>NC_142811.1:43749872-44109872 GCF_049724085.1 Artemia sp. Qi Xiang Cuo | reverse complement strand
GAAACCTTAGCTCAGAAAAGCCTGAAATAGCGAAAATAATAATCCCAAAATAGAATTTTCATACAACAAACTCCTATGACTTACTAAGAATAATAGCTCTGAATATTTAAAATAGCAAACTAGACATCCCAAATCATAAGTTTCAGACAGCACACACCTATGAATGGCTAAGAAATCTAGCTCAGAAAAGACAAAAATAGCAAACTACTCATCCCAATCATAGGTTTCAGTCAACACACACCTATGAAAGGCTAATAAATCCAGCTCAGAAAAGTCAAAAATAGCAAACTACCTATCCCAAATCATATGTTTCAGTCAACACAAACCACCGAAAGACTAAGAAACCTAGCTCAGAAAAGTCAAAAATAGCAAACTACTCATCCGAAAATATAGGTTTCAGACAACATTCACTTACGAAATACTAAGAAACCTTAGCTCAGAAAAGCCTGAAATAGCAAACTACACATCCCAAATCATAATTTTCTGACAACACATACCTATGAAAGGCTAAGAAACCTAACTCAGAAAAGTCGAAAATGGCAAACTGCACATCCCAAATCATAGGTTTCAGACATCACACACCTATGAAAGACTAAGAAATCCAACTCAGACAAGCCCGAAATAGTAATTTACATATCCCAAATCATAAGTTTCAGACAGCATTCACCTACGAAATACTAAGAAACCTTAGCTCAGAAAAGTCTGAAATAGCCAACTACTCATCCCAAACTCGAAGTTTCAGACAACAAACACCTATGAGTGACTAAGAATCCTAGCTATGAAAAGTCCAAAAAGCAAACTATACCTCCCAAATCATAATTTTCTGAAAGGACACACCTATGAAAGGCTGATATCTAGCTCAGAAAAGTCAAAAATAGCAAATTAACCCTCCCAAATCATAGGTTTCAGTCAACACACACCTACGAATGGCTAAGAAATCCTGCTCAGAAAAGTCAAAAAATAGCAACCGACACATCCCAAATCATAGGTTTCAGACACCACACACCTACGAAAGACTAAGAAATCCGGTTATGAAAAGTCAGAAAAGGAAAATACATAGCCCAAATCATAGGTTTCAGACATCACGCGCCTATGAAAGACTAAGAAATTTAACTCAGAAAAGCCCGAAATAGTAATTTACATATCCCAAATCATAAGTTTCAGACAGCATTCACCTACGAAATACTAAGAAACCTTAGCTCAGAAAAGTCTGAAATAGCCAACTACTCATCCCAAACTCGAAGTTTCAGACAACAAACACCTATGAGTGACTAAGAATCCTAGCTCTGAAAAGTCCAAAAAGCAAACTATACCCCCCAAATCATAATTTTCTGAAAGGACACACCTATGAAAGGCTAAGAAATCTAGCTCAGAAAAGTCAAAAATAGCAAATTAACCATCCCAAATCATAGGTTTCAGTCAACACACACCTACGAATGGCTAAGAAATCCTGCTCAGAAAAGTAAAAAAATAGCAACCCACACATCCCAAATCATAGGTTTCAGACACCACACACCTACGAAAGACTAAGAAATCCGGTTATGAAAAGTCAGAAATAGCAAATTACATATCCCAAATCATAGGTTTCAGACAACACTCACCTATGTGTGTGTGTGTATGTGTGTGTGTGTGTGCCCGAAATAGTAATTTACATATCCCAAATCATAAGTTTCAGACAGCATTCACCTACGAAATACTAAGAAACCTTAGCTCAGAAAAGTCTGAAATAGCCAACTACTCATCCCAAACTCGAAGTTTCAGACAACAAACACCTATGAGTGACTAAGAATCCTAGCTATGAAAAGTCCAAAAGCAAACTATACCTCCCAAATCATAATTTTCTGAAAGGACACACCTATGAAAGGCTAAGAAATCTAGCTCAGAAAAGTCAAAAATAGCAAATTAACCATCCCAAATCATAGGTTTCAGTCAACACACACCTACGAATGGCTAAGAAATCCTGCTCAGAAAAGTCAGAAATAGCAACCCACATATCCCAAATCATAGGTTTCAGACAACACTCACCTATGTGTGTGTGTGTGTGTGTTTGTGTGTGTGTGTGTGTGTGTATGTGTGTTTGTATGTGTGTGTCTGTGTGTGTGTGTGTGTGTGTGTGTGTGTGTGTGTGTGTGTGTGTGTGTGTGTGTGTGTGTGTGTGTGTGTGTGTGTGTGTGTGTGTGTGTGTGTGTGTGTGTGTGTGTGTGTGTGTGTGTGTGTGTGTGTGTGTGTGTGTGTGTGTGTGTGTGTGTGTGTGTGTGTGTGTGTGTGTGTGTGTGTGTGTGTGTGTGTGTGTGTGTGTGTGTGTGTGTGTGTGTGTGTGTGTGTGTGTGTGTGTGTGTGTGTGTGTGTGTGTGTGTGTGTGTGTGTGTGTGTGTGTGTGTGTGTGTGTGTGTGTGTGTGTGTGTGTGTGTGTGTGTGTGTGTGTGTGTGTGTGTGTGTGTGTGTGTGTGTGTGTGTGTGTGTGTGTGTGTGTGTGTGTGTGTGTGTGTGTGTGTGTGTGTGTGTGTGTGTGTGTGTGTGTGTGTGTGTGTGTGTGTGTGTGTGTGTGTGTGTGTGTGTGTGTGTGTGTGTGTGTGTGTGTGTGTGTGTGTGTGTGTGTGTGTGTGTGTGTGTGTGTGTGTGTGTGTGTGTGTGTGTGTGTGTGTGTGTGTGTGTGTGTGTGTGTGTGTGTGTGTGTGTGTGTGTGTGTGTGTGTGTGTGTGTGTGTGTGTGTGTGTGTGTGTGTGTGTGTGTGTGTGTGTGTGTGTGTGTGTGTGTGTGTGTGTGTGTGTGTGTGTGTGTGTGTGTGTGTGTGTGTGTGTGTGTGTGTGTGTGTGTGTGTGTGTGTGTGTGTGTGTGTGTGTGTGTGTGTGTGTGTGTGTGTGTGTGTGTGTGTGTGTGTGTGTGTGTGTGTGTGTGTGTGTGTGTGTGTGTGTGTGTGTGTGTGTGTGTGTGTGTGTGTGTGTGTGTGTGTGTGTGTGTGTGTGTGTGTGTGTGTGTGTGTGTGTGTGTGTGTGTGTGTGTGTGTGTGTGTGTGTGTGTGTGTGTGTGTGTGTGTGTGTGTGTGTGTGTGTGTGTGTGTGTGTGTGTGTGTGTGTGTGTGTGTGTGTGTGTGTGTGTGTGTGTGTGTGTGTGTGTGTGTGTGTGTGTTATCCCGGCGGCGCTTCTCTGGTCCGGGGGACCTTTGGGGGCCGGGGGAGGGCCTTTGGGGCACTGGGAGGGCCTTTGGGCACAGGGAGGGCCTTGGGGGGCCTGGGGGTCCTTTGGGGGCCGGTGGAGGACCTTTGGGACCCCGTTGGTCCTTTGGGAGCTCGATGGGCCTTTGGGGGGCCCGGGGATGGCCTTTGGGGGTCTGGGTGGGCCTTTGGGGCACAGGGAGGGCCTTTGGGTGCCTGGGGGACATTTGGGGACCGGTGGAGGGCCTTTGGGTCCCCGTTGGTCCTTTGGGCGCCCGGGGGCCGTTTGAGGACCTGGGGTGGGCCTTGGGGTCAGTTGGGGGCGGGGGGTGGGCCTTTGGGACCCGGTTGGTCGTTGGGGTGCTCGTTGGGCCTTTGGGGGGCCGGGGTATGTCCTTGGGGGGGGGGGGGGGGCGTTGGGGGGCGCCAGTGGCCCTTTGGGAGCTTGGGGGGGCCTTTGAGGGTCCGGGGGGACAGTTGGGGGCCTGGGGGACATTTGGGGACCGGTGGAGGGCCTTTGGGAGCTTGGGGGCTTTTGAGGACCGGGGGCTTCCTTCGGGGTTGGGGTAGGAGGATTGGAACCCTTTGGGGTTGGGTTAGAGGACCTCACAACACTGTTCAAATGAAACTTGTGTATTATAACGACCACACTCAAAACCTCTTCCAAAATCTCTTCAAAAATCTTCTTTTAAAATGTCTCTATCTGTTTCGCCGAAATAGTTCCATAACCTGTCTAAAACGGTTTCGCCCAAATAATCCCTAAACGTAAATTCAACGTGTTCCTTTGTTATTGGCATCTCTGCGCTAACGCATTTCAAATTAATAAGAAACCTTTTCGCGCGCTAAAACAATTCATCGCTAAGATGTTTCTTGCCTAATTGTTTCCATGGCCTTTGGTTATTAATATCCTTTGGAGTTCGACCAAAAGAGTTGTTCCCGAGGCAAAGACATTAATGATTTGGATCTATTCCTGGAGAAATGTTTCTAGGGCGAAAATTTTTAAAGTCTGACAGATGATGTCATTGATTGATTGATCTGTCAAGAAAGGGGAAATTAATTTGTTGTTTCTAAGGGGAATTATTGATTCCCGATAGGTGAATTGAGGTCGACAGCACAGGTGTTCCAAATTCCGGGAAACTCATAACATTGCCTAGAGCAACAACAACAAATACTATTTCTGGACACCATGACATTCACGAACGATTACGCAATCAAGATTCGGAAATTCACTTCCCCCTCGAGTCCTAGATCAATAACATTGTTCCCGTTAGAATTCAATGCGCATGTGCAACCTTCGCCCCGGAGTTATTACACATAGAAACATCAAATAAATCGACCTTGGAAAAAGAGGTCATTGACCGATTACGCAACCATTCTCCCTAGGGAGGCTATACCCTTATTTGGTGTGGGCGTCGGAATTTTTAAAAAAAGTGTCCGGATCGGGATTCGAAGGGGTATTGTGGGCGTCGGACCTCCTGACCCCTCTCTACTTATATATATATATATATATATATATATATATATATATATTTTTTTTTTTTTTTTTTTTTTTTTTTTTTTTTTTTTTTTTTTTTTTTTTTTTTTTTTTTTTTTTTTTTTTTTTTTTTTTTTTTTTTTTTTTTTTTTTTTTTTTTTTTTTTTTTTTTTTTTTTTTTTTTTTTTTTTTTTTTTTTTTTTTTTTTTTTTTTTTTTTTTTTTTTTTTTTTTTTTTTTTTTTTTTTTTTTTTTTTTTTTTTTTTTTTTTTTTTTTTTTTTTTTTTTTTTTTTTTTTTTTTTTTTTTTTTTTTTTTTTTTTTTTTTTTTTTTTTTTTTTTTTTTTTTTTTTTTTTTTTTTTTTTTTTTTTTTTTTTTTTTTTTTTTTTTTTTTTTTTTTTTTTTTTTTTTTTTTTTTTTTTTTTTTTTTTTTTTTTTTTTTTTTTTTTTTTTTTTTTTTTTTTATATATATATATATATATATATATATATATATTTTTTTATATATATATATATATATATATATATATATATATATATATATATATATATATATATATATATATATATATATATATATATATTATATATATATATATTGGTTAACTAATTCCCAGCAGTTTTAATTAACTACAAAAACAATCCGGAATTGTTAATGAAGACAAAAGGCATATTGAATAATCTGAAAGAAGTTTTTCAGAACCTTTAAAACACCGTTGAACACAACGATGAACATTTTGTTTTTCAAGTTCTTCAACCCTATCTGCAATAAACTAAAATTGCGTATATTTCAAGGTCTAAAAAAATTAGAATTTCTGTATATAAGCACCTGAGAAATATCTTTTGTGCATCAAAACTGAAACAGTTTTCCAAGAAACTAACAGATCAAAAAACCGAAAATGATGAAAGTATTTGTAAGTCCTTTTTTGAATAGTTTTTGACACATCAACAACAAAATGGGATGATGGCAAATGGGATCTTTTCATTTTCTTATAAAATCCTACTAAACTATATATCTTCTTTAATACTGCTACTACAAACAACTCAGTGCAGCACCAAGCCATCTGAGGCCATTTTAGCTACGCAGGCTCTTTCTCCATCCTAATCTATTTAAATTCTACCTCTTTACACCCTACCAAGAAGATCAAATTTATCCTCCTTACGATAGCCTCCCATTTCATTCAGCGACAACCTGCACTTTGTTTGGACGAAGACGGTTGTCCGGTAAGGACGATCTTGAGCAATCTGTCATCCTTCATTAGCAGAGCCTGTCCTAGCCATCTCAGTCTTTCTCTCATTAAAGTCCTAAAAAGTGGGATTGGCCCAAATTTTTCGCTCAGCTTACTCTTTGAGATAGTCAGGATGTCGGGTACTCAAAACAATCTGTAGAGAATTTCTCTCGAAAATATCTAACAAATCCTCCTCCTTTTTTCGAAGCGCCCCCGCTTCAGAACCATACATGACCACTGTCATCACTGTCGCTTCCAATAATCTAATCTTGGTTTTCAGACTTATCTTCCTATTCTTCCAAACTTTTTTCAACTGTGAAAAGACACCATGGACCTCGGCTATTCTACTTTTAACATTTTCACTGCACCCACCGTCTTTACTAATATTACTACTTGGGTAAGTGAAGCTGTCCACTAGATTGATCTTGTTACCCATCGTCGCCTCTTAAATATTATTAAATTAAAATAAAAACAAGTTTTTTTAACTGAAAGCGAAATTAAAACTTAAAACGAACAGAAATTATTCTGTATATGAAAGGGGCTGTCCCCTCCTCAACGCCTCGCCTTTTACGCTAAAGTTTTTTACTAATTTAAAAAACAGAGCTGTGAGAAAGAGTCAAACTTTAGCGTAAAGAGCGAGGCGTTGAGGCGGGGACAGCCCCTTTCATGTACAGAACAGTTTCTGTTCGTTTTAAGTTTTAACATCGCTCCTTACTTTCAGTTAAAAAAAAATTGCATTTAATTTCTGAACGTTTTTGAATTAATACAGATTTTGAATTTGGCTCACCGTGCATGAATAATTAAAACGAAATTTGCATATTAATTTTAATTTTTTTGGTTAAATGGCTATCTCTAAAGTTGTTTAATTTTATTTACGAACGTTTTTATTTGTAATAAATATACTTAACTTACGAATTAACTTACGTAACTAACTTCTATATTCACATGTTTTTAATAGGTATATTAGGGGGTTAGCCCCCTAGTCAATACCTCGCTCTTTACGCTAAAGATTGAATTTTGTTCCTGTTCTTTGAAAATTACCCCTTAATCGAAAAGGCCGTTATTTAGAATAAATAGCTCTTATGAAAGTATTAAAAAAAACTTTAGCGTAAAGAGCAAGGTTTTGACTAGGGAGCGAACCCAATCATATACGTAATAATTTCTTTTCGTTTTAATTTTTGATGCTGCTCCTTACTTTCAGTTGAAAAACTTGTTTTTTTTATTTAATTTCTTATCGTTTTCTTAAATAATGCTGGGAAATCCGGTACCCCCTTCATAGCAATGTCTCTTTCCCCATGAAAACTTCCTCCATAAAAAGATCCTCTCTCGTAACCCCGACGTCTGTATACTTCCCAATAACCAATATTATATGTAAACATTGGGCAAAGTTCATAACTTGCATCCCTTTTCCCGGGGACTGTGGGGGATTTAGTCATCCTCAAAGACATATTTATTAAATTTTTCGACCATGATGAACAAAATGGCTATCTCAAAATTTTGATCGGGTGACTTTGGGAAAAAATTAGCGTGGGAGGGGGCCTAGCTGCCTTCCATTTTTTGGGTCACTTAAAAGGGCACTAGAACTTTTAATTTCCGTTTTAATGAGCCCTCCCATGATATCCTAGGACCACTGGGTCGACACGATGATCCCTGGAAAAAAAAAACTAAAAAAACAAAAAAACAAATAAACACGCACCCGTGATCTTTCTTCTGGCAAAAAATACAAAATTCCACATTTTTGCAGATTGGAGCTTGAAACCTCTACAGTAGGGTTCTCTGATACGCTAAATCTGATGGTATAATTTTCATTAATATTCTATGAATTTTAGGGGTTTTTCCCCTTTTTTTGAAAATCAGGCAAATTTATTTTACTTATATATTAACTTATATATTTGAAATCAGCATAAAAATTTGATTCTTTTTATGTATCTATTGGTATCAAAATTTGTATCATTGGTATCAAAAAATCAGAATTATCCGTTTTTTAGAGTTTCGGTTACTATTGAGCCGGGTCACTCCTTACTTACACTTCGTTACCACGAACTGTTTTATTTAAAAAATATAAAGTTAATTTCTGTGAATTTATCGTCACAGAAATCAAAGAAACGGAACTCAAAGAATATTAAGATATGGAAGAATAGTGGGGCATTCAATAAAAACGTTCATGAAAAGTTGTTTATAACAGATTCTTTTTGCAGAGAAGGTGATAAGATCTAAATCGTTATTAATCAATTTCTCTTTATTAGGTTTTCCCTTTTCGCAATCGCTTTCTGCGCACCAACTGAACAAAAAAAGGAGAACACAGACATTGAAGGAAGTGAATCTTTCCTTCCAAGCTATGGCTTTGGCTACGGCGCCGGACTTGGATACGGATACGGTGGACTCTATGGAGCTTACGGTGCTGGACTATACAGAGGAATTTACAGTCCTTATTATGGTGGTTATGGCTATGGCCGTGGACTTGGTTACTGGTGAACTTATTGATCCCCTTTGTAATTTTTTAGCTTGAATAAACTCTGACGTGAAATATCTGTTATATTTCCTAAAACGAGAGCTAAGGCAAACTTTTTATATATTTATTAAATTTAGGCAATCAAATTTAAATTTTTCTATATCAGGCAGAATCCAGACAGAAATCCAGAAAGTTTAGTTTTGCATGTTGCCACACATTAAAATAAGATAGCAGGAAGGGTACATGACTAGTTTATAGGGAGAGACACAGCAATGAAGGAGACACTCTGAAGGGCTCTTCCACTCCCCTATCTCTATATATAGATAGATATATATAGATAAATCTCTTTATATATATATATATATATATATATATATATATATATATATATATATATATATATATATATATATATATATATATATATATATATATATATATATATATATATATATATATATATATATATATATATATATATATATATATATATATATATATATATATATATATATATATAAAACCAACAAAGAGAAAAATCTCTAAAAAAAAAAAAAAAAAAAAACAAACGAGACTGTGGCCCGGGGCGAGAAAAGGAAAAAAAAAGAAACAAAACAACCCGGATATTTCGCCTGTATACAAACAAGGCGTCTTCAGCACAAAAGACACAAAAAAAAAAAAAAAAAAAAATAAAAAAATAAAAACCAATAAAACCACCACCAAAAAAAAAAAAAAAAACAAAAATGTACAATCTGTGCAAACTAATCCACGTAGGGAAAAAATTCTAATATAGAGTTACTTCAGTGAGGACACCAGAGTAACTGAGGAAAAATAAAAAACTGTAAATTACTTTAATTATTCAGTTGCGAATATATATATATATATATATATATATATATATATATATATATATATATATATATATATATATATATATATAAAACCGCTTTAAAAAAAAGGCCTTTAAGACTAGCTGCTAAAAAAGCAAGATTGGCTTTGAAAACTTGCAGTTAATAATTTCATTTTATTTCGTTTGACTGTATTCATCCTCTCTCGTCATTTTATTTATCAGTCCTGGTTGAACTTCGTTGAAGTAAGGATGCTAGGACTGTTTTAAAGGTTTTTTAAAAGCGTTTTTTAAAAGCACTTTTAGTTTATACTTCGTAATTTAATGTAAGTTTGTTTTTATATACTTTTTTTCTTTAATGTTGCGCTGAAGCCAGCTCTTGGACATAGGGCTGAAATTTTCATCGATTTAAATTGTACTGTCTTGGAAAAAATTTACCTATTGTTTTTAAGTTGTATTTGTTTGATATGGAAAGGCAGTATGGTCTTCGTCAATATTTGTATATATATATATATATATATATATATATATATATATATATATATATATATATATATATATATATATATATATATATATATATATATATATATATATATATATATATATATATATATATATATATATATATTAAACCTAATGAACTATTTTATACAAAACATTTATGTCAAAATTTGATTACGAGGTTTTTTGCGAGGCTAGGTAGCAAAAAAGCCGTAGGAAGGGGTAGTTGCCCTTCAATCACTTTTGATTCGAAAAAAGGGAAGAGAACTTTCAATTTCACATTGAACGCCCTCTTTAAACTTATACGACCATTCCTTCCGTACAAAAGGCAAGAGAGAGAAAAAAAAAGAAATAACACAATGCAGGGACAAAGATATTTAATCGGGCAGTACTAGAGCACTCCTTATGATAATATGTTTGAATTATGGACAGTCAAGCAGTCTTAAATATAGAAGCTATTGGCATTGAAGTTGGTACCAAATGCAGAAATTGATCACAGCAATACGCAAATGGAGTAAACTCTTTACACAAGTGAAGAAATTTCGTCAGACATAGGCCTATGTGGCTTGTCTCTATCTCTACTCAATTGAAAATTCAGAATAACTTTTACACATTCTAACTTCTACTATACTTTGCATATTGTCCTATCCTCCAAAACCAATTATAATATAACGTACATACATTTATTGTTATTATTATAACCCACTTTGTTTCCAGGATTGAATTTATTCTCATCTTCATGTAATGTAGAATAATAGTTCGCAGAAACTTGGGGGAGCTATACCATTCTAATGCATCTAAACTTCAGTACCCTGTTCTTATTCAAAACGATCAAAATTCCTATATTGCCTTTAAGAAAATATGTTCTGTCTTTGCCCTCCTTGTTCTGTGCTCCCTGAATGTTTTCTATACTCCCTGAAAGTCTATCCCCCTTGCCATTCCCTAGATATGGCAGATTTGCATCTTGATAGCCTGGTACCACATACTTTATCTCGCCAGTTTTATGTACAGCAATTTAAAAAAAAAAACTTTTTCCACTTGAGAATATTAAATAAAACTATAATAAATCACAATCAATTAATAAATGAAACCCAAATTGGGCAGAAATAACAATAAATTAACAAATCAAACTTAAAGAAAGAAAAAGCCAAGAAAAGTAGGGCTGGATACCCCCCAACTCCCCATCAATGCTCCTAAAGACCAGGACATAACTGGCACTTTACTGAAAACAATCTTTTAAGCTGTGTGTTTCTATTTCTAATAATATAGAAAAAAAATCACAATCATAACCAAGATTACTGAAAAAAAAACAACAATTGAATGTGGGTTGACAGTTTAATATATAAATACTGATATACTGATACTAAATACTAAATACTGATATTCATTATTGAAAGTCATAATAATATTGGATTTATTAAAGTTGAAAGGAGAAAACATCTAATATGTATCTTGTTTTCAGTAAAGTGCAACTCATGTTCTGGTCTTTAGAAGGCACGGGGGCGTCAGCCCTACTTCTCTTAGTTTCTGCTCGTCTTGAGTTTGACTTGATCGTTTGTTGTGATTTCTCTTTGTTTTGTTTTCACTTATTTATTGATAATTTTTCAAGCTTAAAACTACCATAAGATAGTTTCACGCATGAAAAATTATTTTACTTTATGTCTGCTAATATTTGGCTTAATTTAGGTCTTTACTTTTCTTTAAAAAACACTTTTTTGGATTTTTTTTTAGATTATTTTCTGTTCAATTTTAATTGACATTGTATTATTGTATTTTGTTCAATTGATCATCCCATTCATAGTCCCCTGAAAGTTGCAACTTTATACCCTAAGTCATTCCTAAGATACGCCCTTTTAACAACCCATATGCACATTGTGTGTTTTGATTTAGTTCAACACTCCCCTCAACATTGCCTGTATCTTTATGTGAATGCCTTTGACCTTTTTGGACACCAAAGGTCAAGCATGCCCCCCTTTCCTGATAACAAATACTATTTTGAAACAATGGGTGAACTTTTTAAGGAGCAAGGGGGTCCTGGCTCCCCTCCAATCCGTTTTGACTTTTAAAAATGCACAAGAACATTCAATTTATAATCGAATGAGTCCCTTCCAAAGTTTCTATGACAACTCCTTCCATTCGAGGTGCCTTGGTGAAACAAATTAAAATAAATAAGTAAATAATACATTATGCCCACTTCACCCTATTACGCTGCCTATGAAACATTTTAATCTCCGTCAGGGGCTATAGTGCATATAGTGAATAAAAGTTTAGTTGTATCGAAGAAATATCTCATTAAAAATTGACCCCTGCAATTAATTTGAGGCTCCCTGCTCCTCCTTCTTTTTTTACATGCAACCTGAAAGTTTCTGCTCCGTCATCCGAGCCACTCCCGAAATATAGCTAACATGGCATTTGGACTTTATTCAAATGGTTTCAAATTGTATCTGTTTATTTAGTTCTACAGTGTCACTCAAAAACGTAATCAAAAGTCCGCTAATCCCCTTCCCCCACTCGACACTCCCTGGAAGTTTCAACTTGATACCCAATACCATTTCCAAGATACAACAGTTTCGTCATTTGGAGAATTTGGCCCCCCATAGTGTTTTTTTTTATTTGCCTCTATACTTCGATGTAACTGGATTATAGGTCCCGAAAGAGTTTATCCTAAAAAAACAATGGTGGATCCGAGAAAAAACTTTCTAGCCCATGACTCATTTCTACTACATAAAATGAGAAGTCAGTCTGCCCAATCGCCCCTTTTTTCCTTCAACAGTGCCTGAAAGTTGCAATTTCGTCCCCCAAGTAAATCCCAATAGTTTACAGATACGCTATTTTGATGGCATGGATACACTTAGTTTCTTTTGATTAACCTCTACTCACCCTCAGTTTTAAATTTAAAGTCTAATTGACCCCCTCCCCCTTTACTACTCCTTCAAAGTCTCAGCTATGTTTCTTAAGCCACTCCCAATGTAATTGAAAAGGTCTTTAAAAACTAAATGCATATAGTCATATTTGATTTACTCAGATACGCAAATCTGGGAATAATGGCCTAGTAAAAAAAATTCTGAAAGTACCTACCTGGTTGGACAACTAAAACCAAACATGACCACCTTTTCTTCTATAACCTATCTGTGAACAGTGGGCGATTTACAAATTCTAGGTCCATCGCCCCTGGGGTTGTAGATGTGACGTCAATACTGGAGGCGCACTTGTTAGCCCTTTCCACCTTTTTGAGTAAAATAACCGTTTAAAAATTTTAATGTAATATCCTGGGGGCTATAGAGGCTCGGATAGCTGAAAGTGGGCAGCCCCCCCGCCCTTACCACAGTGCTGCTAGAAATATTTCTTTCACACAAATTGGCCAAGGGACAAGGCTTTTGAGCTTTTCTGGCCCTTTTTAGGGCCTTATTTTTTGGGGGGGAGCGGGGTACAAATATCCTATTCCAATTTTTCTTCTTCATAGGGGTTCTGTTAGCCAAAGCACTTAAGGACAAAAGTCTTAAACCAGTAGGGACAAAGGTGAACTGACCTTATTTAAGCAGTTTTTAGGGGGAGGAAGAAGCCCTAGTACAAAGTATTTACATTATGTTTCTTTCGTCTAAGGATTTACGGCTGGAAGTTTCCAACTGGTCAGAAACAAAAAAAAAATTGAGTTTTTTTTCTGGGAACTCTAAACCCCTCCCTCTCCCCCTACCATATCTAAAAATTTGTTCTTTTTATCCACAGAATGATCCCTGAAGGTTATGAGGCAATCGCATATCCAATATCAGACATGCCCCCCTCTTTTTTAATTACATAACCTCTGGGTAAACAATTGACATTTTACATTATTTACAACCCTTACTCAAGTGGCTATGGGGGTCATACCATCCCCAGGAATACATTTATTGGATCTAATAAATTATTTCAAGCAAAATGGTTATCTAAAAATTTGAGTGGCCACATTAGGAAATCCTGTAAGGGGGGGGGGTCTAGGAAAAAAGGCTGTAGGGAGGAGTTGTTGCCCTCAAATCTCACTTTTGACTTTTAAAACGGGGACTAGAACTTTTAGTTTCTAATTGAAGGAACCCTTTTTAAGGTTATACGACAACCCTTTTCATACAAAGTAGCCAGAGGGGAAAAAATAACAAATTGCAGGCATAAAGTTCTTTAATCGGGCCGCAATAGAACGGTTGGTAATAGAAAGTCAAGCAGTTTATATTATAAAGGCTATCGGCATGGATGTTGGGACCAAATGCATAAACTGAACAGAGTTTATACGTATTTGAAGTAAATTCTGTGACACGAGGGAAAAATTTTCGTAAGACGTCGCTGTAGCTTGCCTCTGTCATCGCTCAGCCAGATATTTAGTGTAACTATTGCGCTTTCAAAAAACTTCTACTATACTCTATATATTGTTCTGTATTATTCGTCCCCAGTTGCGGTGGGAGGATGTACAAAGGGAAGATTTAAGGGAAATGGGAACTTCCCGGGAGGGTAGAAACAGGGAGGCTTTGAATAGATTGGGTTGGAGGAGTAGTGTGCATCGCTGTGTTGGTCTCAGGAAGCTTGATGCTGCAGTTACTTGTTAGTAGTAGTAGTAGTAAAGTCCACATCCATAAAACCATCCACTATCCACGAAACCATTTATCAATAGGAAAAGACATCTTTCTTATAATAACCGTTTTATTTCCATGCTTAATCTTTTTTCAAATAAAATTTGTTCAATTTTTTTGCACATGCAAATGTATCATAAATTGAAGATGCCGTCCTATTACAAAACGGTCAAAATATCTAAAAACATGTCTTTAAAGAAAACATGATAAATGCAGCCCAAAGGTGGACAATTGAGTCAAATAGATCGAAGCCAGTGAATATGGGTTGAACTGGATACTCTAAAAATATTCCATAAATCTTGACATTTCAGGGGGGGGGGGCTACGTCCAATGGAGATCACACGTCAATGATGTCTTTTCTCTCATACATATTCACAAATAACATGCAGTGACTCCTTTGAATTTCCATTAACTCTTATGTATTTCCTATGGGAAACACATAAATTACTGGCTAAAATAAAACTTATAAAAAATAGCAAAAGCTCTTGCATTTCGAGGATACTCATCCTTCTGCTTGTGCGCTTTCAGGGTCGTCATTTCAGTTTTGCTTAGTCAGAGCCATGCCCCAGATTCTTAGAAGAGAGAGGGATGTGGCGAATGATAAGCTTAATTCAGTTTTTATCTAATGCTTCTGAAATGCTTCCATTTTTCCAAATGTTCTAAAAGAGTATTTCCTCTTTCTAGTATAATTTGTTGTAATTTTCATGAACCTTACGGTTAATTAACTCCCCGCTATTTTATTTTAATTGTAAAAATGGTTCGCAATTGTTAATAAAGACAATAGGTATATTGAGTAATCAGGAAGAAGATTTACTGAATCCTTAAAAAAAATTGTTGAACACAACGATGAACGTTTTGTTTTTCAAGATTGTTAACCTTAGGCTATATGTTGAAAAAAAATGCGTTGACTTCAAGGTTTCAAAGAAAGGTCTGAATATAAGCACCTAAAGAATATCCTTTCTGCATCAGAACTGAAAAAGTTTTCTAAGAAACTTAACAATATAAAATACAGAAAATGATGAAACTATTTGTAAGTCCTCTTTTTTTCAAAATTTCTTGACGCAATTAAAGCAAAATGGAATTGCTAACTTATAGAATTATTTTCAATTTAAATGGAACTTCTTCCAAAATCTATTAGTTTTTGCGTCTTTTTTATTATGTCTATATAACTTCCGTCTCTATGTCTCTTGTTTTCATTATGTGTTTTCTTTTAATAAGTTTCTAGGGAATCATTTTAATTAATATTGACTTGGAAAACATAGATGTATCTTTCTCTTAATTGTCGTTCGGTTATAATAGAATAGAAAAAAATAGTAGAAGAATGGTAGAAGGAATAATGGGAAAAAAAGAAGAAAACAAGAAGAATAGTGTGGCATGCAATAAGAGCATTAATGGAATGTCGACTATAGTATATACTTATTGCATGTGGTATTTCAGTTATAATAAAAATGAAGAAAAATAGTAGAAGAACAGTAGAAAGAATAGTAGGAAAAAAGAAAAAAACAAAATAAGAATAATGGGGCATACAATAAGAGCTTATGTTTATTTTAATATATACTTATTGCAGAAAAGTTGATGCAATCTACATTGTCACTTATCAATTTCTCTTTTTCAAGGCTTTGCTCGCCCTTTTCGCAATTGCTATGTGTGCACCAACAGAAGAAAAAAAGGAGGGCACAGACATTGAAGGAAGTGAATCATTCCTTCCAAGCTATGGATTTGGCTATGGCGCTGGAATTGGCCTAGGGTACGGTGGACTCTATAGAGCTTACGGTGCTGGATTATACAGTCGCATTTATAGTCCTTATTACGGTGGTTATGGCTATGGCCGTGGACTTGGCTATTGGTGAACTGATTCAGCCGCTTTGTATTTCTTAAATTTGAAATAAATTTTGATGTCAAATATACATTATTGTTTGTAGAACGAGAGTGAACGCGGATTTGTTTTTATGTTAATATAGTTATAGATTATGAAACTTAAAATTTCCCTATTTCAGGTAGTATTCGAATAAGAGTCCAGAAGTTTTTTTTTTTTTTTTTTTTTTTTGCACTGACATACATAAAAGTAAGATAGCAGGAAGGGCCCGGGGCTTTATGATCGGGAGTAACACAGCTATAAGAAGAACACTCTCAAGAGTCCTTCTATACCCCCCCCCCTCCAACAGCCATTTGAATGTTTACCCATAACGGTATAAACACTATAGAAATGATTTGCTTACCCTTTTTGCAATTTATTATAAACTATACTTATTGCATATAGTCTTTCTGTTATAATAAAAAAGAAGAAAAATAGTAGATTAAAAATAGTAGAAAAATAGAAGAAAAAATAATAATGCTCATTCAGGGAGTTAGACATAGTATAAAATACATTTACAATTTCCATGCGTTTGAAATTGGGTTAAATTGAAAAGAAATACGTATATCAGTTATTAAGGCATAGTCCCGTTTTAGAAAGCGAATACGAGGATGCTTTTTGTTTTAGAGAAAGAAAAATCTAGAGAAGAAAAGATATATACTACCCACTATTAGTATTTACTAATTTTTTATTATTATATAAGTATCGTTCCGATTACAACCAATTCATTGTCATTGCTTTTCCACAATGGCATGTTGAATAGATTATATGTCCCATTAACGCTTATAGTACAAAAACATTGAAATGCATCGAACAGATATATTTTTAGCCCTCTCCTGCATCAAGTGAATACTTATGGTCCACTTGCCAACCTCCTTGTACTTTCTAAAAGTTCCCTACTCTCCCTGAAACTCCATAACCCAATCCAAACCCGATATGTTGCATTTCGCAATTTGTGTGTTGATTTACCTCACTACTTAGACATAAATTGATTATAATGCCCATGGGGGACTACAGTGCAAGAAGGTTTAGGTGAATCAGAGACACACAATTTTTAGCTACCCCCCAAAAATACAACAAATTTTGAAGCTCTCTATCCCCCTCCTTTCTCCGCAATACCTTAAAGTTGTAATTTTAGCTCCCATGTCACCCCCGATATATTGCAGATTGGGCATTTTGATGAATGGGTACACATAAAAAAAAAAATCCAAGGAAGCGGCACTAGACTTCTTCCAAACCAGTCCAAGCACAATATCGCTGCCTAAATAAAGAGTCAAGTGGGTGCTACATACTACTTATATTGTTCATCTTTTCACGAAGATACTTCATTCGGAAGGATTTGTCGTAGAAAACTTCCGAAGGGAGCTCGTTCGATAGAAAATTGAAAATTTTGGTGCCCATTTCAGAGTCAAAATAGATTAGAGGGCAATCAGTCCTCTTCTAACGCCCCTCTTTGTTCTGATCAAATCCACTCAAAATTTTTAGATAATCATTTCGTTCAGCATATTTGAAAGGTCAAACGAATATGCTTCTAGGGATGACATGATCCAGCATAGCCTTTGGGGCAAGGGATGTAAGCTATTAAATTTGCCCCTTTTTTATATATAGTATTTGTTGCTGGGAAAGAGGGGATGTGATGCTTAGTCTCATAAAACGCTAAGTCTATTAAGATGAAGCTTTCAGGGAATGTTGAGAGTAGTGTTGAATTAAATCTGAGGGTTCTGCAAAATAAAGCCGTCCGTATTTTATCTGGAATGTGAGGATCTGACTCGGTTCGAAGGCAATACGACGGTATCAAGATTCTGCCACTGTTCGGCCTAGTTAAAATTTACACGGCATTATTCATGTTTAAAAGTTTTAATAGCCTGGTACCTGCATGTTTCTCGATTGGATTTACTGAAGCTCAACACAGTTATGAGACAAGAAATGCCCATTCATTAAGAGCCCCGTTCCCTATAACAACAAGTTCCACATTTTCTATCCGTTTTTCTGGCCCGGCTGTCTGGAACAACTTCCCGGGGAGGTAAAAAACAAGACAGTTCTGGTTGAATTTCAAAATTCCTTCAGAGTTAGTTGTTTTTCTCAATATATAAGATTTCAGTGGCTGTGTGAAGGGAATGATTGGTTAATTGTTGTTGGTGAGCTGATTGCTTGGGTTTTGAAAAGACGATTGATTTATTTCCCTTTTTTTATCTTTTTGTGATTGTTGTGTGTTGTGTTGGGTTGTTTGCATGGATGATTCTCAAGTTCCCACTTTTTTGTTGGAGGGGTGGGAGAGGGAGGCGAGAGAAAATATTTATTTGTTTTTGGGTTGGGTTATATTAGGGTCTGAGGAAATAAAAGATAATAAAAGAAAATATTATATTTTTTCGGGTTTTTCTTTTTCGGGTTTTTGTCCGGCATGCAATAATGCATTGGATTGTGTTTTTTAAATGAGAAGTTTGTTTATTTATTTATTGTAACCCGTTTGTAAATAATAGTAAAAAAAAAAAAAATCTAAGCATACTATGGGCATGCACATTATAAAATGTGCGTTTCTTCGGAACAGCTTAGGGTATTAAGTAGAAACTTTCTTGGCATGATAACGGGGAGGGGAGTGTTCTATGACCAAAATGAACTGTCTGTGCTCTACAACTACTATAACTACTGCTACTACTACCAGCAGAACTACTTTACTGCTACTTCTATTGTGACTACCAACAAAACTAAAGTTATTCAGGTGAAAATCTTAAAGAATGCTACAGAGGTAGTTGAACTAAATCAAAAACCCTATGTGCATTCAATTTGTCAAAAGAGTGTATTAACAAAGTCTTAGGAACGGCTCAGATTAATGTGAATGTTGAACTAACCGAAAGCCACTGTGTACACACTACTACCACTACTACTTTTTCTGCTGATACTACTACTGCCGCTACTACTGCTAATGCTAATGCTGGAACTGCTACTAACGCAAAGCGTATTATGATGACAATTTCAGGGAATTTCGTAGAGATGTTGAACTAGTATCAAAATATACTGTGTAGATGCAGGTTGTCGAAAGGGTGTATCAGCAAAATCTAAAGAAAGGCTTGGGTTATTAATTTGAAGACTTGAGGACATGATGAGGGGGATATTCAACTTACCAAAAGGCAATATGTGCATAATACTACTACTCCTGTTACTGGTGCTACATCTACTACTGCTATAACTACCATATCAACAGCTATCATTAATACTACTAAGACTAAGGGTATTAAGGCAAAACTTTTAGGAAATGTTTATTGATAAATTGGGCCAAATTAAAACACAGTATGTGTCTGAAGGTTGTCAAAAGGCTGCATCAGCAATTTTTAAGGACCGGCTTAGAAATACTACATCTGCTGCTAATCTATTAGTTTTACTAATGGCGATGATATTAACACAAAATTTTCAAGAAATTTTGAGGGAGATGTTGAACTAAATATGAACACACTATGTGTATATAAGCTGTCAAAAGGGTATATCAGCAAACTCTCAGGAATGGATTAGAGTATTAAGTTGAAAATTTTTAGTGCATAGGGAAGGGGTGTTGAACTACCAAAAAGGCACTATCTGCATACTATCACTGTTATTTCAACTACTGCAACTGTTATAATTACTATTATTATTAAGGCTAAGGATATTAAGGTGAAACTCTCCGGGAATAATGAGGTAAACGTTGAACTAAATCAAAGCTCACTACATACTTGTAGGTTACCAAAAGCATGTATCAGAAATATCCCAGGATTAGCTTATGGATTAAATTGAAACTTTTAATGTATCTTTAGAGTTTGTTGCACTAACCTAAATGGCACTATATGCATACTACTGCTAATAGAACTGCTACTAATATCACTACTACTGCCCCAACCTCATGGGCGCAGGTGGAGCCCAACTCAGGGTCTCTCATTGCCCAGGATTTCCCTAGTGTCAATCAGAACCCAGGCCTAGGGACAGTTGGGCTTGTGACACTCCTCTTGAAAACACTTCCAATGAAAAAAAACGTTACTCAAGCCTTGGATACTATTCGTTTTAACTCCCAACGACTTCGACACGTCCCCAGCCATCTATTGAAGCTTGCTGACCAAGATGGGCTTAGAGTAGCCACCTGGAATGTTTTAACCATGAATAACCCCGGATCCAAAGACCTTCTAGGGCTTGAGATGTTGAGATGTGGGATTGACATACTTGGAATGACAGAAACCCACTTGACGGGATCAGGCGAAGAAGAAATTGCCAGTTCTGATTACAGGATGATTTGGTCAGGCCAAACTTCTAGTAGAAGCAGTGGCGTAGGCCTGCTTCTAAACAAGAAGGCAAAAAAATGCCTCATATCCCACAACCCAATATCAGATAGACTACTCACTGCCCGCTTCAACCACAAACACGGGAAGATGACGATTGTTGTGTGCTATTCACCAACGAATATCTCTCCAACGGATGAGAAAGACAAATTCTACTTGGTTCTGACAGCTGCTCTCTCTCGGATTTCCTCTCACGATGTTTTGGTCGTGGTAGGCGACTTCAATGCAACTGTATCTGACCCCAGCGGAGCTTTTAAATCTGTAATTGGTCCTGTTACCCCTGATTCTTTGAACGAAAAAGGGACCCGACTCCTCCAGCTGTGCACCATGCGCGAACTGGTCAGTACAAACACCCTGTTTCACAGGAAAGACATTCATAAGTCAACATTGTATAGCAATGACGAGCGCACGCGAAAGATGATCGACTATATTATTGTCAACCAAAGATGGCGGTCATCAGTCACAAACTGCAGAACCTATCGCTGCGCCGAGATCGGGAATACTGACCATAGATTAGTTGCTGCGAAGTTCCGTCTACGACTCAAAGCCCAGCCTACAGAACGACGCCAACCAAAGTTGGAAACTCAGAAACTAAAAACCGAGGAATTCCGCCAAAAGTATTTAGTTGAAGTCCAGAACAGATTTGAATGCCTGAACACCCTTGTTGACCCGGACACGTTTTGGCAGACATACAAAAACAATATATTAGAGGTGGCCACTGAGACCGTCGGTCGAAATATGTACTCAAAAAAGCCCTGGCTCTCGCAAAAAGCTTTGTAAATCATTGAGCAACGCAGAAAAGGGTGGCTGGCCGGAGATGCGCCCTCCTACAGACGGTTAAACGGGGTCAGGAACAAACTTATCCACCGAGACAAGCAACAATTTGTTGACAAAAAAGCTGATGATCTAGAAGACGCAGCACGAAAAAGTGACATCATGTCGCTTTTCAAGCATGTCAGAGACCTCAGCGAGGAGAAACCTCCAAAGATAGGAGCAGTTAAATCCACCTCCGGCGTAATGCTCGAAGATGAAACCACGCAGCTTGATCGATGGAAGGAGCATTTCACAAAGCTGCTGAACGCCGACAGAGTCAACGTCGATCCCGACCTAGTCGCATCCGCTGAGCAAACAACAAGCGAAAATCTCCCAGAGCCTGAGCCCCCCTCTGTAAAAGAGATACAGAATGCTCTGAGGAGGATGAAAAACAACAAAGCACCAGGAACCTGTGGGATCACCATAGAGCTGCTAAAATTCGCAGGACCGCCGATGCTACTATGGCTGCATATGCTGTTTTCCCTCGTTTGGATAACAGAACTGATTCCACAAGAATGGAAGGAAGGGATAATCCTCCCCCTATGGAAGCGTAAAGGTAGTCGAGGTGATTGCTCCAACTACAGAGGAATCACCCTCCTGTCGGTTCCCGGCAAATTATTTGCAATGACTTTGATAGATAGAAGTACCCAGTTCATCCGTAAGTGCCGCCGGATTCAGCAAGCAGGTTTCATGCCGAACAGATCCACGACCGAGCAGATCTTCACCGTACGCCAGGTCATCGAGAAAGATTGTGAGTTCCAGCGTACAGTATACCTCGCCTTTGTTTACTTTAAAGCAGCCTTCGAATCGCTCGACCGTGAGTCTCTTTGACTGATACTAGAACGAACAGATCTCTCGGAAAAACACTGTTGCCTTTTCAAGGCGCTCTGAACTGGTACAAAAAGCTCTATCCAAGTTAATGGCCTTCGAACCTAATTGTTTGAAATAAATAGCGGTGTACGGCAAGGTTATGCTGCTGCTCCTGAGTTGTTCAACGCAGTGATTGATTATGTTATGGATCGAACCACGAACCGGCTTCCCTTCGGACTAAGGTATGGCGACATAGTTTTAGCCGATTGCGACTTCGCTGATGATATTGCTCCCATATGCACTTCTGCAGCTGAACTCGAAGAAGCCCTCAACACACTGTCGGAAGAAGCCCTGAAAGTGGGACTACATATTAACTGGCAGAAAACAAAAATAATGATCGTTGACTCCGCAGGTAACACCGCCAACTCACATGCATTCAACGTATCAGAACACACCGTCGAGGTTGTCAAGTCTTTCACCTACCTTGGATCTGTCATCACGGAAAACGGCTCAGTCGAAACTGAAGTTCAGTCGCGCATCAGAAAAGCCGCATCAATTACGGCAAGACTATGCCGTTCAGTGTGGTCAAAGCCCAACATCAGCCGAAAAACAAAAATGTGGATCTACAACACGACCGTGACCCAAGTCCTTCTCTACGGTGCTGAGACCTGGCCGGCTGCTGCTTCTGCTCGTGATGCCATAGACGTGGCCCAAACAAAGTTCCTGAGACGTATTGAAGGGATCTGATGGGACGACTTCGTCTCGAACACCCGACTACTGGCACTAACAGATCAGACCCCCAACTCTTGTCAGGTCGCTGCACGAACCCTACGGCGGTTAGGCCATTTGGTCCGCATGCCAGCAGAAACACCCGCCATCACTCTCTTCAATTTTGATCCCCCTGCGCATGGCTGGAAGCGCCCCCGGGGAAGGCCCCGGTTCAGATGGAGGGACAGCCTCACCCAGTACCTCTCAGTGATCGGCACTGATATACAAGAAGCAGTCACGCTTGCACAAGACCATTCCGAATGGAGGCGAAGAGTCACGTGTCTCTCTACGCTGGACCACCAGCAGGAGCATTAAGTCAAGTAAAAAGTCAACTGCAACGAATACTATTTCTACTACTTAAGTTAAGGGGATTAAGGGGAAACTTCAGGGAATGTTGAGGTGTGTGTTGAACTAAATTGAAACACACTAGGTGGACGCAGGTTATCAAAAGGGCGCATCAGCTATATCACAGGAACAGCATGGGGCATTAAGTTTGAACTAACAGTGCATATTGAGGGGTAAGTTGAACTGCATTAAAAGACTCTTTGTGTGTGTAGGGTGTCAAAGGGGTGTAACAGTAATATCTCAGGAACGGTGAAGGGTATTACGTTGATACTCTAAGGGCTAATACTATTGTTACTGCTATTACTGCTCCTACTACTGCCGTTGAACTAAATAAAATTTGTCTAGGTTGTCTCATGTACCCTATTTAACACCCTATTTTGTGACATCCAGGTTGTCCCATAAAATAGGGTATTCAGTTTCTTTTCCCGGGAAAGTTGAGGGCACTTATAGCTAAACACCCCCTTATATAATGTCACAGGAAATAGCTTTTTAAGTTTTATTTTTCAAAAGAAGTTGAGGGAGTGTAGGACTGAACCAAAAGGTACTATGTTTATCCAGATTGTCAACAGAGCGAATTTGCAATTTCCCAGGGAAAGTTAAGAGTGTTACGTTTGAACTTTCAAAGCATGTTACTGGGGATGTTGAACTCATCTAGAAGACACTATATGCATTCAAGTTTGTCATAAGGGTGTATTTGTGGAATCTCAGGAATAGCCAAAGGTATTGAGTGAAACTTTCAAGGCATGTTAAGGGGGTTGTTTTAACTAAATGTGGTCGTTGGAAGGGCGCATCTGCAATATCTCTGAAGCAGCTAAGGGCTTTAAAGTGGGTGTATGTTGTACTAAAACGAGACGCATATGTGCATGAATGTTGTCAAAAGGCACAGATGGAATATTTCAAGAGCTTAGTTTTAAATTGAAAACTTCGGGGGAAGCTGGGGGGAATGTAAAATTAAATCAAAATATACCATCTATATCCTTATTGTCGAAAGGGCGTCTGTGCAAAAATTATGGGTACTGCGTTGAAACTATAGTGTGTGTTTTAGCGATGTTAAGTCCTCGAAAAGTACCTTTTCTGCATTAGAACGGAAACAGTTTTCTATAAAACTTAATTACCTGAACGACCAAAAATGATGAAAATATTTGTAAGTCTCAAAAAAATAGAACTACTGACTCTTTACTGTCGTTTTAAATCACCATTATTTTTTTCCCAGTGTCGATTAAATTCATGCACTCTATGTTTTCTACTAATGAACTTTTAAAACTAGGAACTCTAATCTAATCACACAACACTTGATTACGGCTAAGGATGCAGGCATCAGGCTAAGTCAGTTCTGAGATAAAGACGAACTTTTTAATTATCGTCTCTCATCTTATTATTAAAATACTACATTCTCTGATTTAAACGGTCACAAAACTTGATCTCAAACAGGGTATTAGAATAAGGAAATGTGCATGAACCAAGCAAAGGGGAGTATCATTCCAAAAACTATGGACCGTTCCAATGAAATGTCAACAAAAATATCAACACCATCTAGCATCTGGGGACACTTGGCATTTTTTTCGAATCTTTGTAATCGTTTTCTGTCAGAATGCGAGATCGCACGCTTATTACTAAACTAATTTTGGCAATTACACTAGTTAAATTAATTATTCTTATTATATCACTGGAAAAATGTCAAGGGTGCTTGTATGATATAGCCCCTACCTAATATTCTTTTAATATGTTTCTCTGATGTTCAATCCTAATGAAATATACCAATAAGGATGATAAAAATATAATACTTTAGACACAAATTTGAGTTATATATTTGCAAATTGGGGAGAGGGGGGTAAAGTATAGTGGGTCTGCATGCCTAATGTGTTAGGTAAAATTATTCTACATATTATGAAGTAAGAATTGCTTTCTAACCTCACATTGTCCAAATATTTTGCCCCCCCCCTTCTAATGTGCAACTTTATAACCCAAATTAAAATTTTCCATCTATTGTGTCACTTACGTTTGTCTTGTCTCACAATAAGCTGAAAGAAACTAACGAAATAAACTGGGTCTATTATGCGTCAATGAATGAACAACTTAAGCGGTAGGGGCTATATCATACAACTACCGTTCCAAGTTCCACCAAACGCTAGATAATGTTGATAGTTATTTTATTGACACTGTTGCCAGTTTGCAGTTCTAGAAATGTTAAACGTGTGCTAACCATGTAGCCTCCGCCACCACCAGCAGTCTTTTAGAGTGATTTTGGTAAAAAGCTGGGAGAGGGAAGGAAGAGGAGACCGCTACCGACTATTATTTGTATTAATTTAATTTCTATACTACAAAAGTTTGCGCCACATTGATACACTTTGCAAAAACCTGTCATTCTTAAGAAGACCAAAGTGATATCGGAAAAAATTCAAGGATATTCAATCAATTAGAAGCTTAGAAGAAGAAAAATATACATTAAAAGTGGGAGATAATACCAGTTAACCCCCTCCCCCCGACCCGCCGCTTTGTTTTTTTAGTTAGTCCTCGTTATAGTTACAGGAAATTCACTCAGTTTTCTTTTTAAAGAAAATGGGAAACATTAAATTTTTCGGAACTGAGAGAGGACATATGCCACCCTATCCCTATATTCCATTCTCTAGGTTTCAGTAAAAATCACTTTGGGATTTTATCATTGAAAATGCCTTGGTTTGTAATTTTCATCAAAAAAATATAAAAAAAAAACACCAAAATTGCCTCCACTTAGATTTTGAAAAATACCCCCCACCCCAACATATTTATGAGCTGCAACTGTTTTTCAATTTAAAGAGTTTATTATGTTTTTTATTGAAAATTGTTATTCGCACAATTGTTGTTGTTGGCACAGTGATTAGTTGCCACGCTGAACTTGCAATTGTATCTTACCCTCTCGTCTCAATTAAATAAAAAAAAAACAAGTTTTTTTAAACTGAAAGTAGGGAGCGACATTAAAACTTAAAACGAACAGAAATTATTCCGTATATGAAAGGGGCTTTCCCCTTCTCAACGCCTTGCTCTTTACGCTAAAGTTTGACTCTGTCTCACAATTTTATTTTTAAAAACAATAAAAAACTTTAGCGTAAAGAGCGAGGCGTTGAGGAGACGACAGCCCCTTTCATAAAGCCCATTGCTAAATTGCTGTCTCTAAATTTGGTTCTGACGTAATTTACAAATTAACTTACGTAACGAACTTCTATATTCGTATATTTTTCTTCTGGAAAAAAAATACAAAGTTGCAGATATTTGCAGATATGAGCTTGAAACCTATGTAATAGGGTTTTCTGATACGCTGAATCTGACGGTGTAATTTTCATTAAAATTCTTTCACTTGTAGGGGATGTGTCCCCCCTCTTTAAAAAATGAGGTAAATTTTCTCAGGCTCGTAGCCTTTGATGAGTAATACTAAAACTTGATAAAATTTATATATTTATAATCAGCATTATTAGCCCCTTCTTTTGATATATTTATTAACATCAAAATTCCGTATTTAAAAGTTTCGATTACTATCGAGCTGTATCGCTTGTTTTTTTTTATTGTTTTTTTTTATTACATATATGTTATTACGTATATGAAGGGGTTCTCCCCTTAGTCAAAACCGCGCTCTTTACGTTAAAATTTGAAAAAAATTTCAATTCACAAACCCGTGAATCACAAAGGCCGTTTAATTAGAATAGATAGCTCTTTTGAAAGCACTAAAACAAAACTGTAGCGTAAAGAGCGAGGTATTGACTTGGGGGAGAACCCCCTCATATACGTAATAATTTCTGTTCGTTTTAAGTTCTAATGTTGCTTCTTACTTTCAGTTGAAAAAAGTTGTTTTTTTTAAATTTAATTTTTGATCGTTTTTTTAAATAATGCTTGGAAATCCAGCGTCCCCTTCATAGAAATATCCCTTACCCCAAAGAAACATCCTCCACGGAAAGATTCTCCCGAGTAACCCCTCCTCCATCCCCCTCACCCGAAAAAAATCCTTCCTGAAAATGTCTGTATACTTCCCAATACCAATACAATGTGTATGCAATGGGCAAAGTTCATAACTTGCAGCCCTTCCCCTGGGAACTGTGGGGGAATAAGTCATCCTAAAAGACATATTTATTAGATTTTCGACCATGCTGAACAAAATGGAAATCTCAAAATTTTGATCGGGTGACTTTGGGAAGAAAATGAGCATGGGAGGGGGCCTAGTTCCTCTCCATTTTTTTGGTCACTTAAAAAGGACACTAGAACTTTTAATTTTCGTTCCAATGAGCCCTCCCACGATATTATAGGACCACTGGGTCGATTCGATCACTCCTGGAAAAAAAAAAACAAAAACAAAAAAAAATTAAAATAAACGCGCATCCGTTATCTTTCTTCTGGCAAAATATGGAAAATTCCACATTTTTGTAGATAGAAGCTTGAAACCTTTACAGTAGGTTTCCTTGATACGCTGAATATGATGCTATGATTTTCATTAAGGTTCTATTGCTTTTAGAGGTTCTTTCCCCCTTTTTATCTAAAATCAGCCAAATTTTCTCAGGCGCTTAACTTTTGATGGGTAAGATCAAACTTGATGAAACTTATATATTTGAAATCAAAATTAAAATCTGATTCTTTTGATGTATCTATTGGTATCAAAATTCCGTTTTATAGAGTTTCTGTTACCATTGAGCCGGGTCGCTCCTTACTTACAGTTCGTTACCACGAACTGTTTGATAACATAACTGCCTCCAGAATTAAACACTTTTCATGGTCAAACAATGAGTACAATTATTTACGTGGGATATTTCCCACATAGTCGTTCCTTTTCAAGGGATTTTATTAATATGGACTTGGAAAGCGTATAATCTTATTTCCCCTAATATACTTCCAAAAATATACAAAAATTTGCAGAAAATATAAAGAGATTCATTTTTATTGCAAAAAACGGTAAAATCTGTACCATCACTAATTAATTTCTTTTTTCAGGTTCTCCTCGCCCTTTTCGCAATTGCTTTCTGCGCATCATCAGAAGAAAAAAAGGAAGCCACAGACATTGAAGGAAGCGAATCCTTCCTTCCAAGCTATGGTTTTGGCTATGGTGCAGGCCTTGGCTATGGTTACGGTGGACTTAATGGTGGCTACGGGTTCGGATTGAGAAGAGGTCTCTATAGCCTCTATTATGGTGGATATGGCTATGGTCGTGGGCGTGGCTACTGGTGAATTTACATTCCATTTTTTTACTTACTTTTTAAAATAAATTTTCATGTCCAAAATATGTCTTTTCTTGTTCAATGATAATGAATGTTGGCTTGTATCTATATATTTTCATAGTTGCAGATTACAAGACCCCAAGTTTTAATATTAAAAACGGTAGAGGCCCATTCAAAATGATATCTTACCAATACCATGAAATAGCTAGCGCTGATTTAAGCTAATCAGGTTTTACTTAGAATTTGCTGATAGAATGGACAGTTCTATGAAAAAATATGATTGGCTCATATAACGTCAGCTACATCTCGGTATTACTAAAAAAAACTTGTTGGCCTCAGGCTTATTCTAATTGGAGTTTACTAACTGTGGTTTTGAGCATTGACGAATATATTACATATATATCATAAGGGAGGCTAGGCTTATTGGTAGGGACTGACAATGCTATAAAAAAAAAATTCTAGGCCAACTGTATCTCCCAATTTCCCCCTCTAATTAATCATCTCGATACTTCTGTTTCTTCTTCAAACTTGCCACAAAGAAACAAGTTATAGGAGTTGAACATCTAATTACCAAATTAAATAAAAAAAAAGACGAATTTTGTAAACTAAAATTAAGGAGTAAAATTAAAACTTAAAACAACCAGAAATGATCCCGTGCATAAGGGGCCCTTCCTCAATACCCAACTCATCACGCTAAAGTTTTTAGCACTTCTAAAAAAGCTTCTGATTCTAATTAAATGGCTCTCGAGTTTCAGGAGTCATTCTCAAAGAATTGGGACAAAAAGACTAACTTTAGCGTAAAGAGCGGGGTATTGAGAGGGGTTAGCTTTCCTCGCATATGGAATAATTTTTGTTTGTCTTAAGTTTTAATGTTGCTCCTTACATTCAGTGGAAAAAAACTCGTTTTTTTTTTAATTCCTGATCGTTTTTCAATAAAAAAAATGGGAAATCATCCTACCTTTCCATGGAAAATCCTTCCCATGGCAAATTCCTCTTGGAAAGATCCTCCTGCTTAAAAAACTCCCCCATCCAGGTAAATCCCACCTGGGCAATTCTTTCTTCGCTAAATATTCCCCCGGAAAATGTCTTGTGGACGATTCCGCGTAAAAAATTCTCCTTACCATACTTTCATTTCAAACAAGAATTGTTTTTTTATTTAATTTCTTATTGTCTTTCAAATCATGCAGCTAATCCCTCCTCCGTGGAAAATTTTCCCTGGATGTCCCCTTCCCCGGTGGAAAATATCTATTGAAAGTTTTTTCTGTGAACCCCCCACCCCAAAAAAAAAAGAAATCCCTCAGACAATTCAGACCCCGCTGAAAATTTTCCCCGGAGAATACCTGTGGAACATCTCCAATGTAAAACTTTGTTGCCAAAAAGAAAGTAAGACAAATAAAAAAATTCTTAAAGGAATTCTGACACATTCTCCATTCTCCAGGAAAGTTAACCCCGAAAATTTCCCTCCCCACAAAAATTGCTACCTGTGGAAAATCACCCCCCCCCCCATCCCCTAGAAAAATGTCTGTATATTTCCCGAAAACAAATACTATATATAAACAATAGGCAAATTTCAGAACTTGTACCTGTGTCCCCAGGAAGTGGGGGGAAGGGGGTCATGTCTTCCAAAAAGACGTATTTATGGTACCTCTAGATTATGTTGAAAAAAATGGTTATCTCAAAATCTGGATCGATCGACTTTGGGGAAAAAGAGCGTGGGATGGGGGATAGCTGTCCTCCAATCTCTTTGGTCACTTAAAAAGGGCACAACAGCTTTGAAGTTCTGTTCGAATGAGTCCTCTTCCGATCTTCTAGAACCATTAACTTGATACCATAACCAAAACACACAAACAAATAAAGAAATATCCGAGATCTTTTTTCTGGCAAAAAATACAAAATTCCACATTTTTTCAGAAGAGAGCTTGAAACCTTCACAATAGAGTTCTCCGATACGCTGAATATGACGGAAATTGAAAGCTCCAGTGCGTTTTTTAATATTTAGAAGTGATTTTGAGGCCCCCAGCCATTCCTGATACATCCGTTAGTTTCCAAAAAAAGTGAAATCAAAATTATGAAATGGCTATTTTGTTCAACATAGTTGAAAGGTCCATTAACTATGTTTCTGGAGATGTCAATCCCCACAGCCCTTTGGGTAAGGGCTGTAATCTATTCGTCCATTGTTTAAATATAGTATTTTTTATTGTGAAAAAAGGCATGTTTTGACTTGGTGTTCAAAAAGACCAAGGCCATTCAGGTGAAGCTTTCAGAGAATGTTGAAAGGAGTGTTGAACTAAATCAAAACACATTGTTTCCGTAGAGGTTTCAAAACGCGTAACTCGGTATTTATAGAGTGTATTAAGTTGGAAATTTCAGGAAATGATGAGGGGGAATATCAATTGACCAAAAAGGCAATATTTGCACGCTACTACTACAATCACTGCGAAAATTACTACTACTAGCACTACTCCCTCTGCTACCGCAACTACTGCTTCTGTAGCAACTATTATTAAGGCTGAAGATATTGAGATTAAAATCTGAGGAGATGCTAAGGGAAAAGTTAAGAAAAATCAAAACATACTATGTGGATACAGATTATAAAAAGGGTGTATCAACAAAATCTTTTTAACGAATTAGCGTATCAAGCTAAAGCCTCCTGATGAGAAGGATGTTAAACTCATCAAAAGGTAATATGTGTATCATTTTGCTGCTGCTGATTCTACTGCTACCACTGTTGCTACAACTATTAATACATCACTACTATTACTTCTACTTCTGCTATTACAACTACTATGATACTTGTGCTACTAAGGCTTAGGGTATGAAGGTCAAAATTTAGGGTATGAAGGTCAGGAATAGCTTAAGGGATTAAGTTGGAACTTTCAGGAAATACTTCGGGGGAAGATCAATTGACCAAAGGGTAATATTTGCACGCTACTACTAAAACTACTACCAGTACTACTGCTGCTAGAACTGTTCTAAGTACTCCTGGCTCATCAGATAATAATAAAGCTAAGAGTATAAGGTAAAACCTTCAGTAAATGTTGGAGGGGAAAGTCCAACTAAAATTAAACACAATATGGCCCCAGGTCATCAAAAGAGCATATCGAAAATATCATAGCTAGGGTTTATAGTATTAAGTTGAAACCTCAAAAGATTAATGAGGTGGATGCTCAACTGACAAAAAAAACTGACCAAGAAACAATATGTACATTTTGTGCATATTACAAATGCTACTAGTATTATTACTAATGTTGTTAATTCTACTACTAATCTCACTACTGATACTACCAGTAATTCTTCTGCTATTACTACTGTGACTACTGCTGCAACTAAGGCTAAGGGCATAAAGGTGAAAATTTGAGGGAATATTAAGGGGGAAGTTGAACTGAATCAAAACACACTGTGGGCATGAAGACTGGCAAAATGACTAATTAGCAGTATCCCAGGAACAGCTTGGAGTATGAAGTTGAAACTTAAAGGGCTTGTAGTAGGAGGTGTTGAACTAACCAAAAGGCAATAATGCTACTGCTATTTTTCTACTACTACAACTACTACTACTGCTGCTTCTACTAATGCACCTTATATTGATAATGCTACTACTAATACGGCTGCTAAGGGTATTAAGGTGAAAATGTTAGGGGATGTATAGACACTGTTGAACCAAATTAAAACATACTATGTGCATGCCTGGTTGTCAAAAGGACGTATCAGCAATACCTCAGAACTCTTTACAATAAGAAGTTGAAACTCTCAGTGTGTGTTGAAGGAGATGTTCAAAAAACAAACGGTGCTATTTGCTTACTGCTACTAATGCTACTGCTACCCCTACTACAAAAATGGCTACTACTGAATCTAAGGGTAATCTAAGGGTGAAGATTTAAGTGAATGCTTAGGGGTATGCTGAGCTAAAAATCAAAACATACTATGATCCTGTAGATTGTCAAAAGAATGTTGCAGCAATATCTCAGGAATGGCTTAGATTATTAAGTTTAGGAAATGCTGAGGAAGATTTTGAACTAACAAAAAGGAACTAGGTGAATACAACTAGAGACGCTAATGGAATTAAGGTGAAATTTTCAGGGAATCTTTAAGGGGAGTTCCTACTACATCAAAACAAACTACATGCACGAAGGTTTTCAAAAAGGCAGATAAACAATAACTTAGGAACGGCTAAGAGAATTAAATCAAAACTTTAAGGGCTTGTTGAGGGTGATTTCGAACTATCCAAACCACTATTACTACTATTACGACTGCTAAAATTAGTACTTTCATTGAGGTTAAGGGTATAAAGGTGAAACTTTCAAGAAAGATTTAGCGGGGCGTTGAACTAAACAAAAAAACACTGCGTGCATTCAAGTTACCAAAAGCATGTATGAAAAATTTATCAGGACAGATTAGAGTATTAAGTTGAAATTTTCAGGACTTGTTGAGAGTGATGTTGAACTAACCAGAAGGCACTCCGTGCATACTACTAATACTACTACTGCAGTTACTTCTGCTACTAGTACTACTGTTACTATGACTACTAATACTTAGGCTAAAGATAGGAATGATAAAATTTCAGAGAATGTTCAGGGGGATGTTAAACTAAATAAAAACCCACTATATACCCTGGGTAATCAAAAGGGTGTATTACCAATACCCCAGGAAAGGCTTAAGATATTAAGATGAAAATGGATTTTCATCTTAATATCTTATTAAGATGGTAGTCCCAGGACTACCAATATGATTACCCCTTTTTCTGCTGCTTTCACTATTATTACTGCTATTATTACTGCTACAATTGAACTAAATCAACAAAAGTTAAAAACAAATCCAGGCTGTTAAGATATCCAGGTGGGATAGCTTAGGACTTGAAAAGGGTATAAAGTAGAAACTTTCACGGAAAGTATATATTACTTCAAAACTAAATCAAAAGGCACAGTGTTTATGCTGGTTGTCAGTAGGACGTCTCGACAATATCTCAAAGCGACTGAGGGTATTAAGTTGAAACTTTGAAAGTTACTATTATTACTACTTCTGCTCTTACAATTGAACTAAATTAAAAGAATGTAAGTGCATCCAGGTTGTGAAAATAGCATAAATAAAATGATTTAGGAAGATATTAAGTTTTCTTAGGAAACTTGAGGAGGTGTAAAATTAAATCAAAGAAGGCTATGTGTGTACAGATTTTCTAAAGAGTGTATAGCTTATTATTAAAATTTGTTGAATAATTTGTCCGACTTATAAATAGTAGGACAAAATATAGATTCTTATAAAGCCATTAAAATATTAGGAAAATATGTGGGAAAACAACTTTTCCCACAAGGAGAGCTTTTCAAAAAAAAAAATAATGAGATTTATTAAACCAAAGATTTGCAGAAATAAAGTCAAAAAATTTTACAAGCGTAAAGCTACTACAAATTCCCATCAATAAATAAATGAAGTCCAAAACGAACAGAAGTTATAATAAACAACCAAGTCAAACTCAAAATGAGCAAAACTAAGACGAGTAGTGATGACACCTTCATGCCACGCCTATGTAGGATGGGGGATACACATTTAAAAGGATAGAGGCCAATTTGACCAAACAACCCAAGGAAACAATGTTAGTTCAATTGGATGGTATGAAAAGTTAGAAAAATCTTGACTTATGAGGGGGAGAGACAAATCCAAGAGGCATTCCCCTTCGCAGATGCCTGACTTTAGGTCATACATAAGGAGAAGTTTTTTTCTTATTCTTACGCAGAAATCACAGCGATTGACTCTATCAAATTTCTTACACAGGGAAAATGGAAGTTACTAGTTTATAAAGCTGACTTGTAGGAAATCATGAAAATCAGACATTTTATGAGGCTTAAATAGCGGGCAATTAGAGATGAGTGCAATGCATAAGCTTATTTCAATTTCATCTAATATTCCTGAAAGTCTTTCTTAAATTCGAGTATTCCCAATTTACAGTAAAACTAGTAGTCATTTTATTGATCTCACGGTTAAATAACTGTTGGTTGTTCTAATTTTGATCCCAAAACAATTTAGAATTGTTAATGAATACAATGCGCATATTGGGTAATCCGGAAGAAGATGAAACACCATTGAAAAAAATAATTAACATTTTGTTTTTTCAAGTTCTTCAACCCTATTTACGATAAAACAAAAGTGCGTATATTTCAAGGTTTCAAAGAATAAGAATCGTTGAATATAAGTGCCTGAGAAGTACATTTTTCCGCATCAGAACTGAAACAGTTTTCTAAGAAACTTAATTACCTGAACAACCAAAAATGATGAAACTATTTGTAAGTCTAACTTTTTAATACTGTTTCACTTTTTATAACAAAACTTAATAACTGACTTTTTTAAATTTCACTTATTTTTTTCCAGTGTCGATTAAATTCACGCATCATATGTTTTCCTTAATAAACTTTTTAAACTAGGGACTCCAATCTTTTCACACTGCCCAATTGATTACAGCTAAGGATGCAGACATCAGGTCAAGTCATTTCTGAGACAGAGACGAGCGTTTTAATTTCCGCCTCTAATCTTACAATTAAAATACTACATTCTCTTGTTCAAACTGTCATAGTACTTGCATCCAAAACAGGTATTAGACTAAGAAAATTTCTATGAACCGACCAAAGGGGAGAATCATTCCAAAAGATAAGAACTGTTCCTATGAAGTCACATCATGAGATATATTATACATCAGGCCAAAGAGAATGAGTAATTAAAAGATTGGAAAATGGCGCTTGTGTCGACGAAAAAAAAATAACACCGCCATCTAACACCTGGCGACACTTGCCATTTTGTAATCGTTTTTCTGTCAGGATCTGAGATAAGACATTGAATTACTTAACTAATTTTTCCAGTTGCACTAAGTAAATTAGTTATTTTTATTATTACACTGAAAAATAATGCAGAGTTTCGCTAAACGTTAGATGTCGTTGATAGTTTTTTGCTGACACTAGTGCCAGTTTCAACTCTTATAAGCTAACCATACTCTTTGGCATTAGGCATAGATAAAACGCTAGGGAATTAAAATTTTTTCTAGAAACGTCTGAGGGGTGTTGACCTTGTAGCCTAGACCACCAGGTATGATGATATTAGACTGAAAGTGGCAAAAAGACAGAAGGAAGAGGGAGACTACTACCAACTCTTCTTTGTATCAATTTCCTTTCTAAGTTGAGAAAGAATTTGCACCATATGACTATACTTTTACAAAAACCTGTTAGACTGAAGAAGAATAAACTGATATCGGAGAAAATTCAAGTCAATCAATCCAATCAAGATAGCCAATCAATTTAGAAGCTTAGAAAAATAAAAATATATGTTAAAAGTGGGAGATAATACCAGTTACCTCCCATTGGGTTTGTTTTATAAGTGAGTCCTCGTTATTATTAAAGAAATTTCATTTATTTTCTTAAGAAAATGGGAAAAATTGAATTTTTCGGTGCCCAGAGGGACATATCCCATTCTACCCTTATATTACCCCCTCTAGGTTTTAATAAAAACCTTTTTGAGGTGTTTCCATTGAAAATGCCTTGGTTTGTACTTTCATCAGAAAGAAATAAAAAAAACAAAAAAATTTCCCCCCTTCCCTTAAATTTTGAAAATATTCCCCCCCCCCCACCTATATATTTGTCAATTCAGCGCCACTGTATTTTATTTTAAAGACGTTATTTTGTTTTTGTTTCTTTTGGTGAAAATTGTTGTTTGCAGAGTTGTTGTTGTTGTTGGCATAGGGATTGGTTGGGCGCTGGACTTGCAATCGTATACCCCCCGAGCAAGTTCAGCTCTTGTTTTGTCATTCTTTTTCAAGTGGTGGAGGTAGGTAATGTGACCGGAAGCTCAGCCGTCATGAATCTGAGGAGCTTAAGGATTAACTTGGAAAGCCATTTAACCCTCTGGTCTCAATAACATAACTGCTGACAGAATTAAACACTTTTCATAGTCAAACAATGAGTACAATCATTTACGTGGTATATTTCCCATGTAGTCGTTCTTTTTCATGGGGCATTTTTATTAATATGCGCTTGGAAAGCTTACAATCTTATTTCCCCTAATATGCTCCCAAAAATATATAAAAATTTGCAGAAAATATAAAGAGATTCATTTTTATTGCAAAAAAACGGTAAGAACCACATCATCAATAATTAATGTATTTTTTCAGGTTTTCCTTGCCCTTTTCGCAATTTCCTCGCCTTTTCACAATTTCCTTTTCCCTAGTATACTCCCAATTGTAATAAGAAAATTAAAAATTTGCAGGGAATATAAGGAAATTTATTTTTTTTTGCAAAATAACCTGTAAAATCCGCAGCATCACTAATTAATTTGATTTTAGGTCTTCCTTGCCCTTGTCACCATTGCCTTTTGCGCTCCAGCAGAAGAAAAAAAGGAGGGCACAGACATTGAAGGAAGTGAATCATTCCTTCCAAGCTATGGCTTAGGCTATGGTGCAGGACTTGGCTATGGCTATGGTGGACTTAATGGAGGCTACGGGGTTGGATTGAGAAGAGGCGTCTACAGCCCTTATTACGGTGGATATGGCTTTGGTCGCGGCCTTGGCTACTGGTGAACATATTTAATCTTCTTTTTTATTTTTGTTTTAAAATAAATTTTCATGCCCAAATTATATCTTTTCTTATATGATGATAATGAACGTTGGCTCGTTTCATACATATTTTTCTAGTTGTAGATTATAAGCCTTCAAGTTTTCTTATTTCAGACAGTAGAGGCAAATTCAGAATGATATTTTATAAGTTCGAAGATTTAGCTAGCGCTTATTTGAGCCAATCAGACTTTCCATAGAATTTGCTGATTGCCTGAACAGTTCTATAAAAAATGTGATTGGCTCAAGCTAACGCCAGCTACATCGCATTGTTATAAATATATCATTATGAATGGGCCTCAGGCGTATTCTAATTGGAGGTTACAAACTTGATTTTGAGTATTGACCAATATATAATAAAAAGATAGCAGAAGGGAGACTAGCCTAATTGGTAGGAAACGACACTGCTATAAAAATATACATATTATTATTATTGTTTTATTTATGCCCACTATAGAACAAAAGAAAGGTAGTGGAGTAAATAATCAACAACTACAACAAAAAAAGAGAACACTTCCCATAACTACATTAAACACACAAAATTTAAGCAAAATCATACATAAGCCGTGTCAGCGGAGAAAAATATATAGCAAAGGCCATACGGCTTCAACTTTTTCTTCCCCAGACGCATTTTATATTGAAGGGGTTATCGCATAAACTCCAAAGAGGGCTAACTTGATTGGAAATCGAGAGTTCTAGTGCTCTTTTAAAGAGTCAAAATCCCTGTCAGGATTTTGGCACGAGCACGGCTTTCAATTTCTTCGCATTTTGCGGTAGGATCAATAATTCCGAACCTTCGGCATAAGGAGGTATTGGGCGTCCAGGGCACGATTCCTAACAGATACTTTGCAAGCTTGAAGTGTTTAGTACGAATTCGTCACTTTTCAGACTATGTAAGCAGATCAAATAAAGGAGAAATGTAAAGAAAATGCGGTATTACCATTGCGTTAAAAAGTCTCGCCAGAAACCTTTTGCTCAGAGTATTTTTCAGAGCTACCGCTTTTTCGTACCCGGTGAGCATGCCTCGATATGCCGAAAACGAAACCAGGCCGCGCAGCTTTCTAATGTCAGATCCGTACTGAATTACAAGATACTTAATTGTCTCTGATCGAGCGACACCAGGGCCATCGAAAATCGAAAGAAGAGTACTCATGCTATCTGTACCGTATAGATAGCATGAGGCACTACTACAAATTCTGTCTAGAGATATTAGCACAGAGACCAATATCAGAGGCAACGCTCTAGCGTTGCCTATAGCAAAGGCCACACGGCTTCAATGTTGTTTTTTTTCCCCATAGGCACTTTATATTAAAGGGTTCATCGCATAAACTACAAAGGGGGCTAATTCGATTGGAAATCGAGAGTTCTAGTGCTCTTTTTAAGAGTCAAAAGTGATAGGAGGTCAACTAACCCCCCCCCCAGACCGTTTTTTCCCAAATATATCCGATAAAGATTTTTAGATAGCCATTTTGTTAAAAATAGTTCACATATCATATAAAAAAATCTCCGATGTCGACACAACCCCTCCAGGGCCCGGGGGCAAGCGTTCTAAGTTATGCGCTGGGGGCATATACTGTTCTTATGGAAGGAATGCTCGAATAAACTTCAGAGAGGGATCAATTAATTGGAAGTTGAAAGTTCTACTTCACTTCTTAAGAGTCAAAAGATATCCGAGGGCTATCCCCCTCCCCACACACTCTTTTTTACCCAAACCCCTCCGATAAAAATTTTGAGACAGCCATTTCCTTCAAAATAGTTCAAAGGTCAGATAAGAAAAATTCATGTATCGACGCAACCCCCCAGGGCCCGGGGGAGGCGTTGTAAGTATTGATATGGGGGTATATATGGTTCCTATGGAAGGAATACTACTACTACCACTACTAACAACAACTCACCGCAGCACCAAGCCGCCTGAGGCCAACACAGCTACGCACAATCCTCCTCCACCCCAATCTATTCAAAGCCTCCCTTTTTACACCCGCCCACGAAGTTCCCATTTCCTTTAAATCTTTCTTTATGACGTCCTCCCACCCCAGACGGGGACGACCTGCTTTCCGTTTAGCCCTAGATGGTTGGCCGAAAAGAACGACGTTCGGCAATCTGTCATCCTTCATCCGCACAACGTGCCCTAACCACCTCAACCTTTTTTTTTCATGATAGCCCTAGAGAGTGGTATTGAGCCACATTTTTCATACAGCCTATTGTTTGAAATATGGTCAGTCAGCCGGGTACCCAGAACAATCCTTAAGCAATTTCCCTGGAAAACAACTAGGAAATCTTCACCCACTTTTCGGGGCGTCCATGCTTCAGAGACATATTTGATCACTGTAATCACCGTTGCTTCTAAGATTCTAATCTTGGTTTGCAGACTTATCTTCCTATTCTTCCAGACTTTTTTTAAGTGTGAAAAAACACCCTGAGCCTTCTCTATTCTATTTTTAACATCTTGACTGCTCCCACCATCTTTACTAATAATACTTCCAATGTAAGTGAAGCTTCCCACCTTATCAATATTTTCATTACCCCTCGTCACCTTTTCATCTTAACTTATTCCTAGCATTAGTGACTTATTCTTCCTAACATGAATTTTCAAACCAACTCTAGCACCCTGACCTCGCAAAACCTCTAAAACTTGATTCATTTTGTTCACACTTTCATCTAGGATGCTTAAATCATCAGGATAATCCAAGTCAATGAGACATTTTCCTCCCCATTTGATTCAGCGGTCTTTCAGTGCCTTTCCTGAGCTCCTTAAAACAAAGCCCATCAAAATAACACATATAAAGGGAGATAGAATACACCCCTGCTTAACTCCTGATTTAATACAAAACCAGCTGCTGACCTCATTTTCTACCTGAACCACAGCAGTGCTATTCTCGTACATAGCACTAATCACTTTAATGTATTTGTCTGGTATACCATACAAGCATAAAACCTTTACCAAAGCTCTTCTATCAACAGAATCGAACGCTTGCTCGTAATCTACAAAACTGAGGACCAAAGGTGTTTGAAAATTTAGGCACTTCTCAATTATTATCCTAAGAGTGAAAATTTGGTCGACACATCCTCTACCTTTTCTAAAGCCGCACTGCTCTTCTCTTAAAACTTTGTCTACGGCATCTCTCAGTCTAAAAAGTATCTTATTACTAAGTAATTTACTACCTACAGTGACCAGACTAATGTCTCGATAATTACCACGCTCACTCTTATTACCTTTCTTGTACAGTTGTTTAGTTAAGGTTTTCCTAAAATTGCTAGGTATTTCTCCTATTTCAAAATCATATTCATAATCTTAATTAACTTTTTTCTGACCTCAGAGCCCCCATGTTTAAAAAACTCATTTACCACACTATCAGTACATGGAGACTAATTATTTTTTAATCTTTTTAGTACTGTTGCTAATTCCTCCTCACAAAACAAATCTTCCTTCACATCCAAAGAATCACAAACTTTTTCATTTTCCTCTATACTTTTTCCTGCAACTCTATCTCGGTTAAACAAGTTCTCAAAATGTTCGGCCCATCTCTCTTTAGTTTTTTCCTTATCGCTAATTGCGACCCCATTCCTATCTTTAACTGGGACAAGTCCGGATTGACTACTCCCTCTCAATTTGTTAACGTGCCAGTAAAAATTTTTACTATTATTCCGTCTAGCTGCATCTTCCAGATCCTCGGCAATTTTATCCATGGCCTCCACTTCACACCTCCTTAGTTCATATTCTAATGCTTTCTCCACTTTCTTTACATTTCTTTTGTTTCCATACGATTCATCACTCAGATAATTTTTGTACAAGTCCTTTCTCCTTTCTATTAAACATAAAGCTTTTTCACTAATATTCTTAGCTGCAGTTCTAGCTTTCTTCCCTAATACACCTTTAGCAAATTCACAAACAATTTTTCTAAAATTATTCCAACCATCTTCTACATTATTAAATTTTAAACTCTCAACTTTAGTTTTCAACTGTTCCTAGAACGTTTCACTCAAGTTCTCATCCTAGAGTCTACCACCATCATAGCTTTCCGGGAGGTAGTTACCGTTCCAATATTTCAGCTTTAAATCAACCCTTGGCACTACTAGATGGTGATGTTCACTTTTAACATCAATAACAGCATTCCTATATACCCTAGTATCTTGTATTGATCCTGCCAGTCTTCGGTTTACTATAGCATAATTAATAAGGTTTGCTCTCTTGCCATCACATGAATACCATGTTAACTTATGAGCCATTTTATGACCAAGCACCGTATTGGTTATAACTAGATTGTTATACCTACAAAATTGCAAAAGTCTGTATCCATTACTGTTTTCTTTTCCTACACCAAATTTGCCTAGGCTAGGATACCATATATCCCTATTTCTACCAACCTGGGTGTTAAAATCTCCCAGTAATAACAGCATATTTCTACCTAGGACCTTGTCTATTTGCTCCTGCAACTGAAAGTAAAATTCATCTGAGTCCCTAGTATCTGTGTCAGTCGGTTCTACAGGGGTTTATAATACTATAACTGATACCCTGAAATTTTTAGTCATAAAATTAGCAATTAGTATTCTAATATTAATACCTTCCCAGCCTAAACAAGACTTAGCAGCTCCCTTCTTCATCATGAGTCCTACTCCCTGTCTATGTACCCCATCCTTCCTGCCTGAGTAAACAAATTCCATATCACCTAATTTGATACTTCCTACCCCTGGGGTATGAGTTTCCGAAACTCTTAATAAATCCAGTTCGAATCGTCTTAATTCGTCAGTCAAAATGTCGATGCGATAGTCATTTTTTAATGTCGTAACATTCCAAGTTCCAATTTTCATGTTCTTTAAATAATTGAAAATTTTTTCGCATCAGGGAAAGCAATGCTCCCGTACCAGTGCAGGACGGGGATCACATATCTTCTCAAGTCTATACCGAAGTGTTGAAGCCGGCTTAGAATCGGACAGCAAGAAGTCTCAGGGACCTCAATGAATGGAGGCTTTGTGCAATCCTGGGCCCATCTTGTTTACAACATGGTTTTCAGAACTTGGCGATGCTCTTCTGTCAACAAGAGTCGAAATCCTTCACAGACAATTTCAAGCATATTACTTCTGACTCAATATATATTCATGCCTATAAATTTTATGCTACTACAGAGAGTCAACCCATAACAGATAACTTAGCTAGGAAGAGGTTTTTCAGTCCAAAGACGCCCATCAAAACATACCAAGCCCAGAAGAATTGTCCATTAGTCAGAATCCCGTGCGAATGCTGTGTCGTTTACTTGGCTATAATTTCCTCTAGGGGCGCCACTCCTAAAGTGGGAATAGAGATGACCGCAAGGTCCCCAGTCTTGCAGGTACCCCAAAAAGGTCGATGCAACCCTTTGCAGAGGCCGTTGTCCATAGATCTGGATCTTACGCCCTGCCACAGTTTTCCTCCTATAGAGGATCCTCCCACGATGGTGTTCTGCGTCACGATGCAATTTAACCCATTACTGGGAGAAGATTTGCAACTCATGGGACTTGTGGACAAACCAGTGGGTCCTTTTGAGAGTACATTTTAGGGGCCTTCTTCCTCCTCCATCTGTATTTATGACCCCGGGCGAGGGTGTCCCAGATTCTATTATGGACCCCCAGGGACAAGGTCCCCCCTTGGTCCGTGCCTCCTATGGAGGTACCCAAACACGCAAACTACTTATACAATGATAGTGAAAAATATAAACAAGTAATAATATAAATGAATAAATAAATCCTAAAGCGAGTAATGCTTAAATTAAATATGCAAATCAAGCTTAAAACGAAAAACAAATTTTGCTATTGAAGTATAGATGAAACCCAAAATGAACAGAAATTAAATAAACAATCAATGTAAACAAACATACAATATAAACTAGTGTAAATGAATAAATAAATCTTAAAACGAATGAAACTTAAATTGAATATGCAAATCAAGCTCGAAACGTACAAAAATCACTACAAACAAGAGTTTGGGCATCGCCTCCTTCTTTCACTATAAAAGTCTAAAACCTACTACGCCATTGGCGCTTTACTGAAAACTATATGTGTCTTGAAATGTCTTGGAAAGTATTAACAAAATCAAATTGAATATTTGAACTATAATGATATTAGTTGCTGAAAGATCCGTCAGTTCAAGATTTTCTTTCACTGTAATTTTATTTTCGTTTTCAATTCTGTAAGAACTATATTCGTCTAACTATATTCGTCTACTATAAGGAACTATATTCGTCTTGAACAATTTTAGAAAGAACTAATAAATTAAACTGAATGTTTGATGTATAATGATATTAATTGCTGAAAGCTCATCAGTTCAAAATTTTACTGTAATTTTAATGTTTATTTTCAATATTAAGTACAAAAGAAAATATTTGTAATACAATTGGTTTTGAATGGTTTTTGAATTGCTGTAATCCCTTGTTAAAATATGTACAAATATCTTTGCAATCACAAGTTTTTTGCTCTTTCCGCAATTCAATGTCTTTTCATATTGAGCCTGTTCAAAGATATTTGATTATTACAGCAAGTCCGATTTCTTACAACGATTTCTACTAAGCTTCAAACTTTTGGTTTTCTTTTTTAAGGTTTTGGAATTGTTGTAATCCCTTGTTAAAATATATACAAATATTTTTGCAATTACCAGTTTTTTGTTCTTTATGTAATTTAATGTCTATTCAAACTGCATCTATTCAAAGATATTGGATTATGGATATTTTTACTAACTCATATAAGGTGCTGTATTATCGTACTATCTTTATAACGTGATTTAATAATGTGAATATAATTCAATTTTACAAATAAGCAAGCAGAAGAGGGTAATTTCTTGTCGCAAGGGCCACTGTACCTGCCGGGAGTGTGACTCCCTTAAACTGCGGGGATCAGGTAGCAAGAAACTACGCTTCCTTCGCTGATTGGTATCTGGTTTTTATTGGTAAATAAAAAAAAACAAGTTTTTTAAACTGAAAGTAAGGAGCGACATTAAAACTTAAAACGAACAGAAATTATTCCGTATATGAAAGGGGCTGTCCCCTCCTCAACGCCTCGTTCTTTACGCTAGAGTTTTTTATTGTTTTAAAAAATAAAGTTGTGAGACAAAGTCAAACTTTAGCATAAAGAGCAAGGCGTTGAGGAGCGGACAGGCCCTTTCATATAAGGAATAATTTCTGTTCGTTTTAAGTTTTAATGTCGCTCCTTACTTTCAGTTTAAAAAACTGGTTTTTTTTATTTAATTTCTGATCGTTTTTTAGTTAATGCAGCTTTTATTTTGGCTCGCCGTCATTGAATAAGTAAACAAAATTTGCATAAAAATTTTACTTTTCTTTTGCTAAATGGCTGTCTCTAAATTTGGTTCTGACGTAATTTACAAATTAACTTACGTAACGGACTTCTATATTCGTATATTTTTCTTCTGGCAAAAAATATACAGTTGCAGATTTTTGCAGATATGAGCTTGAAACCAATATTATAGGGTTTTCTGATACGCTGAATCTCACGGTGTGATTTTCATTAAAATGTTTTCACTTTTAGGGGATGTTTCCCCCCTCTTTAACAAATCAGGTAAATTTTCTCAGGCTCGTAGCCTTTGATGAGCAATACTAAACTTAATAAAATTCATATATTTAGAATCAGCATTATAAGCCCATTCTTTTGATACATTTATTGACATCAAAGTTCCGTTTTTAAAAGTTTCGATTACTATTGAGCCGTATCGCTTGTTTTTTTTATTGTTTTTTTTTTTTATTACGTATATGTTATTACGTATATGATGGGGTTCTCCCCTTATTCAATACCACGCTCTTTACGTTAAAAGTTAACAAAAATTTAATTCAAAAACCCCTGAATCACAAAGGCCGTTTAATTAGAATAGATAGTTCTTTTGAAAGCACTAAAAACAAACTATAGCGTAAAGAGCGAGGTATTGACTTGGGGGAGACCCCCCTCATATATGTAATGATTTCTGTTCATTTTAAGTTCTAATGTTGCTTCTTACTTTCAGTTGAAAAAACTTGTTTTTTTAAATTTAATTTCTGATCGTTTTTTAAATAATGCTTGGAAATCCGGTGCCCCCTTCATAGAAATGTCCCCTACCCCAAAGAAAAATCCTCCACGGAAAGATTCTCCCGAGTAACCCCCTCCTCCCGCCCCCCCCCCTCCACCAGAAAAAAATTCTTCCTGAAAATGTCTGTATACTTCCCAATAACCAATACAATATGTAAGCAATGGGCAAAGTTCATAACTTGCAGCCCTTCCCCTGGGAACTGTGGGGGATTAAGTCATCGTAAAAGACATATTTATTAGATTTTCGACTATCCTGAACAAAATAGCTATCTCAAAATTTTAATTGGGTGACTTTGAGAAAAAATGAGCGAGGGAGGGGGCCTAGTTGCCCTCCATTTTTTGGTCACTTAAAAAGGACACTAGAACTTTTAATTTCATTTCGAATTAGCCTTCCTACGATATTCTAGGACCACTGGGTCAATACGATTACCCCTGGGGGAAAAAAAAATAAACACGCACCCGTGATCTTTCTTCTGGCAAAAAATGCAAAATTGCACATTTTTGTAGATAGGAGCTTGAAACCTCTACAGTAGGGTTCTCTGACACGCTGAATATGATGGTGCGAATTTCATTAGGGTTCTATAATTTTTAGGGGGTCTTTCCCCCTTTTTTCGAAAATCAGCCCAATTATCTCAGGCGCGTACCTTTTGATGGGTAAGGTTAAACTTGATGAAACTTATATATTTGAAATCAGAATTAAAATCTGATTCTTTTGATGTATCTATTGGTGCCAAAATTCCGTTTTTTCGAGTTTCGTTTACCATTGAGCCGGGTCACTCCTTACTTACAGTTCGTTACCACGAACTGTTTGATCTGTTTCTTATGATATGCATATTCGCGTGCTGTACAGTGAATAAAGAAGAATTGACTTGTAGGGTTTTAATTTTTTTGCAATTTAACCGTGCTACTGGAGTGAATGAAAACGAAATACTGAAGTTTGCAAAGGAGTTTTTTCTGGACTTGCCGAGTGTAATCAAAGCTAAAAAACTCCTCTATGATGTAAAGATTGTCACTAGGCTTACGCAAGTTAGATATAAGTGTATTTCTCGTATTTAGTGTTTCATTACGTGAAGGGTATATTTTTGGTATTTATTGCATGTTCCACTTCAAGGGTATATTAGGTATGTGTTGTTTTAAGTACTTGTTTCTGCCTTCTTTTCTATTCAAGGTAGTATGTCACCATGACCAAAACCTGCCAGCCAATGAGAGGCTACTTTGGGGGTCATGGAACCAGAATTCTATACTTGGGCCTTGGAAGATAAGAAGGGGGAAAATAAAACTTGTGGACAGTTCAGGTTCGCGAACCAACAGTGACAAGTGGTTAGAGGAACACCGCTGGGAGAGTTCGAGCAACTCTCCCATCCTTTCTATAATATACGGTGAGCTGGGAGAGTTTAACAATAACCTTCATATCAACCTCCGTCGAAGAGTTCCAATAACCTCCACTAGCCAACTATAGACGGGGAGCTTGGAGAGTGCAGCAGCCACCTCCAAATCAACTCTTCCAGCCGGTGCAAGTTGACTATAGCTCGGATTCTCAGCAGCTTCAAGAACACTGTTACAAGTATACCCTAGTATTGTATTTTGTTTATTTGTTTATTAAAGTAGCTTTAGCAACATCTTCAGTAGATACGAACTCTGCTTACCACGCTACCCAAGGTCTTGTCCTCGTGGAGGCTTGATCACCCCCCGCTGGGGACCAATAAGACGGTATTTCATTAGAGAAATATACCACACTTCCCATTGGTCGCATCTGTTCATAGTGCTGTTGACTACTTTTTAGAAACTATTTTCTAATAATTCATTAAGCTGTCTCTATTTCCTAGCCCCAAATTTTAAACCATGCCGGCCGACATAGAGGCCCATGTTAAAGACCTCGAAGCTAGGCTAGCAGATGCAGAGGCTCGTCTGCCATCGCAGAGAGTTGGTTCTGATATTTACCAACCAACTCCTCCTATGCCTGTTAATTATTATATAGAACAATGCCCGCCAATTCCTATACTTTCGAATCCAACCGATATTCATTCCTGGATCTTAACTCTAAAACAAATACAAAAGAGTCAGTCCAAGGAGGACGCCTAAATGGTGTCTCAGGCTATCTGTTACACCAGGAGGGAGATTCAGAGATTTCTGTATAATGTTGATCCGGAAAGTATCAATAATCTTTCAGACCTCGAAAGAACCCTTAAAATAGCCTTTTGCCCAGAAAAAAAGTGTAGGACAAAAACTACAAGAACTGGTTAGAGAGAAACAGAAAGAGAACGAATTAGTATCTCAATTTTATTCTAGAATAGCTGGTAAGGCGAAGGATTATTGCAAGTCAGCCGACCAAAATGACGCCAGTAGTCTCATATCAAACATTTTTAAAAGTGGCTTAAAAACTAGTATCGCGCCCCGAGTAATGGAACAAGCATCACCAGATTGCGATAATGATGAACTACTAGAAATAGCTAGGAAATTTGAAATAATAAACTTAACATTTTGTACTACTAATGAGGTTTTAACTGCAGCAGTCAGCAGTCAAAATATTAATCCTGATATGTCAAAAAGCCGAACTCCCTCTATGTCAAGATCAACTAGAGGTAATTATTTCAGGAATAATTTTAGTGGTAGAAATAACTCTCGCATAAAATGTTGGAATTGCAGGGGTCCACATAGACAATCTGAATGTAAGGAACCTACAACGTGTATCCGCTGTGGTGAAATAGGGCACAAATAAAAATTTTGTTTAGCTCCAACGCCTATAAATCGACCACAAGCAAACAAAAAAACTAAATTATTCGACTTTACCGGAGGCCGAGTCGAACCTTAAGCGAAGTCCTCGAATAAATAATATTTCTTCTGTGAACCATTCTGATTCACAAATTTGTTATTTGACTATACCAGATTCAACCTCCTGTGTCTCATTTCCATTTATATATGATGTAAAATTGTGCGAATCTATTAAAAGTTTGCCATTTATTGATACCGGCTGTCAAAGGTCACTATTATCGGAAAATCTATCCAACAGCCTTCCTGAACAAATACGAAAGAAAATTAAAACTTCATTTTCAGCTGTAAAATCACTTAGTGGAAATATTTTGCCTGTTTTGAGGAAAGTCAAAATTCTTGTTTCTATATTTGACGGAGTAAAACAAGGGAAAATTCATTGGGAATCGCTCGTTATTAGTGAACTTAGATTTCCTCTAATAGTAGGCTATGATTTCTTAAATTGCTTGGAAACTTCTCATGATACCCGTCGGAACCAAATCAGTTTAGGCTCCAATGGTCCACCTCAAGAAAATTTTATTGCATTTTTTGCCGAAAATACTGGTAACACTTGTGCAGGAAATGTATATGTAGCTAAACAGATAACCATTTCGCCAAACTCTTTTAGAATAATCAAAGTGAAACCGCAATCTAGTAACCAAAATCCTGTAGCTCATGGGGATTGTCTGATGTTCACGCTTTCACCAACGTGGCAAATCTGTATTTCAGAGTAAATCAGTGAAGTGTCTCATTCCAAATTTCCCTTAGTAATTTTTAACATCTTGAGCTTGTCCCCGAAAACTTAGCCTCAAGCTCTGGGTTAGTTGCAGCCGGTACTGAAAAAGAATTTTCCCGAAGCAATAAAACTCAGGTAGATTTAAAAACAGAAGGACCAATTTTTAAAACATATCAAAATCGGAGAATTAGCCGATGAGAATATTGAGAAATTTAAATCGTTTATTTGTAAATATTAGGATGTATTCGCTCTCACTGCTTATGACATTGGTGGTAATAATTTAGATGGATTTGTCGTTCCAACTGATGAAACAGTTCCAATTAATAACAAAAACAATTGCCATTACCATTTTTAATGCAGGAAGTAATAATGAAGCACGTTAAGGAAATGCTTTGAGCTAAGATTATTGAAGTGGGTTGATCACCATTCAACCAAACCGTTTTTATCATTGGCAAACCTAATAAAGAGGGCAAAATCTTACCAAAACATATTTGGAACGAAGAAAACAGTAGGTTCTTAATTGATCTTAGAGAAGTCAATAAAGGTATCAAAGATAACCAATAGGAAATTTACAGAATTGAAGAAGTTATAACTGATGTGGCAGGGAAAAACAATTTTCGACATTAGAGATCAAACACTCCTTTTATGTACGCAATTTATCCGAAGAAAGTCGCCAATTATTTTCTTTCAATGTTAAAGGTATGTCATACCGATCTTTGAAAGCACCAATGGGAGCTAAAAGTAGTCCTAGACAATTTTTAGAATTCTTGGGAATAGTTTTTCGGCAGGTCCCTAGTAAAACAAATGGCGAAATAAATTTCTCTGATTTTCCGAGTTGTTAGATGACCTAACAATACACGCAAAAAGCGAAAAATTTGAAGATCAGAGACATTTACAAATTGTTTTTGAAAGGATACGTGAATTCAACCTTAAACTTAATTTGTCAAAATGCTGTTCTTTGGCAAATTCAGTCAATCTGTTAGGATTCAAAGGCTCACCCGAAGGGATCTCTCCCCAGGAATAAAAAGATGAAGCGATTACGGCGATGACACCGCCTATGGACGTTTCAGACATTTGTAGTTTCCTATAGATCTATAGACATGTGTCTTATAGATCAAAAGTCCTAAATTCTATGGCAGAAAATCTCTTAATTGAAATTAGACACACCAGTAGAGAGGGGTCAGAAGGTCCGACGAGTCCCACGTGGTGTATGGTTTTCTCAGTGAGAATGAAAAAACAGATGAAATTCTCACTTGAAAAACCATGAATTTTTAAAATTATCACTTGTAAAACCATGAATTTTCAAATTCTCACTTGAAAAACCATGCATTTTGACACTTTTATTTGTTTTTTTATGGTTTTTCAATTGAGAATTTGAAAATTAATGGTTTTTCAAGTGATAATTTTAAAAATTCATGGTTTTCCAAGTGATAATTTGAAAAACAGGAACTTTCTCACTTGGAAAACCATAAACCACGTGGTCCTGTCACGAGTTTCTCACTTGGAAAACCATAAACCACGTTGTGCTGTCACGAGTCAGAACACCTATGCTGTCGACCTCAATTCACATATCGTGAATCAATAATTCCCCTTAGAAACAACAAATTAATTTCCCTTTCTTGACAGATCAATCAATCAATGACATCATCTATCAGACTTTAATTTTCCCTTTCTTGACAGATCAATCAATCAATGACATCATCTGTCAGACTTTAAAAATTTTCGCCTAGAAACATTTCTCCAGGAATAGATCCAAAATCATTAATGTCTTTGCCTCGGGAACAGTTCTACTGGTCGAACTCCAAAGGATATTAATAACCCAAGGCCATGGAAACAATTAGGCAAGAAACATCTTAGCGATGACTTGTTTTAGCGCGCGAAAAGGTTTCCAAATAATTTGAAATGCATTGACGCAGAGATGCCAATAACAAAGGAACACGCTGAATTTGCGTTTAGGGATTATTTGGGCGAAACCGTTTTAGACAGGTTATGGAACTATTTCGGTGAAACAGATAGAGACATTTTAAAAGAAGATTTTTGAAGAGATTTTGGAGGAGGTTTTGAGTGTGGTCGTTATAATACACAAGTTTCATTTGAACAGTGTTGTGAGGTCCTCTAACCCAACCCCAAAGGGTTCCAATCCTCCTACCCCACCCCCGAAGGCCGCCCCCGGGCCTAAACGCCCCCCAAACTCCAAAAGGTTCCTTTCCCCATCCCCAATCCCCGCACTCCCCCCAGCGTCATACAAGTTGATGTTGGCGGAACAAGGACCCCCCCCCCCCCCCCGGACCCCCAAAGACCCTCCCCCCGGCCCCACCGGTCCCCAGGCACCCACCTGGCCCCAGACCCGAAAACGGCCAACCCCGCGCCCCACAGGCCCTCCCCGGTCCCCCAAGGTCCCCCCGACCCCCAAAAGCCCGCCCCGGGCCCCAAAGGTCCACCAGAACCCCAAAAGCCCTCCCCCCCGGTCCCCAAAGGTCCACCAGATCCCCAAAAGCCCACCACCGGTCCCCAAAGGCCCACCCCGGGCACCCAGGGCTCCCCAAGGGCCCCGATTGCGCTACCCCGCCCCCGACGGAAGCCTCCGGTCCTCACCGGTCCCCCCGGGTTCCCACCGGGCCCCGATTGCTCTACCCCTACCCCTAAGGAAGCCACCGGTCCGCAAAGGGCCCCCAGGCTCCCCAAGGCCCTCCCCCGGTCCCCAAAGGACCACCGGGCACCCAAAGGGACCCCAGACCCCCAACGGACCCACCGGGCCCCAAAGGGCCCAATCCGTGCTCAAGGACCCCCCCGGACCCCCAAAGGTCCTCCACCAGTCCCCAACGGCCCTCTCCCGGTCCCAAAGGTCCACCAGGCACCCAACGGCCCCCAGACCCTCCCATGTCCATACCCGAGCCCCCACAGGGCCTCCACCTGTCCCCAAAGGCCCTCTCCCGGGCCAAAAGGGCCACCCGGCTCCCACAGTGCCCCCGCCCCTACCCAGACCCGACCCGCGCCCCCCCCCCCGGCCCTCCCCGGGCCCCAAAGGTCCCCCCGATCCCCCCACGCCCTCCCCCGGTCCCCAAAGGCCCTCCCCGGGCTCCCCGGGCTCCCCCCGGGTCCCGAGTGCGCTACCCCCCCCCCGAAGGACGCCGCCGGTCCTCAAAGGTCCCCCAGGCTCCCACAGGACCCACGGGACCCCCAAAGACCCTCACCGGGACCCCACCGGTCCACCGGGCTCCCAACGGGACCAACGGACCCCAACGGGACCCCCGGACCCCAACGGTCCACACCCGGGCCTCAAGCGTCGCCCCGACCCCCCACGGCCCCACCGGTCCCCCACGGGCCCAATCGGTGCTCACGGGCTCCCCGGACCCCCAAAGGCCCTCACCCGGTCCTCAAAGGTCCACCTGGCTCCTAAAGGACCAGTCGGTCCTCAAGGACCCTCTCAGATGTGCCAAGACCCGCCCCCGACCCCCACCGGCTCACCCCGGTCCCCAACCGCACCCACAGGCTCCCCAATGACCCCTCCACCCCACAAGGGCCCCTGGCTCCCCCAACGCCCACCCCCGCCCCCTCCCAAGAACCCCCTCTCCATTTTTAAAACATTTTATTGCTTTATTATATCCTTTTAGAACAAGTTACTTTAATAATGTCCCTCCTAAACCCATTTTCCAACTTGAAGTACTTATCTTTTTCACCCACTTTCTCAATGAAAAAGAAATTAGTTTTTAATCAATTCTAATTTTCCAAATAATATAAAAATTTTACACTTTAGTTCAGATCTGTCTGGAAGAGATGAAAAATTTAAAATACTGTTCCAAATTTTTCGCAGAAGATAAAAAAAGTTCAAGTTCTATTCTGAATTTTACCACAGAACAAACTTCAATTCTAATCTCACCAGAGACAATAAAAATCTTCCACTTCATTTCCTTATTTCACAAAGACATAAAGAAAGTTAAAGTTCAATTATAAATTTTTCGGTGGAAGATAGAAAAAGCAATACCATCCTTGTGAATATTTTCCCGGAAGATAAAAAGTTCTAGTTCAATTTACACTTTCCTCAATGAAGTCAAGGAAAGTTCAAGTTCTCTTCTGAATTTTACCAAAGAACACGCTTCAATTCTAATTTTTCAGAGAAAACAAAAATCTTCCACTTCAGTTCTTTATTTCGCAAAGACATAAAGAAATTTAAAGTACAATTCTAAATTTTTCGGTGGAAGATAGAAAAAGCAATACCATACTTGTGAATAATTCCCCGGACAATAAAAAGTTCTAGTTCAATTTACAATTTCCTCAATGAAGTCAAGGAAAGTTCAAGTTCTCTTCTTAATTTTACCAAAGAACAAAATTCAATTCTAATTTCACCAGAGAAAATAAAAATCTTCCAATTAATTTCTTTATTTCACAAAGACATAAAGAAATTTAAAGTACAATTCTAAATTTTTCGGTGGAAGATAGAAAAAGTAATACCATACTTGTGAATATTTTCCCGGAAGATAAAAAGTTCTAGTTCAATTTACAGTTTCCTCAATGAAGTCAATGAAAGTTCAAGTTCTATTCTGAATTTTACCAAAGAACACGCTTCAATTCTAATTTTTTCAGAGAAAACAAAAATCTTCCACTTCAGTTCTTTATTTCACAAAGACATAAAGAAATTTAAAGTACAATTCTAAATTTTTCGGTGGAAGATAGAAAAAGCAATACCATACATGTGAATATTTTCCCGGAACATAAAAAGTTCTAGTTCACTTTCCAGTGTCCTGCCTTAAGTCAATTAAATATATAGGTCTCGACATAAATGGACAACCTCACAATCATCAAGTATACTATTGTAAGAGAAAACAAAAATATTCCACGACACTTCTATATTTAGAACATGCATAATTAAATTTAAATTTAAAGTCTAAATTTTTAGGTGTACGATCGAACAAGCAATACCATACTTGTGAATATTTACCCGGAAAATAAAAAGGTTCTAGTTCAATTTACAATTTCCTCAAAGAAGTCAAGAAATGTTCAAGTTTTCTTCTGAATTTTACTAAAGAACAAAATTCAATTCTAATTTCACCAGAGAAAATAAAAATCTTCCACTTCAGTTCTTTATTTCACAAAGACATAAAGAAATTTAAAGTTCAATTCTAAATTTTTCGGTGGAAGATAGAAAAAGTAATACCATACCTGTGAATATTTCCCCGGAAGATAAAAAGTTCTAGTTCAATTTACAGTTTCCTCAATGAAGTCAAGGAAAGTTCAAGTTCTCGTCTTAATTTTACCAAAGACCATGCTACAATTCTAATTTTTTCAGAGAAAACAAAAATCTTCCTCTTCAGTTCTTTATTTCACAAAGACATAAAGAAATTTAAAGTACAATTCTAAATTTTTCGGTGGAAGATAGAAAAAGCAATACCATACTTGTGAATATTTTCCCTTAAAATAAATATTTATATTTCAAAAGACACGGTACTAACATAGGTTAATTTATTTTCTTGGAATATTATTACTATTACCAAATAACAAAATTCAATAATAATGTAAAAATAGAAAGCAAAAAACTTAAAATACAGTTATTTCTCTATACATTAACTAATTTCCGGTAAATTTAAAGTATATATTTTTCGGTGGTAGATAGAAAAAGCAATACCATACCTGTGATTATTTTCACGGAAGATAAAAAGTTCTAGTTCAATTTATAATTTCATCACCGAAGTCAAGCAAAGTTCAAGTTCTCTTATGAATTTTACCAAATAACAAGCTACAATTATAATTTCACCAGAGAAAATAAAAATCTTCCACTTCAGTTCTCTATTTCACAAAGAAATAAAGAAATACGAATTAAAATTATAAATTTTTCGGTGTAAGATAGAAAAAGTAAGACCAGACCGGTTAATATTTTCACGGACTATAAAAAGTTCTAGTTCAATTTGCACTTTCCTCAACGAAGTGAAGAAAGGTTATAGTTCTCTTCTGACTTTTACTAAAGAAAAAAATTAAATTATAATTTCAACAGATAAAATAAATATCTTCCACTTCAGTTCTTTATTTCACAAAGACATAAAGAAATTCAAAGTTCAATTCTAAATTTTTCGGTGGAAGATAGAAAAAGTAATACCATACTTGTGAATATTTTCCCTGAAGATAAAAGTTCTAGTTCAATTTACAGTTTCCTCAACGAAGTGAAGAAATGTTCAAGTTCTCTTCTGAATTTTACCAAAGAATAAAATTCAATTCTAATTTCACCAGAGAAAATAAAAATCTTCCACTTCAGTTCTCTATTTCACAAATACATAAAGAAATTCAAAGTTCAATTCTAAATTTATAGGAGGAAGATAGAAAAAGAAATACCATACTTGTGAATATTTTCCCGGAAGATAAAAAGTTCTAGTTCAATTTACAATTTCCTCAATGAAGTCAAGGAAAGTTCAAGTTCTCTTCTGAATTTTACCAAAGAACAAAATTCAATTCTAATTTCACCAGAGAAAACAAAAATCTTCCACTTCAGTTCTATATTTCACAAAGACATAAAGAAATTTAAAGTACAATTCTAAATTTTTCGGTGGAAGATAGAAAAAGTAATACCATACTAGTGAATATTTCCCCTGAATATAAAAAGTTCTAGTTCAATTTACAATTTCCTCAATGAAGTCAAGGAAAGTTCAAGTTCTCTTCTGAATTTTACCAAAGAACAAAATTCAATTCTAATTTCACCAGAGAAAATAAAAATCTTCCACTTCAGTTCTCTATTTCACAAAGACATAAAGAAATTTAAAGTACAATTCTAAATTTTTCGGTGGAAGATAGAAAAAGTAATAGCCTACCTGTGAATATTTTCCCGTAAGATAAAAAGTTCTAGTTCAATTTAAAATTTCCTCAACGACGTGAAGAAAGGTTCAAGTTCTCTTCTGAATTTTACCAAAGAACAAAATTCAATTCTAATATCACCAGAGAAAATAAAAATATTCCACTTCAGTTCTCTTTTTCACATAGACATAATGAAATTTAAAGTACAATTCTAAATTTTTCGGTGGAAGATAGAAAAAGCAATACCAGACCTGTGATTATTTTCTCGTAATATAAAAAGTTCTAGTTCAATTTAAAATTTCCTCAACGAAGTCAAGGACAGTTCAAGTTCTCTTCTGAATTTTACTAAAGAACAAAATTCAATTCTAATTTCACCAGAGAAAATAAAAATCTTCCACTTCAGTTCTTTATTTCACAAAGACATAAAGAAATTTAAAGTTCAATTCTAAATTTTTCGATGGAAGATAGAAAAAGTAATACCATACTTGTGAATATTTTCCCGGAAGATAAAAAGTTCTAGTTCAATTTACAGTTTCCTAAATGAAGTCAAGTAAAGTTCAAGTTCTCTTCTGAATTTTACTAAATAACAAATTCAATTCTAATTTCACCAGATAAAATAAAAATCTTCCACTTCAGTTCTTTATTTCACAAAGACATAAAGAAATTTAAAGTACAATTCTAATTTTTCGGTGGAAGATAGAAAAAGCAATACCATACTTGTGAATATTTTCCCGGAAGATAAAAAGTTCTAGTTCAATTTACAATTTCCTCAACGAAGTGAAGAAAGGTTCAAGTTCTCTTCTGAATTTTACTAAAGAACAAAATTCAATTCTAATTTCACCAGATAATATAAAAATCTTCCACCTCAGTTCTCTATTTCACAAAGACATAAATAAATTTAAATTTAAATTATAAATTTTTCGGTGGAAGATAGAAAAAGTAATACCATACCTGTGAATATTTTCACGGAAGATAAAAAGTTCTAGTTCAATTTAAAATTTTCTCAACGAAGTCAAGGAAAGTTCAAGTTCTCTTCTGAATTTTACTAAAGAACAAAATTCAATTCTAATTTCACCAGAGAAAATAAAAATCTTCCACTTCAGTTCTCTATTTCACAAATACATATATAAATTTAAAGTACAATTATAAATTTTTCGGTGTAAGATAGAAAAAGTAATACAATAACTGTGAATATTTTCACGTAAGATAAAAAGTTATAGTTCAATTTAAAATTTCCTCAACGAAGTCAAGGAAAGTTCAAGTTCTCTTCTGAATTTTCTCAATGAACACACTTCAATTCTAATTTCTCCAGAGAAAATAAAAATCTTCCACTTCAGTTCATTATTTCTCAAAGACATAAAGAAATTAAAAGTTCAATTCTTACTTTTTCGATGGAAGATAGAAAAAGTAACACCATACTTGTGAATATTTTCACGGAAGATAAAAAGTTCTAGTTCAATTTAAAATTTTCTCAACGAAGTCAAGGAAAGTTAAAGTTCTCTTCTGAACTTTACCAAAGAACACGCTTCAATTCTAATTTTTTAAGAGAAAACAAAAATCTTACACTTCAGTTCATTATTTCACAAAGACATAAAGAAATTTAAAGTTCAATTCTAATTTTTAGGTATTTTATTGAAAATTTAAGCCATACTTGTGATTATTTTTACGGAAGATAAAAAGTTCCACTTCAATTTTAAATTTCCCCGGAAGATAAAAAGTTCTAGTTCAACTTGCTATTATCTTTGTGAAAACACACAAAATCAGAAAAAATGCTCAATTTTCCTTTAGTACCTACGCAATTAGACTAAAAATGAAGATATTTATGCAGAGTTTCAACTCGCTATGGCTAAGTTTGCTAAAAACAAGCTATTTTCTTGCGAAAACACACAAAATCAGAAAAAATGTTCAATGTTCCTTAAGCACCTACGCAATTAGACTTAAATGAAGATATTTATGCAGAGTTTCAACTCGATATGGCTAAGTTTGCTAAAAACAAGCTATTTTCTTGCGAAAACACACGAAATCAGAAAAAATATTGTTAGGTTAGGTTAAGTTAGATTAGGTTAGGTTAGCCTACGTACGCGCGCAGATAGGTTAAGTTAGGTTAGATTAAGTTAGGTTAGATTAAGATAGGTGAGGCTAGGAGAGCCGACGTACGCGCGCGAACTTAGGCAAACCTAGCCTAACCTAACTTAATCTAACCTAACTTAATCTAACCTAACTTAACCTAGATGCGCGCGGACGTAGGCTAACCTAACCTAATCTAACTTAACCTAACCTAACAATATTTTTTCTGATTTCGTGTGTTTTCGCTAGAAAATAGCTTGTTTTTAGCAAACTTAGCCATATCGAGTTGAAACTCTGCATAAATATCTTCATTTAATCCTAAGTTCGTAGGTGCTTAAGGAACATTGAAAATTATTTTCTGATTTTGTGTGTTTTCGCAAGAAAATAGCTTGTTTTTAGAAAACTTAGCCATAGCGAGTTGAAACTCTGCATAAATATCTTCATTTTTAGTCTAATTGCATAGGTACTAAAGGAACATTGAGCATTTTTTCTGAGTTTGTGTGTTTTCAAAATGATAATAGCAAGTTGAACTAGAACTTTTTATCTTCCGGGGAAATTTAAAATTGAAGTAGAACTTTTTATCTTTCGTAAAAATAATCACAAGTATGGCATTAATTTTCAATTACCCACCGAAAAATTAGAATTGAACTTTAAATTTCTTTATGTCTTTGTGAAATAAAGAACTGAAGTGTAAGATTTTTGTTTTCTCTGAAAAAATTAGAATTGAAGCGTGTTCTTTGGTAAAGTTCAGAAGAGAACTTGAACTTTCCTTGACTTCGTTGAGAAAATTTTAAAATGAACTAGAACTTTTTATCTTCCGTGAAAATATTCACAAGTATGGTATTACTTTTTCTATCTTCCATCGAAAATTTTAGAATTGAACTTTGAATTTATTTATTTCTTTGCGAAATAAGTAACTTAAGTTTAATATTTTTAGTTTATAGTGATAAATTAGAATTGAAGTGTTTTCATTGAGAAAATTCATAAGAGAACTTGAACTTTCCTTGACTTCGTTGAGAAAATTTTAAATTGAACTAGAACTTTTTATCTTCCGTGAAAATATTCACAGGTATGGTATTACTTTTTATATCTTCCATCGAAAAATTTATTAGTTAACATTGAAGGTCTTTATGTCTTGGAGACAGTAAGATGATCTGGTTTATGTTTTTTTGGTAACTTTATATCTGATAAGTGACTTGTTGTCTTTCGTAAAATTCATAAGAGAACTTGAACTGTACTTGACTTCATCGTGTAATTGGACTCTAGAAATATAACTTGTTATATTAATTGAAAATAATCACAGGTCTGGGCTTAATTTTTCTATCTTCAACCGAAAAATTTAGAATTGTACTTTAAATTTCTTTATGTCTTTGTGAAATAGAGAACTGAAGTGGAAGATTTTTATTTTCTCTGGTGAAATTAGTATTGAATTTTGTTCTTTAGTAAAATTCAGAAGAGAACTTGAACTTTTCTTCACTTCGTTGAGGAAATTGTAAATTGAACTAGAACTTTTTATTTTCCGGGAAAATATTCACAAGTATGGTATTGCTTTTTCTAACTTCCACCGAAAAATTAGAATTGTACTTTAAATTTCTTTATGTCTTTGTGAAATAAAGAACTGAAGTGGAAGATTTTTATTTTCTCTGGTGAAATTAGAAATGAATTTGTTCTTTAGTAAAATTCAGAAGAGAACTTGAACGATCCTTGACTTCCTTGAGAAAACTTTAAATTGAACTAGAACTTTTTATCTTCCGGGAAAATATTCACAAGTATGGTCTTACTTTTTCTATCTTCCACCGAAAAATTTAGAATTGAACTTTAAATTTCTTTATGACTTTGTGAAATAGAGAACTGAAGTGGAATATTTTTATTTTCTCTGGTGAAATTAGAATTGAATTTTGTTCTTTAGTAAAATTCAGAAGAGAACTTGAACTTTACTTGACTTCGTCGATAAAATTTTAAATTGAACTAGAACCTTTTATCTTCCGTGAAAATAATCACAGCTATGGAATTACTTTTTCTATCTTCCACCGAAAAATTTAGAATTGTACTTTAAATTTCTTTATGTCTTTGTGAAATATAGAACTTAAGTGGAAGATTTTTGTTTTCTCTGGTGAAATTAGAATTGAATTTTGTTCTTTGGTAAAATTCAGAAGAGAACTTGAACCTTACTTCACTTCGTTGAGTAAATTCAAAATTGAACTAGAACTTTTTATTTTCCGGGAAAATATTCACAGGTACTGTATTCCTTTTTCTATCTTCCACCGAAAAATTTAGAATTGTACTTTAAATTTCTTTATGTCTTTGTGAAATAGAGAACTGAAGTGGAAGATTTTTATTTTATCTGGTGAAATTATAATTGAATTTTGTTCTTTGGTAAAATTCAGAAGAGAACTTGAACTGTACTTGACTTCATTGAGGAAATTGTAAATTGAACTAGAACTTTTTATTTTCCGGGGAAAATATTCACAAGTATGGTATTGCTTTTTCTATCGTCCACCGAAAAATTTAGAATTGTAATTTAAATTTATTTATGTATTTGTGAAATAAAGAACTGAAGTGGAAGAGTTTTGTTTTCTCTGGTTAAATTAGAATTGAATTTTGTTCTTTTTTAAAATTCAGAAGAGAACTTGAACTTTAATTGACTTAATTGAGGAAATTGTAAATTGAACTAGAACTTTTTATTTTCCGGGAAAATATTCATAAGTATGGTATTACTTTTTCTATCGTCCTCCTAAAAATTTAGAATTGAACTTTAAATTTCTTTATGTATTTGTTAAATAAAGAACTGAAGTGGAAGATTTTTGTTTTATCTGGTGTAATTAGAATTGAATTTTATTATTTGGTAAAATTCAGAAGAGAACTTGAACTTTTCTTTACTTCTTTGAGGAAAATGTAAATTGAACTAGAACTTTTTATCTTCATGGAAAATATTCACAAGTATGGTATTACTGTTTCTATCTTCCACCTAAAAATTTAGAATTGAACTTTGAATTTCTTTATGTCTTTGTGAAATAAAGAAGTGAAGTGGAAGATTTTTATTGTCTCTTGTGAAATTAGAATTGAATTTTGTTATTTAGTAAAATTCAGAAGATAACTTGAACCTTTCTTCACTTCGTTGAGGACCTTGCAAATTGAACTAGAACTTTTTATATTCAGTGAAAATATTCACAGGTATGGTATTACTTTTTCTATCTTCCAAAGAAAAATTTATAATTGTACTTCAAATTTCTTTATGTCTTTGTGAAATAGAGAACTGAAGTGGAAGATTTTTATTTTCTCTGTTTAAATTAGAATTGAAGCGTGTTCTTTGGTAAAATTCAGAAGAGAACTTGAACTTTCCTTCACTTCGGTGAGGAAATTGTAAATTGAACTAGAACTTTTTATTTTCCGGGAAAATATTCACAGGTATGGTATTACTTTTTCTATCTTTCACCGAAAAATTTAGAATTGTACTTTAAATTTCTTTATGTCTTTGTGAAATAGAGAACTTAAGTGGAATATTTTTAGGGGCTCGTTATAAAAGATAATAGAATTTGTTCTGGTTGAAACGTAAGAATATAACATTAAACGTAAGTCACGACGTTGAGTACATTTGAAAGTTAACGATAAATTTTTATATTAAGGTCCAATATTAAAAAGTCTTATCGTGATTTTTATATATAAAACAGAAAAATTTAGAATTGTACTGTAAATTTCTTTATGTCTTTGTGAAATAAAGAACTGAAGTGGAAGATTTTTGTTTTCTCTGAATAAATTAGAATTGAAGAATGTTCTGTGGTAAAATTCAGAAGAGAACTTGAACTTTAATTGACTTCATTGAGGAAACTGTAAATGGAACTAGAACTTTTTATCTTCCGGGGAAATATTCACAAGTATGGTATTACTTTTTCTATCTTCCACCGAAAAATTTAGAATTGAACTTTAAATTTTTTTATGTCTTTGTGAAATAGAGAACTGAAGTGGAAGATTTTTATTTTCTCTGGTGAAATTAGAATTGAATTTTGTTCTTTAGTAAAATTCAGAAGAAAACTTGAACCTTTCTTCACTTCTATGATGAAACTTTAAATTGAACTAGAACTTTTTATTTTCCGGGAAAATATTCACATGTATGGTATTTCTTTTTCTATCTTCCACCGAAAAATTTAGAATTGAAATTTAACTTTCTTTATGTCTTTGATACATATATAACTGAAGTGGAAGATTTTTGTTTTCTCTGAACAAATTAGAATTGACTCGTGTTCTTTTGTAAAATTCAGAAGAGAACTTGAACTTTCCTTGACTTCTTTGAGTAAACTTTAAATTGAACTAGAACTTTTTATCTTCCGGGAAAATATTCACAAGTATGGTATTTCTTTTTCTATCTTCCACCGAAAAATTAGAATTGTACTTTAAATTTCTTTATGTCTTTGCGAAATAAAGAACTGAAGTGGAAGATTTTTGTTTTCTCTGAAAAAATTAGAATTGAAGCGTGTTCTTTGGTAAAATTCAGAAGAGAACTTGAACTTTCCTTGACTTCATTGAGGAAACTGTAAATTGAACTAGAACTTTTTATCTTCCGGGAAAATATTCACAAGTATGGTATTACTTTTTCTATCTTCCACCGAAAAATTTAGAATTGAACTTTTAATTTCTTTATGTCTTTGTGAAATAAAGAACTGAAGTGGAAGATTTTTATTTTCTCTGGTTAAATTATAATTTAATGTTGTTCATTAGTAATAGTCATAATATATATATTTCGGTCCGTGAATTCATTTAGGAAATTGTTAATAGAACTAGAACATTTTATTGTCAGGGGCATTATTAAAGATTCGTGGCTTAATTTGTATCTATTAAATATAAAAATTAGTCTTTAAATTTAATAATATTTATGTCTGTGCGTAAAAATTAAATGAAGTGGAAGATTTTTTTTTTCTCTGAAAAATTAGAATTGAAGAGTGTTCTTTGGTAAAATTCAGAAGAGAACTTGAACTTTCCGTGACTTCATTGAGGACATTTTAAATTGAACTAGAACTTTTTATATTCCTGGAAAATATTCACAAGTATGGTATTGCTTTTTCTATCTTCCATAGAAAAATTTATAATAGAACTGTAAATTTCTTTATGTATTTTTGAAATAAAGAACTGAAGTGGAAGATTTTTGTTGTATCTGGTTAAATTATAATTGAATTTTTTTCTTTGGTAAAATTAAGAAGAAAACTTGAAATTTTTTTATCTTCTGCGAAAAATTTGGAACAGTATTTTAAATTTTTCATCTCTTCGAGACAGATCTGAACTAAAGTGGAAAATTTTTATATTATTTGGAAAATTAGAATTGATTAAAAACTAATTTCTTTTTCATTGAGAAAGTGGGTGAAAAAGATAAGTACTTCAAGTTGGAAATTGGGTTTAGGAGGGAAATTATGAAAGGAACTTGTTCTAAAAGTATATAATAAAGCAATAAAAAGTTTTAAAATTGGAGAGGGGGTTCTTGGGAGGGGGCGGGGGAGGGCGTTGGGGGAGCCAGGGGCCCTGGTGGGGTGGAGGGGTCATATGGGCGCCGGTGGGTACCTGGGGGGCCCGGGGTGAGCCTTTGGGGGTCTGGGGAGTGTCTTTGCACGTCTGAGAGGGTCCTTGAGGACCGACTGGTCCTTTAGGAGCCCGGTGGACCTTTGTGGACCGGGTGAGGGCCTGTGGGGGTCCGGGGAGCCCTTGAGCACCGAGTGGGCCCTTTGGGGCCCGGTGGGTCCGTGGGGGGGCTGAGCGCCCCTTGAGGTCCTGGGGAGGACCGTTGGGGTCCGGGGGTCCCTTTGGGGTCCGGTGGCCGCTTTGGGAGCCCGGTGGACCGTTGGGGACCTGGTGCGGGTCGTTGGGGGTCCCGTGGGTCCTTTGGGAGCCTGGGGGACCTGTGAGGACCGGAGGCCGCCTTCGGGGTGGGGGGAGAGCACTGGGGGCCCTGGGGGACCAGTGGGAGCCAGGGGAGGCCCTGGGGTGCCCGGGGGCGGGGGGGGGGGGATCGGAGGTCGATGGGGTGCTCGGGGCGTGGCTGTGGGGGGGGGCGCTGGTCTGGGCGAGGTATTGGGGTGGGGCCTGGGGGGGCATGGAGGCACTGGTGGACCGGTTGCGTGACGTTGGGGACGGGTGGAGGACGGGTGGGGGCGCGGGTCTGGCCTTGTTAGGGTCTTGGGGCCTTTGGGTGCCTGGTGGACCTTTGGGACCGGGAGAGGGCCTTTGGGGACTGGTGGAGGACCTTTGGGGGTCCGGGGGGTCCTTGAGCACGGATTGGGCCCTTGGGGGCCCGGGGGGGCCGTTGGGGGTCTGGGGTCCCTTTGGGGGCCGGGTGGACCTTTGGGGACCGGGTGAGGGCGTTTGGGAGCCTGGGGGACCTTTGAGGCCCGGTGGCGTCCTTGGGGTTCGGGGTTGAGCACGGGGGGCCCGTTGGGAAACCGGGGGGACCGGTGAGGACCGGAGGCGTCCTTCGGGGGCGGGGTAGAGCACTCGGGGCCCTTTGGGAGCCCTGGGCGCCCGGGGTGGGCCTTTGGGGACCGGTGGCGGGCTTTTGGGGATCGGGTGGACGTTTGGGGACCGGGGGGCGGGCTTGGGGTGTCGGGTGGTCCCTGGGGGCACGGGGTCGGGCTTGGGGGTTTGGGGGGTCCATTGGGGTCCGGGGGTGGCCCTGTGGGGCTCGGGTATGGCCTTTTTAGGGTCTGGGGCCCTTTGGGTGCCTGGGGACCTTTGGGGAACTGGGTGAGGGTCTTTGGGGGTCCGGGGGGGGGGGTCCTTTGGAAGCCCAGAGAACCTTTGAGGACCGGTGGCTTCCTTCGGGGATGTGGTAGGGGGATCGGAACCTTTGGGGGTTTGGGGGGCGTTGAGGACCGGGGGCGTCCTTCGGGGGTGGGGTAGGAGGAATGGAACCCTATGGGGGTGGTTTAGAGGACCTCACAACACTGTTCAAATGAAACTTGTGTATTATAACGACCACACTCAAAACCTCTTCCAAAATCTCTTCAAAAATCTTCTTTTAAAATGTCTCTATCTGTTTCACCGAAATAGTTCCATAACCTGTCTAAAACGGTTTCGCCCAAATAATCCCTAAACGCAAATTCAGCGTGTTCCTTTGTTATTGGCATCTCTGCGTCAATGCATTTCAAATTATATGGAAACCTTTTCGCGCGCTAAAACAAGTCATCGCTAAGATGTTTCTTGCCTAATTGTTTCCATGGCCTTTGGTTATTAATATCCTTTGGAGTTCGACCAGTAGAACTGTTCCCGAGGCAAAGACATTAATGATTTTGGATCTATTCCTGGAGAAATGTTTCTAGGCGAAAATTTTTAAAGTCTGACAGATGATGTCATTGATTGATTGATCTGTCAAGAAAGGGAAATTTAAAGTCTGATAGATGATGTCATTGATTGATTGATCTGTCAAGAAAGGGAAATTAATTTGTTGTTTCTAAGGGGAATTATTGATTCACGATATGTGAATTGAGGTCGACAGCACAGGTGTTCTGACTCGTGACAGCACCACGTGGTTTATGGTTTTCCAAGTGAGAAACTCGTGACAGGACCACGTGGTTTATGGTTTTCCAAGTGAGAAAGTTCCTGTTTTTCAAATTATCAATTGGAAAACCATGAATTTTTCAAATTCTAACTTGAAAAAACATTAATTTTAAAATTATCACTTGAAAAACCATTAAAACAGACATCCCTGTGACCCCATGCATGGTTTTTCTAGTGAGAATTTGAAAATTCATGGTTTTTCAAGTGAGAATTTGAAAAATTCATGGTTTTTCAAGTGAGAATTTCATCTGTTTTTTCATTCTCACTGAGAAAACCATAAACCACGTGGTACTCGTGGGACCTCCTGACCCCTCTCTACTCACAGCTGACCGACACACCCTATGTCGAAAGGTTTATTTGAAAACAGGGTTAAAGCGGTTAATTCTATTTTGAAAACATTCTGCAATTCTACAAAACTTAATTCTGATATCGAATCATTAGACTTAAAAAAAAAATCATAGCTTTCTCGAGAGAGAGAGATGTATTCTGAAAAAGGCATAAATAACCTAAAATCTATTTTGAGCAAAACAAAATTACACAGACAAATTGAATCGGCACAGTCTATGAGTGTTGGGATCATGACTGGTGGCACATTAATTTTTCTAATCCTTATCGGCATTTCCCCGACGATTCTCCTCAAATTAAGGAAATTATGGATCGATTGTAGAGAAATGAACAAGAGTGGTTTTAGAATAGTCGAACAAGGAGACAGTGAATAATAACAAAAAGTAGTTTAGGGAAGGAATAAAAATTAATTTAAAACAAGTATGAAAAGAATAAATAAAAATGTTTTTTTTCAATAAAAAAGAGGGGGGATGTAAAGATTGTCGCTGGGCTTACGCAAGTTAGATATAAGTGTATTTCCCGTATTTAGTGCTTTATTACGTTAAGGGTAAATTTTTGGTATTTAGTGCATGTTCCACTTCAAGGGCATATTAGGTATGTGTTGTTTGAAGTACTTGTTTCTGCCTTCTTTTCTATTCAAGGTAGTGGGTCACAATGACCAAAACCTGCCAGCCAATGAGAGGCTACTTTGGTGGTCATGGAACCAGAATTCTATGCTTGGGCCCTGGAAGATAAGAAGGGGGAAAAGACAACTTGTGGACAGTTCAGCTTTGAGAACCCACAGTTACAAGTGGTTAGAAAAGCCCCGCTGGGAGAGTTTGAGCAACCTCCACCTTTCTATAATATACGGTGAGCTGGGAGAGTTTAACAATAACCTTCATATCAACTGTCGTCGGTGAGTTCCAGTAACCTCCACTAGCCAACTATAGACGGGGAGCTTGGAGAGTGCAGCAGCCACTTCCAAATCAACTGTGTCAGCCGGTGCAAGCTGTCTATAGCTCGGATTCACAGCAGCTTCAAGAAGACTGTTCACGAGTGTACCCTAGTATTGTATTTTATTTATTTGTTTGTTAAAGCAGTTCTAGCAACATCTTGAGTAGATACGAACTCTGCCTACCACGCTACCCAAGGTCTTGTCCTCGTGGAGGCTTGATCACCCCCCACTGGGGACCAATAAGACGGTATTTCCTTAGAAAAATATACCACACTTCACAATGACGCGGCCGTACCTGGGACTGAGCTTCCAAGAAGACAGGAGCCGAAGGCTTTGGAAAGTGTTCTGAAGTTATATGTTATATGTTAGTTATATGTGTTATATGTTTTAGTTATATGTTAGTTATATGTTAGTTATATGTTATTAGTTATATGTTATATGTTTTATGTATATGTATTATTATATGTTTTGTATAGTTATATGTATTATGTATTGTATTAGTTATATGTTATATGTTATATGTATTAGTTATATGTTAGTTATATGTTAGTTATATGTTATATGTGAAGTTATATAGTTATATGTTAAGCATATTTGTCAAATGTGACGACGAAGACCGACGTTTATAATTCTTTCTCCAAATGACGTACCTGTCACCCCTGCTTTGGTTGATTTGAGTTTGAACGCAATGTTGAATATAATGGAACACTTCCTAAAGTCTGTTTCAAGTAAGTTCGATTCGTATGATAAACACTTTCCACCATTGCCTACCCGTGCGACACCGGCAACTGACTCTCACGCCCCTGTTGTTGTCTTTAAAAAACCGCAAACACTAAATGATCCGATAAAACGCTAAGAAATGCTTGATAAAGTAAGCTGTCATGATGCGGTTACCAAACTGAGTTCGCGAGGTGACAAATGGCTGATTAATGTTGAAAAATATGTTGCTGAAGAATTCAAAGATTCAATTTCAGTGATTTTAGCAGAATCTTCATCCAAGGTGATCACTATGCGGTTTTTCGGGATAGTCAGGGGAAAATCGAAGGACTTAGACCTCTTACTCTTTCAAGGATATTAATTAAAAAAACTTTTTTCAATAAAATAAGTTTTTCAACGAAAAGTAAAGAGCTCCATTAAACCAAAAATTAGCAAAAATAAAATTGAATAATCTACCAAGCGTGAAACTACCAAAAATCAGCTTCGATAAATAAATGAAACCCAAAACAAACAAAAATTACAATAAATAACCGAATAAAACTGAAAACGAGCAGAAATTAACATGAATAGGGCTTAAAATCCCCTTTGGCTTCGCAAGGCCAGAACATAATTTCCACTTTACTGAAAAAATATAAATGTTTTTACTTTTGTAACTTTAATAAATAAAATAATATCAACATTTTGACTACTAATCATATGTATATTAAACTGACTATGCAGATTCATTTGTATTTTTTCAGTAAAGTGCAAATTCTGTTCTTCATTCAAATTCCAGTCGAATGAGCCCTTTTGAAGTTTCTACGACAACACTTTCAATAAAAACCTTATATGCCCACAGGGAAAAACTTACAACCCTTGGCCTGATGGTTGGGTGGGGGGGGGGATTGTCATCCTAAAGACCTATTTTCCGGTACTTTCAACAACGTTGAGGAAAATTGCTATCTCAAAGTTTTGACTAGATGTGTTTGGGGAAATGGTGGGCGTGAGAGGGGGGTTAGTCGCTCTCCAATCACTCCTGACTATTAAAAATTTCCAATCGAATGAGCCCTTTTTGAAGTTTCTACGACAACACTTTCTATAAAAACCTTATATGCCCCAGGGCATAAGTTACAACCATTACCCTGGCGGCTGTGAAGAGGTTGTCATCTTCAAAGACATAATTTTCTGGACCTTTCAACTACATTGAACAAAATGGGTATCTCAAAATTTTGATTAGATGTGTTTGGGGAAACGGAGGGCGTGAGAGGGGGGTTACTTTCCCTCCACTCACTTTCGACTATTAAAAAGGACACTAGCCGTTTCAATTTCCAATCATATGATTCCTTTTTTAATTTTCTACAACAATGCTTTCTACAAAAAAAACTTATGTGCCTCCAGAGCATAACTTACAACCCTTGCCCTGAGGGCTGTGGGGGGAGTGTCATCCTCAAAAACATAATTTCCTTACTATTATTCGTCGAACAAAATGGCTATCTCAAAATTTTGATTGGTATATATATATATATATATATATATATATATATATATATATATATATATATATATATATATATATATATATATATATATATATATATATATATATATATATATATATATATATATATCCCATATTTCCCCCTAACTGTATAAAACTGCTATCTGCCAACTGCATCCCTCAATTTCCCCCTCTGATTAACCAACTCGATAACTCTGTTTCCTCCTCAAAGTTGATATAAAAGAAAGAAGCTATGGAATTTTAAGGTGTCATTACCAAATTAAAAAAAAAATCCAATTGAAAGTAAGGATTAAAACTTAAAACGAACATAACTTATTCTGCATGTGAGGGGGCTACCTCTTCGTTTCTCAATACCCAACTCATCACACTAAAGTTTTTAGCAAATTTAAAAAGTTTCTGATTCTAATTAAACGGCTCTTGTGTTTCAGGGGTCGTTCTTAAAAATTGGGACAAAAAGTCAAACTTTAGCGTAAAAATAGGAAAAATTAGGGAAGGGGTAGTCCCCCTCAATTATGAAATAATTTCAGTTCGTTTTCAGTTTTGATGTTGGTCCTTACTTTCAGTTGAAAAAACCTTTATTTTTTATTAATTTCTGATTGTTTTTTAATTAATGCCGAGAAATCTACCTCTCCCTTCATGGAAAATCACCTCCACTATAGATCCTCCAAGTAAAAACTCCCCCTTTTGTGAAATACCCCCTGGAAAATTCTGTCTTTGCTAAATATTCCCCCTGGAAAGTTTCTTGTGGAAGGTTTCGCCTGCAAAATTTTCCCTGCCACAATTTATTTGAAAAAAAAACTTGTTTTTTATTCAATTTCTGATTGTTTGCAAATCATGCCTGGAGTCCCAACACCTTGGAAATTTTTTCCCGGAAATCCCCTCCCTCAATGGAAAGTTTATCTCATGGGAAATTCCCCCTTGGAAAGTTTTTCCCGCACCACCCCCCCCCCTCCCCATAAAATCCCTCTGACAATTCCAGCCCTGCTGAAAATTTCTCCCAGACAATTCCTCAGGAACACTTCCACCCACCAACCCACAACCAACCACATCCCTCAGAGCAAGGGCTGTAAGTTTTGCAATTCGAACATTTTTTAAACATAGCATTTGTTATTGGGAAAGAGGGTATTTTTAACCTTTAGTATCCAAAAGACTAAGGGAATCAAATGAAGCTTTCAGAGAACGTTGTAGGGAGTATTGGACTAAATCAAAACACGTCATGTGCATGTAGGTTGTCAATAGGGCGTAATTCAGGAATGACAGAGGGTATCACGTTGGAACTTTCTGGGTTTAATGAGGGAAATGATCAATAGATCAGAAAAGCAATATTTGCAAGCTACCACTACTACCACTGCTACTACTAATACTACTACTACTACTACCACTACTCCTACTACTAATACTACTACTATACTACTATTACTGCTATTACTCCTACTATTACTATTACTACTAATACTAATACTACGAAACCAGTACTACTAAGGCTAACGCATGAAGGTGAAATTTTAAGAGAATAGGGGGGTGGGGGAAGTTGTACTAAATCAAACACACACTATGTATATGCAGGTTGTCCAAAGAGCGTTTTCAGGAATAGCTTAGTGTATTAAGTTGGAACTTTCAGGAAATGCTTAGGGGGAAGATCAATTGACCAAAAGGTAATATATGCACTCCACTACTGATAATACTACCGCTACTACTACTATTACTGCTATTCCAACTACTAGCCGTATATCTAATAAAACTAAAATTGAGAGTATAAGGTGAAAACCTTAGGAAATTTAGGGGGGGAGGCAAACTAAATTAAAACACATTATGGCTACACAGGTTATCAAAAGGGCATATCAGCAATATCATTACAACGGCTTATAGTATATACGCTACTACTGATACTACTACCGCTATTACTACTATTGCTGCTATTTTAACTACTATTCGTATATTAAATAATACTAAAACTAAGAGTATAAGGTGAACACTTTAGGAAATGCAGGGGGAGGCAAACTAAATCAAAACACACTATGGCTACACAGGTTATCAAAAGCGCATATAAGCAATATCATTACAACGGCTTATAGTATATACGCTACTACTGATACTACTACCGCTATTAATACTATTGCTGCTATTTTAACTACTATTCGTATATTAAATAATACTAAAACTAAGAGTATAAGGTGAACACTTTAGGAAATGCAGGGGGAGGCAAACTAAATCAAAACACACTATGGCTAAACAGGTTATCAAAAGGGCATATCAGCAATATCATTACAACGGCTTATAGTATATACGCTACTACTGATACTACTACCGCTATTACTACTATTGCTGCTATTTTAACTACTATTCGTATATTAAATAATACTAAAACTAAGAGTATAAGGTAAACACTTTAGGAAATGCAGGGGGAGGCAAACTAAATCAAAACACACTATGGCTACACAGGTTATCAAAAGGGCATATCAGCAATATCATTACAACGGCTTATAGTATATACGCTACTACTGATACTACTACCGCTATTACTACTATTGCTGCTATTTTAACTACTATTCGTATATTAAATAATACTAAAACTAAGAGTATAAGGTAAACACTTTAGGAAATGCAGGGGGAGGCAAACTAAATCAAAACACACTATGGCTACACAGGTTATCAAAATGGCATATCAGCAATATCATTACAACGGCTTATAGTATATACGCTACTAATGATACTACTACCGCTATTACTACTATTGCTGCTATTTTAACTACTATTCGTATATTAAATAATACTAAAACTAAGAGTATAAGGTGAACAATTTAGGAAATGCAGGGGGAGGCAAACTAAATCAAAACACACTATGGCTACACAGGTTATCAAAAGCGCATATTAGCAATATCATTGCAACGGCTTATAGTATTAAGTTGGAACTTCTAGGGCTTTATGAGGGGGATGTTCAACCACCGAAAGGGCAATGTATGCATTATGTGCATTTTAATATTGCTAATAGTACTACTGCTACTGCTGTAAGGTCTGCTACTAAATTAACTACTACTATTACTAGTAATTCTTCTACTGCTGCTAAAACACATTGAGTTAGAAGTTGAACTGAATCAAAACATATTTTCCACATACAGGCTGTCAAAAGGGCGCATCAACAATATTTAGGAACGGCTTGGAGTATGAAGTTGAAACTTAAAGGGCTTGTTGTAGGGGATCTTGATCTAACCTAAAGGCAATAAAGCTACTGCTACTACTACTATACTACTAATAACAGTGCAACTTATATTACTACTACTGCAACAAATATAGCTACTAAGGTTGAGGGCATTAAGGTAAAAACTTCCCGGAATGTTGAGATAATGTTGAACTAAACCAAATCACACTATGTGCATGTAGGTTTTAAAAGGACTTATCAGCAATGCCTCGGGAACTGTTTACGGTAATAACTTGAAACTCTCAGCGTGTGTTGAGTGGGATGTTGAGAAAACAGAAGGTGCTATGTATATGTGTATAGTGCTACTAATGCTACTATTACTACAATTACTGCTACTACTGAAGGTAAGGTATTAAGGTGAAGGTCTTAGGGAATGTTTAAGAGGAGTTTCAACTAAATCAAATCAAACTACATGCACACAGTTTTTCAAAAGGGCATATAAGCAACATCTTATCAATGGCTTAAAGTATTAAGTTGAGACTTTCAGGGCATGTTGAGGGGGATTTTGAACTAACCCAAAGGCACTCTGCGTATGCTGCTACAACTACTACTACTGCTACTTCTGCTACTAGTATTACTATTATTACGACTACTACCACTACTGAGGCTAAGGCTAGGAAGGTGAGACCTTCGGCAGTGATTAGTATGATGTTGAGCCAAATCAAACCACACTACGTACATGTGGGTTATCAAAGGGATGTATTAACAATGTCCCAGAAACTGCCTAGGGTATTAAGCTGAAACTCCAAGGACAATCAATATTATTACCAATTTTGCTGCTACTTCCACTTTTACTACTGGTAAAAGCTACGATTGAATCAAATCAAAGCAAATTTTGTGCACATAGGTTTTAAGTAGGCTAGATATATTAGGACTAGAAAAGGATATAATGACGTCTCAACAGTATCTCAAGAAGTAGTGAGCATTTTAAGTTGCAGCTTTAATGGCTACTATTATTAACAGTTCTGCTCTTACAACTGAACTGAATCAGAAGAGGGTAAGTGCATCCAGGTTGTCAAAATAGAGTAGATACAAAAAAGGCACTTCAGCTCCGTTAAACCAAAGATAAGCAGAAAGAAAGTCAAATAATTTCCCAAGCGTAAAGCTACCACTGCTCACCATCAATAAATAAATAAAGCCTAAAACGAACATTAGTTATAATAAATAATCGAGTCAAACTCAAAACGAGCAGAAACCAAGACAAGTAGGGTTGACGCCCAATGCAATGCTTAGGCCTATGAAGGATGGGGGATACAAATTTGAAAGGATAGAGGCCAATTTGACCAAATAACCCAAGGAAACAATATTAGTTCGATTGGATAGTATAAAAAGTTAGAAAAATCTTGACTTATGAGGGGGCAGAGCCAAATCCAAGAGGCATCACCCTTCACAGATGCCTGACTTTATGTCATACATAAGGAGAAGTTTTTTTCCTTGTTCTTGCTGAGAAATAGCAGCGATTGACTACGTCAAATTTCTTACACAGGGAAGATGGAAGTTAATAGTTTATAAAGCTGGCTTATAAGAAATCGTAAAATCCTAAAATTTCTAGAGGCTTAAATAGCAGGCAATTAAAGATGAGAGCAGGTTCCAATTTCATCATATTCATCAACATAAGCTAGTTTCAATTTCATCTGATATTCCTGAAATTCTTTCTTAAATTAGAGCATTCCAAAGTGTTCTCCAATTTCCTGTACAACTAGCAGTTATTGTTATAAATCTCGCGGTTAACTAACTGTTTATTGTTCTAATTTAGATCCCGAAGCAATCTAGAATTGTTAGTGAATACAATGTGCATATTGGGTAATCCGGAAGAAGATTTTCTGAATCTTTAAATCACTGTTGATGACAATACCGCTTTTGTTTTTCAAGTTCTTTAACCCAATTTGTAATAAAATAAAATTGCGTATCCTTTAAGGTCACAAGGATTAAGGATTCTTGAATATAAGCACCTGAGAAATATTTTTCCTGCATAGAATTGAAACAGTTTCTTTAAGAAATTTACTTATCTGAACAACTAAAAATGATGAAGATATTTGTAAGTCTAACTTTTGTCATTGCTTTTTCATCGTGTTTCGGTCCACAAAAGCAAAATTTAATTTCTGACTTCTAAAGTTTTTCGTGAATTTCCTTTTATTTTCTTCCCAAGTTATATTAAAACTTGGAACTAAATGTCTTCTTGTACGTAACTCTTCACACTAGAGACTCCAAGCTTAACAAATTGCACTATTGACTAGGGTCAAAGATATGGACTTCAGGCCAAGTTAGTTATCAGATAAAAAGGAACAATTTGATTTCCATCTGTCATCTTATTATTTAAACACTGCATTCTCTGAATCAAACCGCCTTATTATTTAAGCGTATAATAAGTAAATAGAATAAGAACTTTGTGTCAGTCGAGTAAAGGAAGAATTTTCCCAAGAGTAGTGGCTATCCCTATGCAAATCGTATCATGAAATATGACATGCCTCAGGCATAGACGAAATACCAGGATATTTGGCCTTTTCTTGGAAAAATGTGAAACTTGTGCACTAGGACAGGCTACATTAAAATGAACGTGGTAATAATCTGGAGAGGGATACTGCTACTAGAAATTCATAGATCTGATGCCGTCTTTAAGTTTACGAAAGGATCATTGCCACATAAAAATTACCTCCAAAAATCAGTTTAGCTCAACTAAACTCAACTAAACTCAACTGAACAAGCAAGAACAACTAATCTGTCTATTAGAATTAAGTAAAGGAAAGAATGAAAATCGTATCATGAAAAATAACATGCCTCAGACGTAGATGAAATACTGGGATATTCGACTTTTCCTTAGCAACATCATCATTCTAGTGGAAGCTTGTACACCAAGACAGGGTGCATTAAGCAGAGTGAAGTAATAAAAAGCTGGAGAGGAAAACTACTACTGTATAACCCTAGTTCTGCCACCCTCTTGAAGTCTATGAAAGAAATTACGCGACATTAAAATGATCTACTAAGATCAGTGCAATTAGTCAGTGCAATTAGTAAATGCAATTACATAAGTGTAAGGGGAAGAAAAATGTGTCTATTTTAGGTGCAAAGTCACTGCTCCTTATTATTAATAAAATATATTTGCTTGTATAAGCAATAGGGAAAAATTTAATTTCCTAATGGCCAGACAAAAAAACTTGAAAATCCAGACATGCCCGCTGGCAAAGGTAACTGGTTTCAAAATAAAAGTGCTTAATTGCCAAGTAATAAACACGATAATTCGTACGGATTATTTTTCACTTTAACTTTTATTTCTTGGGAAAATTTCCATTAATATTAAATTGGAAAGCGTACAAGTTTACTCCTTGTATTAAATATCCCATTCTTTAAATGCTAGAGAAATTTTGAGGCACAAAATAAGAAAGTTCTATTTAAATATTACCAATCAATGTACGAAAAGTTGATGATGTAATGTTTTTGTTACAAAAAAAAGGTATAATCTACATCGTCACCCTTACAGTAATTTTTTTTTTTTTTTTTTTTTTTTTTAGGCTTTCCTTGCCCTTTTCGCCGTTGGTTTTTGCGCACCAGCAGATGAAAAAAAGGAGGTCATTGATATTCAAGGAAGTGAATCATTCCTTCCAAGCTACGGTTTCGGCTATGGTGCTGGACTTGGTTTTGGTGGGCTTCATGGAGCATACGGTGCTGGATTACACCGGGGCATTTATAATCCTTATTATGGTGGTTATGGCTATGGCCGTGGACTTGGCTACTGGTAAACCTATTGAATCCCTTTGTGATTTTTGTCTTTTAAATAAATTTTGATGTCTAAAACATGTCTATTTTCGTAGAATGAGAGCGAAGGTCGACTTTTTTGGATTTCTTAGGTTTCAGGTTGTAAAACTTTAAGGATTATTGTTTCAGGGAGTAGGCATATTCCACTTGGAACTCAAAATTTTCGCTTTTGCGCAGTGACTGATCGATTAATAAGACATCAGGAAGGACACCTGGCTAGTTAATAAGAGAAGGACAGGGTGAGGGAGTAGCTCCCTTCTATGTCGTTAATTTTTCTCGTTTTAAGTTTTAACTCCTCTTTGCTTGAATATGAAAATCAGGCTTTTAAATAAGGTTTTTGGTTTGAATGATTCCAGTAAAAAAAGAAACAAATCTATATCAGAATGAAAAATATGAGGTGGTGATCGTGGTCAACAATTATCACTGTAGTTTTAAACATGTAATACAGAAGTATCACTATTTTGGACCAAATGTAGCAAAAAAAAAACTGCTGAAGCAACAGAAATTTGAATATGAACCAAAAGTGAGTGTTCAATTCAAAAATCATGTTCAATTCAATTCAATTTTTTCTTCAAGTTCTTTATAGATTTCAGAATTGATCAAGTTTCATATAGAATGAAAGCCTGGCTTATAGATATAGGCTACTAACTTTGGCCGTAGATCTAACCATTTATGTCTTATTAAGCTTTGAATAAGAAAGTAAATGCACATGTAACAAGAACATGTGGTTAATTTTGTGTACACAACAAAAATCAAATACAAAAAAAGAAGAAATGTACCAATTCACTTACCGATTCCTGCTCTTTTCAAATGTAGTAACCACTATCATTATAATTAAGCCTGAACCCCATCCCCTTTTTAGGGTCAGATATAACCTTAGACTATATATAAAAAATTGCTCGATTTGTAGGTTTGTGCTATTTTTTGTACTTGCTTTTCATGAAGAGTCAGTTCAAAATTCAAAATATAACTGATTTTAACAAAAAAAAATCTACAAAATCAGCTATCTTTTCTTATATACAGACGTTATTTTTTTTTTACCTCCAAAAGCTTTATCTGGCCGCTAGTTGAGTAAAATGGAGCCACAGTTAGTATGGTGGGGTTTATTGCATTTGGAAAAAGCATTAAACGGAAAGCAATAGTAACATTTGATACAGCTGTTTTCTGTTTATCCAGCTTGAAATGATGTTTAATCAAAAGATATGATTTAATGTTGATGTAACGTGAGATGAAGGTAAATGTGTCATGAATGCAAAATAGTGAATCTCTATATAAAAGATGAAATAATATCCAAATCAATTTAAACAGATTCTTATGTCAAACATAAAACAATTTTTCACAAAAGATGTGAATTGGATGTGAAAAAGATGTGAATGTTGAGAAAAAAATAGAAACTATTAGAAATAAGAATCAGTTAAGAAATGAAAAATATCACGATGATAATGATCAAATGAACACAATAGGATAGATCATTTGATTTAGGTCACCATACACCTAAGGCTGGAATTTGGGTGAAATTGGAAGTAAGAAGAAGATATGTCTACATGGTCTTTCAAAAACTTTTGCAAAACCTTCTTAATTAGATTCAGTACCTTTTTTATACCCAATCCAAATAGTTCCCAGTGTGCTCCACATTTTTCTTATCATAAACATTCAACAATGTAACTCACCCCATATCTACCGATTTATTATTAGAGCTCGCCTCTCTTTTAATCTGACGATCAGAGTTCAGATCTTACACTCTAATGATAAATGTCGGCATTATGATTATTGTCGATCCCAAGAAAATGTTTGGTAATGAAATGTCAAAAACTTTGCATAATTTAGACTTGAGAGGAAAAGCTGAAACTCATATAGCTAAACTTTTTAAATGAAAGTAAGCGCAACATTTGAACTTAAATAAACATTATATAATGGGTGACCTACCTTCTAAGCCTCCCACTCTTTACTTTAAACATTTACTAACACATTGCAAGCTTTTTATTTACAAATCGTCATCCTAAGAATTTTAACTGAAATTTTATTATTTATAGCAAATATGAATCAATACTTCCTTCTAATCTTGAGGTATTGTAAGGGAACACTTTTTATAACATTGTCCTTTTGTTAGAGCATGTGTTGAGCAGATTTTCACAGTTATTTTAACAAAAAAAAAAAAAAATTAGAATTTCCTGTTTGTAAACAAAAGGATGTCTGGCACGATTTAACAATCTGTAAACAATCATGTCACCAATAGATGATTCTTGTCAAAATTATTTATTTATTGAGATATAAACAAGAGAAACTTTCTATTAGTTCATCATTGTGAACTTAGCCTAAATTTTTTGCAAAATATTATGACAGGAGTAGTAACCTAGGTGCTGATTGAAAAGGGACATGAAAAGAGACAAGAAAAACCCTCTATATATTGAAAACGGACATGAAAAGGGACAAGAAAACCCTCTATATATTGAGAAGGGACATGAAAAGGGACAAGAAAAACCCTCTGTATATTGAAAAGGGACAAGGAAACCTACGCCTTAGGCATGGGTATGTGTGTAGGTTTCCTTGTCCCTTTTCAACGAATTGTACGGTTACCAGGGTCATTTGCAAAGAGGTACCGTTTCTATAGAAGCTATAGTAATTTAAAATATCATGTGGAATTTGCTTGAAGGTATATACTTTGCATACGTGCCCATACAAAACAGGTTGGTTATAATCTGTTCTGCTTCAAGTTTTTTCTGGCAAAATTAACTGAATTTCTATTTCATGATAAACAAGTTTTTTTTGTAGGTTACATCCGTGTTGGAAAAACCGGTGGATCTTTTTTAGAAGCTAATTATTTTTTGTATATATTCAAGTTTCAAATTGGATACCTCAACAGTTTGGAACAGTTTATTGAACATAACACAACTGACATTTTTTGTAATTACATAGAAAAAATGGATAATTCAAAGCAATTTCTGGTGAGTAAAAATTTTCTCATTATTAAAAAGAAATTATCATTAAGTTAATGAAGAAATTCTTTCCATACACTAGAACTAAGGGTAATTATATACTTATAAGTCTATTGTTTTTAGGAGCTGAAACCTCTAAATAATTATCCTATAGGTTGAAGCTTACGGCGGCTTTTTTTTTTATGGTTTTTTTTTTAAAAAATTACCGGCCAGTATTAAATTAAGGTGTGATTTTTATAATTATAATTTAACCGTTTTCGGGGTGTTTTTGAAAAAAGTGCTTAGCTATATTGAAAAAAAAAAAAATTTTTTACAATAATTTAAATGCCTAAAAAAAAATGAATAATTTTACCAAACCAAAAATACATTTTTTTTTAAAGGAAGTGGACACATGCAAAACCCCCTTCTGAAAAGAGGGCACGATATAGCGAAGGTGTACTAATGCAAGCTACAAGACCTTCAGTTATCAAATTCGCTACTAGAACTACACAAGACCATCCAATGACTGATAATCTTTTAATGACAGGGACCTCTGACCCCCGTGTTAGCTCCATATCAGCTGGAAGGAACTTGAAAAGGGAGTGGACTGCCTTATATAATGCCTCAGCTCAACCTACTGAAGATTGTGACCTTAACCCCCTCAAGTATTACAAAGGAGTTCAGATATAGAGGTCCAATCGGAATTTGTAAGTATATACATATTTTTTTTTTCTATCCCTATTTTCAAAAAATAAGACAAAATTTTCTCAGGGTCATAGCTTTTTAAAAACTTAAAATTTGTTTTTAAGCTATTTAATTTTCTTTCATTAACAAAATTAGAGATATATATAAATGAATTATTATCATTAATTTATATAAAAAAAAAAAAAAAACCTTACATCTTAAATAAAAAATACTTTTTTTTATATTGAATTTTAAATTTTAGAAAAAAAAAAATAAATTTTTTAAAAAAAACACGAAATTTAAAAAAATTTATCATATAAATTTAACGCGCACTTTTAGAGTTGTATTTTCGTGCCTAATGAATTTGAATAAATCCGCTATAATTATCAGATCTATCATCGCCTTTCAATCCGATATGAATTCTAAGTAGGGTCGTATGCAAATTGGACTTTAAATAGCAAGATCTATATCTTCAATAAGCAATTTACACAGGGAAAAAGGTTTTTTTGATAATTTCCAAATATTTCTTCGCGGTAATTTTAAGAAACTTTATTTGGGTGAAGCCGTTTTTGATCATTTCATTGAGACACTTAGGTGTTTACGAAAAAGAATTTGAGGTTGTTCTATTTGAACAGTGTTGTGAAGTCCAATACCCCATCCCCCTAACTCGAAAGGGTATCGATCCTCCTACATCGAAGGAAGCTCCCGGTTCCCAAGGGTCCTCCCCGGGAGAGGGGAGGGGAGGGAGGGTTCTAAAAAAGGACCATCCAACATTTTAATTGCACTTTAATTGTTGATATGAATGGAGAAAAAAGTTCTTCTCTCTCTTACAAGTATTTATTCAGCCCAGGTCAACTTCAAACAAATCCGTTGGCAAAATACACAGGAAAATACGGATTATTGAGAAGGTAGCACCATCAACCACCGACATATGGAGTTTATACTTTTAAAAAATACAAGTTCAATATTCGAAACTAGCTTCTGCAGGAGCTTAGGATAGTAGTGGTGACAATTTAGATATAAGGAGCAATTGCCCCCCCTATTTATTAAAAAATACATTTTTGTGGTATTTATATTTTTTTTTAAAATACAAAGTTCAATCTTCGAACCTATCTTCAGCAGGAGATTAGGATCGTAGTGGGTGCACTTGCCCCCCTATTTTTGAAAAAATACCTTTTTGTGACATTTATACTTTTTAAAGATACAAAGTTCAATATTTGAAGCTATCTTCAGCTGGAGCTTATGATTGTTGGGGTTAAACTGTATATCTCCCGGGCCTGGTTAAAATATTTAAAAAAAAAAAAAAATACCTTTTTTTTGGCTTTTTTTAAATTAAAAAATACAAAGTACGATAGTCTCAGACATCGCAAGAATGATCGTATTATATTATTTGTTAAAAGTTTTTTATAATGGTATAGAGTCCCCTATGTAAGAAAAATACCATGGCTATGCAGAAATAAATTGTAAATAGTAAATTTACTTTAGTATACTATATCGCCAACTTTAGCTTAGGATAGTAGCGGGGGTCAAACAATCGAATGGGACTCATATTTTGTATTTTTGTTTGAAAAAAAAATTTTTGGAATAAAACCATTAATTTTTTCTAAGAATAAGACTACATTTTCCTGACTAAAAAAAAAAAAAAATATATTTTTTAACATGTTCAGTTGACATTATGAAAGACATAAGACAATGTAACTTTCTTCTTCTTTTAATTGTTTAGGTGATGGTGGTGGTAGTGTGACAATGACTATGAGAAATTGACAAAGTTTATTAACTATAAAAAAAATTTACATAAAAAATAAAACTTTTTTTTCTACAGATTAAAAATATAGCACCACCACCAGCGACACCATTGAGTGATGAGGCAACTATATTTACAGGATCAATTCTGTCACCACCAGCAGAGTTCAAGGATGAACCTATACTGGTCCTCGAGAATATGGAGTGGCAAAGTGGATTCCTTAACGATGTTTTTGGGGAAATGGTCAGCCTGGATGACTTAAGCTGTGATATTGACATGGTTGAGGACCCAGAGTGTGCGGATAGTTTCATACGTGAATATTTAGATGATGATGTTACAAGTAAATCTGAACCGGGTCCTCATAACGAAATTAGATCAGAGGACAATACAGGCTGGCTTGACCAATTGTCCCCAAACACCTTAGAATATGTGCTAGGGGACCTCATGCCACATCCCCTCAATATGATTGAACAGACTGGGAGTGGTGTTATTGGCAATTCTCTGTCACCCGCCACCACTCCACTTAATGCTATAGATAGAAGTAGTAGTAATACAACAGCAACAGTATCCCCTCTTCCGTATTTTTTTCTCTCCAACTCTGCCTTGCATCACACATTAGTCTACAGCGCCAAATTCGGTGACCCTTTCAACTCTCTAGTGTCGGGGTATATAATAACAGACCCCCTGGCCATTACACAGTCATATACGGATAAGATTCGAGCCATTCTTGAACAAAAAAGGGGGGTAGGGGGAGTGGGGGTCAGTTTAAAAGCATCAAGAGCACTAAAAATATTTTTTTTAAATGAAAGTGCGGTTGAGATGTATTCGAAATACTTGCACACAGAGATGTTGGCAATACACCCGCATTTATCAAATTATGGGGAGGTTGTTCTAAATGGGGCCACTAGTATTCACAGTAAGTGGGAAAATTATCCCGCAGGGGGGAGTGGGTCTGTGGTTTTATTTATTGAAAGTTTAAATGTTAACATCTGTAGGTTTAAAAAGGATTTTATTGTAAGAGGTGGGCATGGGGAGAGGGCTATTGAATTAAAATATCATTCAAATTTAGAGGGGCGTAGGGGGATACAACGAATCTGTTTCGATACGAGGCTGCAGTGTTTCAAGTATGCGTTTTTAATTGCGGCATACAGACCTCTGCGCAATGATGCCACTAAGAAGAAGTTGTATAGAATGGCAGTTAATGGTAGGGAGGGTTCAAAGTTCCCCAAAGTGAACTTTAATTGTTTAAATGGTCAATTTCCCGTGACACTAAAAGGAATAGATATTTTTGAGCGGGCTAATGCACATTTAAAGATTGGTGTCACGGTGTTAGAGTATGAAACAGAATTTGAAGAGGGTCAGCGTTCCGATAAGAAGGGTGTATTATTTCCAGTGCGGGCTCCTTCAATTGAATCAGTAGAACATTGGGTGTGGCTTCTATACACCCCACCCAAAGACTCCGATTCAATCGGTCATTTCAATCCGATTACGGATATTAGTAGGGTTCTAAGTGAGGGTAAGAAACATGAGGCACGTTATTACTGTCCAACATGCCTCTCAAGATTTGACTCTGATTTAAAGTTAAAGAATCACATGAAACACTGTAAACGCCAAGGATACCAGGCTGTGGAGATGGTAAGTGGAGATAGAGCGATCTTACGTTTAAAAATTTTTCACAATACACTCTTACGGAGCAATAAGATTGCTTTAGACTGAGTGGACAAACTGACAGATTTGTGCGATTCAGCATATTCAAATCGTGTTCAAATACCTGACGTCATAGGGGTCTCTTACGCTCATGTGCAACGAGATTCCAATAATACCATTCAAGTGTTGGAGGTAGAGGAGATGTTGAGTGACGGTGAAGACTGCATGCGCTCGGCATTGGTTAGTCTAATCAAAACAGTGAACGCTGGAATTTCGTTAAGTCTCTATTCCCAAGATCCTATGGTCCGCTCCACATATGAAATAGTTGCCATTAAAAATCGTCAACGGTGTGGGGTGGTCAAGTGAGAAGTTTCTAATGTTATTGGTACTGGGGGGAGGAGGAAGGTGATTAATCCTCCTCATTTGCTGCCGAACATTCCAACAGGAGGGAATCACTTTAGGGGGGTGGCCCATCAGTCTAGCCATATAATCGTTAGAAAGCAACCGTGTATACCCGTTTTTATACATAGGTCCAAGTACAACTTAAAATCTGCTCTTACTTTGTTTGCCCAAAGTGTCAACGGAAAGGTTGTAGATGACGCATGGATATAGCGGACTCTGTCTTATAATAGTATATCTAATTCACCGAATACGCTGCTACTCCTGTATATAATGTGGAAAACTATTGACAAGGGTACCACGGGCCAGAATAAAATTCGTCTTGTAGACTCGTTCAGCTTCTTCTCCAAATCTTTAGGTCAATTAATTCAGGTGTAGAAAGGTGATAATTTTGATAGCGTCCCCCTCCTCCAACCGCGCGGTCCCGATGATGAAATGTATGATTTATTAACGTGTAAGGTTATATATCCATATGATTATTACAACTCTGACTCGGGGGTAGAGGACGTGTCACTACCGCCCATTGAAGCCTTTTACAAGTATCTTACTGAGAGTGTGTGCAGCACGAGTGACTATAAATTTGCTAAGAGAGGTTGGGTAAAGGGTAAGTGTAAAAATGGGTGGGATTGTTGTAAACTAGCCTTGGGTAGTGACGTACTCACTCTTATTAATATTGTGTGCAAAAATACGAATAAAATCTATGGGGATTTTGGGTTGGATTTAGGTTATTATTTTTCCACCCCCCCTTTGGTGTTGGCATTGATACTTAAAATCAGCAAAGAAGAGATTGGTCTGATTACTGATGTGGATCGGCATCTGTTTTTAAAGAGATCACTTAGGCATGGTTCTGTTTTTCATGGAGATCGTATCATGAAATCTGATCTGACTGGACAGCACACCGATAAAAAGTCGGACGCAGTTTTTTTGGATATGAATTCCCTTTACCCATCGGCAATGTCTCACTACTGTTTGCCGTGTGGCAATTATAAATGGCTTGACAATCCCTGTGCTTCGAATTTCCCCTACATTGCCAGTGTTGAGGAGAATGGGGCACAGGGATGCTTTTTTGAAATTGACGGGGAAATACCTAAGGAAATTCATGACTTGGTAAAAGACTATGTTTTTCCATGCATAAATAGACCGGTGGGTAGGGATTCTCTGAGCCCTTACAATTTATCCTTAGGAGAGGATGGGAGTATGGCCTGGGTACCTTCAAAACAAAAACTAATTGCCGACCTCAACCCGAAACAGAATATCGTTGTTCATCACGTGCTATTGAAATGGATGGTGTCCAATGGTTTCAAAGTCACAATGATTAAGAGATCCATACCTTTTTATAAAAAACATTACATTAAAAATTTTATTGACAACTTTATCATTGAGCGTTAACAAGCGAAAACAAAGGTTGAAGAAGAAGTTTATAGACTCATTTTGAGTTCAGCCTTTGGAAAAATGTGCAAAAGCTTATGAAACAGAAGTCATAGTGACATTGTAACCAATCCCACAGATTGTGCTCGAATAGTTTCGGATTCAAACTTCACACTATTCACAATCATAGACTCCAAAATGGTTCTCCTACATCGCAAAACAAGAAACATTGTATTAAATAAAAATATTGAGGGGGGAAGTGCAATAGCCGAAATATCCAGAAAACACATGTTTTCATTTTATTATAATGTATGTAGAGTACAGTGGCCAATCGAGTGACAAGTTCAAGTGTATTACGGGGACACTGCTTCACTCCTGTTAAAAGTCAAAACTGAAAATCTTTTGAATGATTTGGAAAATGGCGAGTACATTAGCTCACGAATGGACTACACTAGTTGGGACGAATCCGTCTACCCAGAGCTAGTGAAACGCCAGGCCCCAAATCAATTGTTAATGTTAAAATCTGAAACGGGTAGCGATCTGATATCCAGTGGTGTGTTTCCTGGACCGAAGGTATACTGTGTGGAAACGCACGGCAAGGATATCAAACAAGTTTGCAAGGGTGTACCTACACACTTTGTAGAAAATAATTTCAACATGAGTGTATATAGAAACTGTGTGGAAATTAGTCTAGTGCCAAGGGCGAAAGTCATGGCGATTTACTCTTTACAATTTAAAAACTACACAGTTAAAGTTGACAAAAACGCCCTGTCGGCCATATCAGACAAAGTCTATGTACTTGAGGATGGTGTGAAGGTATTGCCACACGGTCATTATTTAATTTCAGACCGAGTTTAATGTACAGAGTAAAGAAAACAACTCGGTATAAAAAAATTAAATTAAATTCACTAAAAAAAAAGTAAAAATTGGGTGGGTGGTTTTTTTTTTTGGTTATTTTGTTTTTTTTTTTTTAATTCTTTTTTTTCTCTATCACAATCAATTTTCAATGTGTGTGTGTGTGTGTGTGTGTGTGTTTGCAAGGCAGATAAATTTAAAGTATTTAATGCCGGCCCCGGCCCGGGCCCCCCCCCGCGGGCCCCCGGCCCCCGGCGCTGCCCGGCCCGGCCCCCGCCGCCGCCGCGGCCGCTCCCCGGGGGGAGGGGGGACCCCAAAATATAAAATGTTGTAAATAACATTGTATGATATTTCAAGTGCGCAATAGTCCAATAAATGTTGTATTTTTTTTTTATAAATAAATAAACAGAAAAAAAAAAAGTGTATTTATTTAAGGGGTTGTTTTTTTTTTTTTCTATTGTTTATGTAAATTTTGTATATTTTTTTATAAATAAATTAAAAAAAAAGTGTATTTTTTTTTTTTATTCATGTTTAATTTGCCTTTTTCAATGTAGTATTTTTTTTATTTAAAGTATTGTCACCTTTTTTATGTATATAATAAAATAAAATATTATTCTTTATTCTTCTTCTTCTTCTCGTTATTATTCTTGAACGGAGTAGAAGTAGTAGTAATAAGGAAATTATTTAGCCATTAGACGGCCATAGCCTACAGTTAGTTGTCCAGGTTAGCTGTTGACGGGAACATGTATCAATTTAAAACACCATTCAGATCGTTTCTGTGTGGACCGTCAATGTCGGGCAAAACAACACTCTTAACTAAAATAATTAAAAATTGTGATAAAATGTTTGTGGAAAAGCCGAAAAAAATCTACTAGTGCTATAGTATTTGGCAGGAGTCATATGATAAAATAAAAGCAATTGCTGCCACGACAGGGTTGGTGCAGATACAATTCATACAGGGACTTGATTTTTTCATCATTATTGAACACAATTCCTGTCTGATTATTGACGATCTTGCTGAATCTATTGAACAATGTTCCCAAGAAATTCTACACCTGTTCACTGTTCGCTCTCATCAAGAACACATTTCCGATACTTTGGTTCTAAACACTCTCTTTCATCAGAGGAAATGTATGCGAACACTTGCATTGAACTGCACCTACTCTATCATCTACAGAGTTGTTCGTGATTCTAGCTCGCTAATAACTCTCAATAAACAAATATACCCAGGAGCCCCCAAATTTCTACTCTCAGCATACAATCAGGCAACTAATAAACCCTACGGCTACATCCTATTGGATCTTAATCAAAATACACCCGAGGATTTGCGTGTAGTCACAGATATTTTCGAAAATGAAATTACAGTATATATCCCTATTAGCAGCAAAAAGATCTATGAATTAATATCATGACACTAAAGAACCTACATGAAAATAGACAATTGTTTTCAGTTTCAGGCACTTCATAACCTTCGCTCAGGAAGGCACTGCTCAATCATAGTATTGACAATGATTTCATTAATCTAAGATCCGAACTGTGTTTAAATTTGATCGAAGGTAATGTTCAAGTACCAGAAGTAGTTAAGCAACAGGCAAAGCAACCTCGTTCCATTGTACGTACATGGGCATCTAAAAAGAAAGGAAATAATTTCAAAAGGACACGACTTCTTCAGGCGGGTGGTAGCTTTTTCACACTTTTACTGCCAATAATTGCAGGACTTGTAAACAGTTTTCTCTAAAAGAGAGAGAGAGAATGGCAAAACCCTATAAATTTACGCCAATAGAACTCGCTCTCTCACCCCTGGAACACTTTGAGAACAATCTGAGTAAATTCCTTGACACTGAGAATATTGAGGATGATAAAAAACTGCTTTTACTTCAAGATGCACTTCACCGAGTGGACAAACAAAGGTCCTATCTGTCGAAGCCCACTGCTGTTGCTGCTGCTGACCCCCAGAAAGAATCATCTTCACAGCATTCTGGTGGTGCAATACAATTAAAGAAGGAGTAATTGTATTCTAGTTTATTTAAAATTGTAAATATAATCCCCAAAAAATATCTTTAAAAAATAAAACGACTCCTACCCTATCTCTTGGAAAGTGATCACATTCAAGTTGAGAGCGATGGGGAAGGAATTATAATTCGGGGCAAGAGCTATAATCTAATTGATTTTATCTATGACATGGTTGCAAATCTTAAATGACTACTATAATTTGACACTAATATATACTAATTTTTAAATAAATTAAACTCCCAAAATATTATTATTGGCAATAGACAAATTATAAAAAAATTAAATGAACCGGCATCATCGTCATCATCAACAACAACAACAACATTGACATCATTATAAAATGAGCTTGTACACGAAGATTATAAATCAATTTTGGAAAATACTAGCATACCACTGATAGCTGGACTAAAGCGAAGACGTATCAAGTCATCATCATCACCATCACTATCCGTGGCCAGTATACAAAAGTGTAGTTGTCGTTACTCAAAGTGTTTACGTTCAATCTGTTTGAATTTCTGAATTGTTATTATGAATATATTGTTGAGGCGGTTAGATTAAGTTACCCCACCATTCTTTCAAAAGTCGCTGGTATTCGCAATAAAAATGTAAAAGACGATCTACAAAATGACACACGTTACACTCTGCATAGAAATCATATACTTCGTGCCAATCAATCTCGAAAAACTAAAGCCTTTTACCCATTGCATATAATGCAAGCAGATCTCCTGACTCAAGATGAGCTTCAACGGCGTCACAATACACCGTACAAGTACATTCTACTTGCAATCAGTGTTTATAGTCGTTATGCATATGCAATTCCATTGCGAACAAAGAGAGGTGTTGAAGTTGCTCATGCCATTGAAAGTTTTCTCGAATAGGAATAGCATAAAAAAAATCAAACCGATTGTAGTATTACATTTATTAATCCCCATGTTACAAAAGTACTAGTAACATATAGTGCACTGCTCTATCATGGTCACAGTCCTATATAGGCTGCATTGGCCGAACGATTGATAAGAACTATTCGACTTTTAATTTCAAGATATTGTACATTGAAAAATACACCGGCTTTTATTCGTGATCTAGATAAAATCATGTTGATTTATAATCAACGACCTCATCGATCATTATCCAACTCTACGCCAACGGAAGTTCATCAGTCTGTTCATGATACAATTGACACCTTTCTTAAACAGTATTCCAATGAATCGTCGGCTGTCAAGAAGAAGAAGAAAAATAAATTCAATGTTGGTGATACGGTTCGAATTAATAGAACAACTAATGTTTTTGAAAAGGGGACTTACTTGTGGTCCACCGAACTTTTTAAGGTGGCAAAAATCCTAGACACTAAACCCATAACTTATCGTTTGCGTGATACCAAAGATGAAGAGATTCTCGGCGGCTTTTATGACTATGAATTAAAAAAATTTAAAAATGCCAGTGAAATCTATCAAATTGAAAAGATATTAAAGAGACGTACTCACGAGGGTAAGAAACAGTTACTTGTTCACTGGCTAGGAAACAACTCTGATTTTGATTCTTGGATTGGTGTTGAAGATATTGACAATGCACCATGATTTCTATGTAACATTCATTTCCAACGTGTATGTTCCTATCTGAAACAACTTAAACTCAACAAGTGATTTCTTGACAAAACTCTCCCCTGCTATGAAATTTGACGTCGTGTCTGATGTGTTCCTTTTCGATATCATCTTAGACCCTAAATATGATCTTCAAGGAAACGACCGTACATACTAAATGACAATACAACCGTTTGAATCCGGCGATGAAGGTGAAATGGCAACTTTTGACTCTAATGAATACCCTATTGCTAACATCCCTTACAGGGAATACAATAACATGCATGAACTGTGTCGAGTTATCAACAAAAAAATTGCAAGTCGAAAAAAGGTGGCTTCACTTTCAATTACTCGACGGAACAAAGGAGAATTTATATTACCAATCCATTTGAGAATGAAAGAATTTTCCTCAATGAGAATTTACGTGATGTTCTCGGTTTTAAAAACCGTATTATTAAGACAGAAAATTTCAGTGGTAGTGACCATGTTATCTATGTAGACTATGCACCCAGCTTCTCCACGGACACTTGTATATTTCTCTACGCTTCATTTGTGGAAACATCTCGGGATGGTAATCCAAATGTTCCCCTCCTACGAGTTCTTGAACAAAAAACCAATCAAGAACATGTTCACCACTACAATATAAAGCATCTTCAGTATATTCCCGTAAACACTTCCTATTTGGAACTCTGTCATTTAACACTAAGAACTTAATTAGGTGATCCAATAGAAATTTCAAAAGGCTTAGCAGTAATTACATGTCATTTTCGACCCCTTGCCAACGACAACGACGGTACAATAACCTAAGCAATGAACAATAGAAGAACTCCATTTGTCTGTCCCGATATTGACTGTTATGTTGGTGCTTTGAGTCCACGTCAAATAGGCAATGGAATGGACTTCTACAAGGGGCGTACTACAATGTCTGGCTAGGGTCTTGGTAGCTGGTTTGCTAGACTATTCCAGTCTTTACTACCCCTCGCCAAAAAATATCTTGTGCCTGCTGCATAGAATTTTGCTGCCTCAACACAAGAGGACTGGTGGTCGGTGAAGAATTTAATTAAGATTTTTAAGTAAAATATTAGATCTTAAGAAAGAGTCGTTGGTGAGAAATTAAAATATAGACAAAATGGTGAGGGATTGAAAAGGATGCGTTCGCGTCATTCACTCATCAGTCTCTACCCAGGCAGGAAGCAAAGGACATCAACAAGGACTTTGAGGAATAAAACAACGAAGGCCAATAAGCAGCAGCAGAAGAAGAAAAAGAAAAAGATTGTTAGATCAAAGAAGGATTTCTTCTCTTAAGATGACTTATCTCCCCCACAAGGAATCATATCCATCAATCAGTTCATCATTGAATTTATTCAATGCTGAAAATTTTGATGTCAGTGTCAAGTATGGCTAATATGAACAATTTCATCCCCAACAACACTTCCCGGAGAATATACAATTCAAAATATTTTCCAATAATCACTATTTCATTGACTTATCATCATAATTTTTTGATTTAAATGCCGTGGTGAAAAAAAAGTCATAGAATACAAGTCAAAATGATGGTGACTTTACCTCCTCTTAAAACTGCATTCTAAACAATCTATCCAAGCAAATTAATGTATTTATTAATGGGACATTGGTGAGCACGAGCAATAATTTATCCAAATCTGCAAGCTACATACAATTTATTATGATGACACCAAAGGCATACAAGGAGATGAGAGGACAATCGCTGGGCTTTGAATATCGAACAGGTGTTGATACTGACGGTGAGTTGACTACTGCAGTGACCCAGGAGTATCATATGGTTGGAAAATTAAATCATGAGATATTCAATATATCCCAATGGCTACCCCCAAATGTCAAGATTGATATAAAGCTACAGATGGCAACTTCGAATTTCATTTTGAGAAAAACACTTCCTGCAGCACCCGATGCAAATGTCATTATCACATCGGCAAGTCTCCACGTCCGACAACAGCAAGTTATGAGCTCTGTTGCATTGGCAGTGGAAAAGCTAAGAGCCAATGGCAACAACATTAAACTTCTTTTCCCCCATACAATCACCAATCAACGTCACAGAGCCACCGGCTCTCGTCGCTATAGCGATTAATCATTTATCACTGGAGAAATCCCATCAAAATTGGCTTTGGCCTGTGTGAAGAGTGGGAGTGCCGTTGGATCCGGGACTGAATCCCCCCATGATTTTAATTTTTTCGGTCTATCTAGCCTCGTGTGCAAAGTGAATGGTATTCCACTGTACACTCTATCGTTTGACAAAAAATCCTATAGAACTCTGTACGAGTTGACCATGCAATCCCTAGATCATGACTCTCAACTATTTGAAAATGGAATAACCGATTCAATGTTTTCAAAAAATCATGGGGTTATTGTTTTGGATTTGTCAGGCACACAGGATATGAGCATAGTACGAACAGGGAATGTACGTTTAGAGTGTACATTTGCCAATGCTCTGACTGAGAGTATCACGCTAATATCACTGAGTCAATTTGAAACCTATTGGGAAATCACGCCCGACGGCAGTGTTCTACTAGACCTAGCACCATGAACACAAATCAAATAATCAACGTATTTAGTATGGATCCATACATGTCCCAGTACAAGTCCTATTGCCTACCTTCGGACTTCATTGAAAAAATTCCAAGTGTTAACAATACCCTGATCATTGTTAATAGCAGTCCATCGACTTTGAAGACCGGTCATTGGCTAAGCATCTTTCAAACAGCGAAGAATATTGAATTTTTTGATCCTCTTGGCCTATCGTATAAATTCTACGCTCCATACATCAGCAACTTTATTGAAAGCAGTGGGAAAACCATTATTCAAAATCTACGAAGAGTACAGGATTTAACGACTAAGACATGTGGCTTTCATGCACTACTCTTTTTCATGTTCAGATGTCGTGGTTACACCTACAAACAGTTTCTCAACATCTACGTTGACTTACCTCAATTGAACGACTTTCTAGTGGAGAATATACTTACATGTGTATTTAATATTGATTTTAGTGCTCTAATAATAAAATGTTCTAAGGATGTATGTGAAATTGTTTATTAAAAAAAAAAATTTTATATACATGATAAAACGACTTTTCTACTCTTTAGATTTCATCCACTAGTAGGTATTTGTCGACAACAACGAGTGCGGGTAGATTATCTGAATTCACAGTGTACTGATCCTGATGTAGTGCAATGTCAGGGTCACATTTTCTACAGTAGAGCGTGACTTCACTCTTGTCATATCTCTTTGTATAGTCAATGATACTATTCTCATTCATTCTAAAGAATTCACATGTTTCAATTTGCCTATTTGAAGCAATTTCACAAACAATGTCCTCAAGTGGCAAATCACAGTCTGTCACAGCCAAATAAAAATCAGTGGGCTTATAATGATAAGACTCATTGTAATCACAAAGATGACTTATAAACTATATCCTTTTTTTGTTCCAGTAGTCGAATAGATGACATGGTTCCTCCTTACAAACCAATCTCAAACCGCGACGATACCAATCTCGTAGCACTAAGCTAAAATCACGGTCAGGATTCTTTCCAATCATTCCGGGATATGTACTCTCCCACTGCTTACACTTATCATAATGACAATTGTAGCATAGGTGGCCTCTAGGATGAGAGTCATACACCTCTTCAAGACAGGAATTACAACCTTTAATTTGTATAGCATATCCTCTATGCAATTTACACGGGTTGCATAATCTACACTTCTCATCATAGTCCTCAATCATTGTGCAATTCTCACATGATGACCAGCTGCCCTGTGTGTACATACATAACGGACATGTATGGAACATTTTGTCAAGTGTTATCGCTCTCACTGCCACAATGAAACTGAGCTAGCAACAAAAAAAAATTGTCTGAGAGAGAGAGAGAGAGGAGTAAATCATCCTTGAGCACTATCTTTCTTATGAAAAAAAGTCCTAAATTTCTAAACTAATGTTTAAAAGCATATCCACAATATCATTTTGCCGTGTCGTGATCAATATATCAATAAACTGTGTAAATACATTTGGACCACAACGTAAAAGCTGCATACAAGAGTCTAATGATGGAGAATCAGTTTTTATTCTATCGATAAGCAGCCCTCGAGAAAATATCTTGATTTGAATAGACAACTCTAGAAAATCATCGTCTAGAATTAAATGTTTTTCCATAAGAATTAGATTCCTCATGATTCGCTCTTTCTCGAATCTATCCATTTTTTTAGTCCTAACTCTCTCACAACCAACTTCAGACTAATCAGAATTTCTTTTTTCTACTCTAGAAAATATACGCTTGTCTACTATATAAAGAAAAAAAAATACCATTGATTTAGAAACATTTTTATTGAACATAATTACAATAATAATATTCACTGATGCATTTTGTTACCGTCAATATATTTCGATAGGACATCTAATGCTGACCGAAGTTTATTTATATGGAGAATATTCACTTTTCCAGCAAAACACAGCTGCTCCTCCTGCTTAAATTTGCTTAATGATATCACATATCTTGCATACATAATGTCCCATTCAAGACATAGTCTAGAGCCAGCGGTTATTTCCAAAGCTACATTAGGTACTCGTATATCGTTTCTGCTGCTGCTGCTGTCGGATCCATCATTAATCTCCAATAGTGTAAATGCACCACTCATTTTTTCTCCACTAATATCCTCTCAAATAAACTATCCTCATTGAATTCAATTCTCTTACTAATATGAAATAAAATGAAAATTACCCCTTATATACGAATCCAACTACTAATCAAGTAGTTAGTGTGACCATCGCTCTCTCTCTCTGGTTGTCCTCCAAACATTGGTGTCATAATATAAAACATGTCTATAAACCCATGTAAAGTTCATTGTAATAGGCAAATGACCCTGGTAACCGTACAATTCGTTGAAAATGGACAAGGAAACCTACACACATACCCATGCCTAAGGCGTAGGTTTCCTTGTCCCTTTTCAATATACAGAGGGTTTTTCTTGTCCCTTTTCATGTCCCTTCTCAATATATAGAGGGTTTTCTTGTCCCTTTTCATGTCCGTTTTCAATATATAGAGGGTTTTTCTTGTCTCTTTTCATGTCCCTTTTCAATCAGCACCTAGGTTACTACTGACAGGCTAGAAGCAAAGATTTCTGTTGGCTGAGTTTCACAGCTTCCATAGAAGTTTTCGTTTCTTTGGATACATGTGTGTGCAAATAAAGCTTCCGTTTTAAGAAACCACAGGATAAAAGAAAGAAGAGAAGAAGAAGTTAAAAATGTGAATTTGACATGGTTTTCTACATTTTTTAATATTATAGAATCTATTTACATAAAAAAAGAAAAAAAAGAAAGTTTCTTATTAGAAACTTAAATTCTGATTTTAAGCGATGTCTTTCAAAACCATAGCAGGGAGAATTCTTCCGAATCCCACGAGTGTAGGCATAATGACAAAAAAGCTGGTCGGCAAACCACAGGAATTTTGGTTAGTGGCTGAACATCATGATCATCTTTGACGTAGATAATTTCGGAGACCACACTGCCTTTCGATGACGATAAAATAACAGTTCAAAATAGGGATAAAATCCTTTTTTAATGGACAGCGTATAATAAATTTCACAAAAAATACCAGATATTTCGGTCACATATACAGTGACCGTCATCAGTTTTACTACTGATGACGGTCACTGTATATGTGACCGAAATATCTGGTATTTTTTATGAAATTTATTATACTCTGTCTATTAAAAAAGGATTTTATCCCTATTTTGAACTGTTATTTTATGATCATCTTTGATTTCAGCAAGGTAATTAGTGCTATGGTGCTGCTGGGTAAAGGTGCTAGGGAGTACAAAAATGATGTTTAAAAAAATCCACAGCTACATTAATATGGTCAAATTTTTAAGGACACTAGAATATAAATTTTTCTCGGGTTTTTCATCAATTTTTTTTTTCATTAATTCGATGGCAAGACGATGAACAGGCCAATTCGATCCCCCTTTTCCATGCTCTTTCTGAATATACTAATCGCTGCTCTGCTCAAATTCTATTTTGAACCTTAAAAGAACCATAGAAGAAACACTTTGTTCTTTTTTTGGCTCGTAGAGTTAAGTTATAAGCATAGCATTCAATTCAAAATTTAATGCCGAGTTGATTTTCCACAATTATGTTCTCCAGATGTATTGATTTATTCCGGTCTAATCCAATAAAATTAATAGTTTATAAATCTTTTAATTTATCTGTTTTGCTTTACAACTTGTTTCAATACTTCACGGAAAGATTTTGGGAGTGCTAAATTTTGCGATTAAATTGCTAAAATGGCCAATCCACTTTTAACACTTTGAATGGCAAAACGAAGAGGCTGAAGAAAAGAACAATTTCAGCGGGATCATGGTGATTAATAATTCAGCGTTACTACTGATTATTTATTAAGTATTTATGTCTTCTTTTGAATTTGTTTATTTGGAATCACGTGTTTTAATCTCAATTGTATTAAATAAACACAAGGAGCCAGAGATCTGTTTAACGGTCCTTTAAAGGGCTCAAAATGGAATATGCAAGGATAACAATCAAAATATTTGGAAATAACGCCAAAAAGGCATATTGAGCAGTATGTTAATTTTTTAGTGAATTGACTAAGACAATAGGAAATTTATCGATTGCAGCTCGGTGTTTCAAAAAAAAAGTCAATCACAAATGTCAGAAGAAAAATTTTTAATTTCAAGGCCATATCCAGGGGGAGGGGATACGGATGTATTCCGTTTATGACGTTTGCCCCCTCCACAATACCTCGCTCTTTACTCTAAATTTTTTTAGGACTTTTAAGAAAGCTTCTGATTATAGTTAAACGGCCCTTGTGTTTCATGACTCGTTCTTAAAGAATTGAAAAAATTGAAACTTTAGCGGTAAGAGCGAGAAATTGAGGAGGGGACATCCCCCATAATATAAGGAATAATTTCTGTTCGTTTTGAGTATAAGTGTTGCTCCTTACTTTCGGTTGAAAAAACTTTTTCATTCTATTTAATTTCTGATCGTTTTTCAAATAATGAGGGTAAATCTGGCCTCCATGAAGAATTCCCTCCCCTCACGGAAAATACCCTCCCTGGAAAGTTCCTCACAAGTAAAGTAACCCCCTCCCCCTGTAAAATTCCCTCTGGACAATTACCCAATAAAATTACATCCGGACAATTCCATCCTTGCTGAAAATCCTCCCCGCCGTCAAAGTTCTTGCAGACGATTCAGCCTGAAGAATTCTCCTTAACATACTTTCATTTGAAAAAGACTTTAATTGCTAATCATTTTCTTGATAATTCCGGAAATCCCTCCTTCCATGAAAATTTTTTCCCAGAAATCCAAACACGCTGTAAATAGCCTCCGGATAATTTTCCCGGAACATCTCCACCAGCAAAATTGAGTTGGCACTAGAACTTTTAATTTTGTTCAAATGCGCCCTCTCCCGATCTTCTAAGACCGCTATTTCGAAACGACCATCCCTTGAAAAATAAAAAAAAAATAAACATGCATCCGTGATCTTTCCTCCGGCAAAAAATACAAAATTTCACATTTTTGTATATCAAACAGTTCGTGTTAACAGGAGCGACCCGGCTCAATGGTAACCGAAACTCTAAAAAACGAGATTTTGATACCAATAGATACATCAAAAGAATCAGATTTTAATTTTGATTTCAAATATATAAGTTTCATTAAGTTTAATCTTACCCATCAAAAGTTACGTGCCTGAGAAAATTTGGCTGATTTTCGAAAAAAGGGGGAAATACCCCCTAAAAAATATAGAACCTTAATGAAAATCACACCATCATATTCAGCGTGTCAGAGAACCCTACTGTAGAGGTTTCAAGCTACTATCTAGAAAAATATGGAATATTATATTTTTTGCCAGAAGAAAGATCACGGATGCGTGTTTTTTTGGTTTTTTTTTTTTTTTTTTTTTTTTTCCAGGGGTGATCGTATCGACCCCGTGGTCCTAGAATATCGTGGGAGGGCTCATTCGAACGGAAATAAAAGTTCCAGTGCCCTTTTTAAGCAACCAAAAAATGGAAGGCAACTTGGCCGCTTCCAACGCTAATTTTTTCCCAAAGTCCCCGGATCAAAATTGTGAGATAGCCATTTTGTTCAGCATGGTCGAAAATATGATAAAAATGTCTTTTAGGATGACTTGATCCCCCAAAGTCCCCAGGGGGAGGGCTGAAAGTTATGAACTTTACTCAATGTTAACATATAGTATTGGTTATTGGGAAGTATACAGACTTTTTCAGAGGAGATTTTTTCTGGTAGGTGGGGGAAGGAGAGGGTCGGGGGCTATATGGAAGGATCTTTCCATGAAGGAAGTTTTCATGGGGGAAGGGACATTGCTATGAAGGGGGCGCCGGATTTCCCAGAATTATTAAAGAAAAAGATCAGGAATTAAATAAAAAAAAACAAGTTTTTCAACTGATCAACTGATTGTGATTAAGAGGTCATTTTTAAAGAACTGGAAAAAAAATTCGAACTATAGTTTAAAGAGCAGGGTATTGACTAGGGGGCGAACCCCCTAATATACGTGTTAAAAGTTTATGAATATAGAAGTTCGTTACGTAAGTTAATTCTAAGTTACGTATATTTATTACTAATAAAAACGTTCTTAAATAAAATTAAACAAGTTTCGAGACAGCCATTTAACCAAATATAATATGCAAATTTTGTTTTAATTATTCATGTACGGTGAGCCAAAATCAAAACCTGCATTAATTCAAAAACGTTCAAAAATTAAATAAAAAAACAAGTTTTTTAACTGAAAGTAAGGAGCGACGTTAAAACTTAAAACGAACAGAAATTATTAAGTATATGAAAGGGGCTGTCCCCTCCTCAACGCCTCGCTCTTTACGCTAAAGTTTGACTTTCTCACAACTCTATTTTTTTAAACAATAAAAAAACTTTAGCGTAAAGAGCGAGGCGTTGAGGAGGGGACAGCCCCCTTCATATACATAATAATTTCTGTTCGTTTTAAGTTTTAACGTCGTTCCTTACTTTCAGTTAAAAAAACTTGTTTTTTTTATTTAATACAAGCTTGAAACTTCTCCAGTAGGATTCCCTGGTACGCTGAATCTGATGGTTTGCTCTTCAATACGATTCCTTGACTTTAAGGGGATGTTTCCTCCCTTTTTTGAACTTCCGGCAAATTTTTTCAGGCTCTTAACTTTTAATGGGTAACACTAAACTTGATGAATCTTATATGTTTGGAATCAGCATCATAAGCTGATTCTCTTTATCTATCCACTGATATCCAAATTCCGTTTCTTAGAGTTTTGGTTACTATTGAGCCGATTTACTCCTTACTACAGGTCGTTGCCATGAACTATTTGATTCCTTCAGCATGTAGATTCGGATTAGTAGCGCCAATTCACGAAAATCCAAAGAGGAGATAGAGCCTTTTTATAGAGGGGTGGGAGAAATAAAAAACATATTTTTGATAATGTAGGAGGAGAAGGGCAACTTATTTTTCCGAATGTTTCAATTAAAATATCAAAAAAGATGTTCATGAAAACCTAGGGAGCAGTCAACCCTAGGACCCCTCTCTCCCTAATTGGTAGACATTGTTGAAATTTAAACTTAAGAATTAAAAAAATATAGAGTTTGTTATTTTTGTAATTAAGATACTTCGACAAATTTTCATACACTTCTGTAAATCTATACTTGTGTCTAGTGTCAACCTGTATGGTTAGTAGAGTAGGAATAGAATAGTTATGACATGACATTCCCCAAGGCATTATTTTTGGACATTATTGGCATTATTTATCTCAAAATTTTTATTGTATGTCTTTGAGGGGCCGCTACAAAGAGTGTGGGAGGGGCTTTTACCGTCCAATCCCTTTTGAGTCTTAAAAAATGGCAGTAGCGTTATTAGTTTCCAATCGAATGAACCCCCTTCCACAGTTTCTACGACGACTCTGTCCATGCAAAGTAGCCTGGAGAAAAAAAAAATTATACATTGATGCCATACCGCAGAACAATTGCTTAGGAAAAAGACTTTTTAATTTGCTAAGGCAGCACAATTACGCTGTCAAGTATAAACTTTATATCCTATGCTTACCACCAACAAGTTGGAAGAGTAAGGGAGGGAATTCCAAACGACAGTTGGGAATAAATTACAAAGGATCAGAATTTTCCCCAAGAATCCTCCCCTTGAATTGCAAAAATTACTTCCTGATCAATTGTATTATTAATTCAACTTATTTATAACCTGTCAAAACAAAAAAAGGCGCAAGTCCCCTAAATGACAGAGTACAAAAGAGAAACAAAAGAAAAAAGACAAGAAAACTTAAACACTGAACAAAAATAAATTCTGAAATATCGCTTCTGGACCCCCTTAACAAATGCTCAAGTTTATTCGGGTGATTTTCATTAATAAAGCATTTTAAGGCAAAACACAAACTTTATCGTAAAGGGCAGGCAATTAGGGATTGGAAGCTCATTTCTTAATTAAATTACATAAAGATTAATAGAATTACACGAAGAAAACAAATAAAGACTTTTTTTTTCACAAACAATTAGGTACTTATGTAGAAAGCGGTAAGTACGTGAGAAGTGAAGTTTCGTTAATGCTAATGAAATAAAACAAAAAAGGATGAAAATATAATAGTTCAGAAACAAATTTGTGCTATATATTTACACACTAAGGGGGTAGGGGTAAAGCATAGCATATATTAAATACGTAACCTAACCAACCTAGATACCTTTTAGTCCCCCTAAACCCCCAAAAAATCCCAAATCTTAATTTTCACATCCATTCTTCTTCAGACACCTTTGTTCAATCACTATCTGGTTAATATTAACCGGGTTTTCTCCTATCTATTCGCAATACAATTATCACGTACTTACCGCTTTCTACATAAGTACCAACAATTTTTTGTTGTATTAATCTTTTTTACTATTGAGGAAAGTCAAAAATGAATCAAGCTTTCTTGAACCCATTGTTACTACGATAGTTTGGGGTTACATTATTGTGGTATGTAAAAGGGCTTCGACTATTTCACAGATCTCTCTCCGCACGATATACTTGAAAGCTAGGGATGTGGCTAGATATGAAGTAATTAAAAAAAAGTTTTTCCGAGGGAAGTAAAGAGCGAAGTTGAAACTTAAAACGGACAAAAGTTATTACTTCACAGCCTATTTAATATATATATCAATCAAATTAGGTCAAATAAACCAACTAATCATGTTTCCCTGTGCTTTTAGGATTAAAAAAAACTAGCGCTTTACTGAAAACACAAAAGTCAAGTATAAAAAACAGGAATATTGATTTAAGAGTCAAAAGTGAGTATGCAGTCTGACAACACTAAAAAAATCTATAACGCTTTTCATAGTCTTACATCAGTTGTGACATCAGTAACTTTCATTATACAATTAAAATTATCTTAAAACATAAGAGTAAAATTAAATATTTTTTAATAACCACGAGGTAATTGAACAGCATACAGAAATATTGGATTGATTTATCAGGCGGCATTTTGGTCTCGCCAGCTATAATACCAATAGTGATTAATAAACAATCTTCAATTGTAAGAAATATGCTTTAGTATTACTTGAAATGAAGATCAAATAAGACATAATATGAACTCTGGAAATCCGATTATTTTTTTTCCATAAAACAGTGAATTTCAAGCTGTGATACAAACTCTAAAGCTAGTCTATAGTCTCAATACTATCAAGATGGCTTTACTTAGAACTTGTGTACAAACTAATCATGACATGTCCTTCTCAGAACCAAAAGGAGACCCAGTCATTGAACTGAGCCATTGTGCAGAAGTGACACCAAATTAAATGTAAAAAATAAATAAAGCAACAATCCTAAAATGGATTATTGCTTTATCAAACAGTTCGTGGTAACGAACTGTAAGTAAGGAGCGACCCGGCTCAATGGTAACCGAAACTCTAAAAAATGGAATGTTGATACCAATAGATACATCAAAAGAATAAAATTTTAATTCTGATTTCAAAAATATAAGTTTCATCAAGTTTAATCTTACCCATCAAAAGTTACGCGCCTGAGAAAATTTGGCTGATTTTCAAAAAAGGGGAAAAGACCCCCTAAAAGTTATATAACCTTAATAAAAATCACACCGTCATATTCAGCGTATCAGAGAACCCTACTGTAGAGGATTCAAGCCCCTATCTACAAAAATGTGGAATTTTCCATTTTTTGCCAAAAAAATGGAGGACAACTAGGCCCCTTCCCACGCTCATTTTTCTCAACGTCACCCAATTGAAATTTTGAGATAGTCATTTTTTTCAGAATTGTCAACAATTTTATAACTATGTCTTTTAGGATGACTTAATACCCCACAGTTCCCAGGGGAAGGGCTGCAAGTTATGAACTTTGCCCATTGCTTACATATTGTATTGGTTATTGGGAAGTATACAGACATTTTCTGGAATGATTTTTTTGTGGTGGGGGGGGGGGCTGGAGGAAGGGGTTACTCGGGAGAATATTTCCGTGGAGGATGTTTCTTTGGGGCAAGGGACATTTCTATGAAGGAGGCGCCGGATTTCCAAGCATTATTTAAAAAACGATCAGAAATTAAATTAAAAAAAAACAAGTTTTTTCAACTGAAAGTAAGAAGCAACATTAGAAATTAAAACGAACAGAAATTATTACGTATACGAGGGGGTTCTCCCCCAAGTCAATACCTCGCTCTTTACGCTACAGTTTTTTTAGTGCTTTCAAAAGAGCTATCTATTCTAATTAAACGGCCTTTGTGATTCAGGAGTTTGTGAATTAAAAAACTTTTTAACTTTTAACGTAAAGAGCGTGGTATTGACTAAGGGGAGAACCCCCTCATATAGCCTACGTTATAATATATACGTAATAAAAAAAACAATAAAAAAAAACAAGCGATACGGCTCAATAGTAATCGAAACTTTTAAAAACGGAATTTTGACGTCAATAAATGTATCAAAAGAATGGGCATATAATGCTGATTCTAAAAATATAAATTTTATTAAGTTTAGTATTACTCATCAAAGGCTACGAGCCTGAGAAAATTTACCTGATTTTTTAAAGAGGGGGGAAACATCCCCTACAAGTGAAAGAATTTTAATGAAAATCACACCGTCAGATTCAGCGTATCAAAAAACCCTATTACATAGGTTTCAAGCTCATATCTGCAAAAATCTGCAACTTTGTATTTTTTGCCAGAAAAAAAATATACGAATATAGATGTTCGTTGCATAAGTTAATTTGTAAATTACGTCAGAACCAAATTTAGAGACAGCCATTTAGCAATAGAAAAGTAAAATTTTTATGCAAATTTTGTTTACTTATTCAATGACGGTGAGCCAAAATAAAACCTGCATTAACTAAAAAAAGATCAGAAATTAAATAAAAAAAAAAAATTTTTTAACTGAAAGTAAGGAGCGACATTAAAATGTAAAACAAACAGAAAGTAGCCCATATATGAGAGAAGTTGTCCCCTACTCAACGCATTGCTCTTTACACAAAAGTTTCACTCTGTCTCACATCTTTATTTTTTAAAACAATAAAAAGCTTTAGCGTAAAGAGCGAGGTGTTGAGGAGGGGACAGCCTCTTTCATATACGGAATAATTTCTGTTCGTTTTAAGTTTTAATGTCGCTCCTTACTTTCAGTTTAAAAAAATAGTTATTTTTTATTTAATCTTAAAAGGGATTGATCCTAAAAGGGATTGATAATATTTTTATTCTGTAAAAAGTGTTCTTAATAGGCTTGCTTTTATTGTACCAAAACTCCTATATTATTTTGTTTTTCAGTAAAGCCCTAATTTTGTATAATCCTAAAAGCACAGGAAAACATAATTAGTTGGTTTATTTGTACTAATTTTATTGATATATACTAGATTGGCTGTGAAGTAATAATTTTTGTCCATTTTAATTTTCAAGTTCGCTCTTTAATTCCATCGGCAAAACTTTTTTTTTTTCAAATTAATCTTTGTTCGCTTTTTATTAAAATTTAATGTAGGAACAAGGCTGCCATGATCTTTTTTATTTATACGGAATAATGTATGTTTGTTTTAAGTTCTAATGTCACTTCTTCGTTTCAGTCGAAAACTTATTTTTAATATAATTTCTAATTATAACCCATCTAGGGGAGATAAGACACCTCTAGAAAATACTGCAAACAACCTTGACAGCTAAAAAAAACTTTCAGTCTGTAACATATAGATCATTATCCATACTTCAAAAAACAATACATGTTTTTCAGGAACGTTTGTTTTTTGATAAGCAAAAAGCTGTTTTTGATCGGCTGACCTCGCCTAAAAAAGCCATAATGAAGACAGGGCTATATAAATCACCTACTGACTAGCAGAAACTAGAAGGCTACTGTAACAAAAGAGAGGCTCATTTAAAAGCTTGTATTTATACTTAATCGCTTTTTATAAATTTGACTTGATAGCACATTCCCACAAAGTGCACTTTCGGTTGTTTCCCCAACTTTTTTAAATGAAACAAGTGCCTTTTCCAATGAAATAACCAAAAAAAAAGGTGTTTTTTAAAACCTAGGCAAAAGCAAAAAACTAAAGGGACAAGGACGTCCCTTCCCCTCAATTAGCACCGTTGGAGCTAGCACACATATTTCATCGCAGAGTGAAGTTTGAAGGTTCAATTCAAAACTTTTGATCAATCAACCTAAATTTTTGGTAGACTTTTAGTTGAGAAGTTTTTAGTTTTAGTTAACTTGTTTTCCCAATAATCTTTTACTTTTAAGATGAGTAGGCGATTTATGAAACTTATTAAGAGGGTCTGGAGGAAGAGTATATGTGAGGGGTTCTTAAAAACCTCCAGTTAAGGCCTTTGGACCATAATTATTGCAATGCTACCGTTTTATGCTTCCAAAATTTTCCACTTAAGAAGCGGTACCGAAAGTGCCGTTTTTAGTGCTATATGGCACTTTTGGATGAATCTATGGCTTGTGTTGCTGTAGCCTATTTTCTTAAATCTGTTGTGTTCTTCCCATCTAAAATTTACCACGAGAGCATGGAATTTTGTATACTCCCTTTTACAAATTTCTCGGTACCTTGTCTTTCCCTTTATTTAACAAAGAGCTTATAGTTTGTCCTGATTTAAATGCTGTATTTATATTATGTTTTTTTTTAATTCTACTCTTAATTTTTGCGATAATATCGGGATAAAAGGCAAAGTTATGTAATTTGTTTCTTGATTTGTTTCTTGATATTTCTGGTTCGATCAACTTGTTTTTCCTTTTTTCAATTATTTGAGATATCATATTTTCCGGATAGCCATTACCTACTAGAATATCCTTAATAAAAATTAGTTCATTGCATATGTATTCTAGTGATGCTAATTTTAATACCCTATCAACTAAAGAAATGACCACACCCCTTTTTAGCTGGATCGGATGATTTGATGCGAAAGACAAATAACGGTTGTTATTAGTCGGTTTACGGTAAACTGAAAACGCTAGTTCGTTATTATTTCTATGGATCAAAATATCTAGAAACGGTAACTTATTCTCTGTTTCCTTTTCAATTTTTAAAATTAATTATCCTCCCAGATTATTTAAATGTTCCCAAAAACCTTCAATTTGTGATTCCCCATAATTCCAAATAACTAAAATATCATCCATTAAAAAAAAAGAAAAAAAGGACACATCAGTGCCTACCCATGCAAAAAAGTCATTTTCCTATGTGTTCAAGGTGGGGGACTGTAAATAGCCTACAAATGTTTTGGACCATGCTGGTTCCAATGGTGTCCTGTTTATTTCGATCTGACGCCATTGTCAAGGGGTTTCGGGCTCTTTTTCGAAATCACCATAAATTTCTTTTCGTAAAAAACTTTTACTTTTAGGATTAACCGAAATAATAGTTATCTTTCCTGATTCAGTGTCGGATGGCAATTTTTTATCACCAGGCAGTTTTTTTTTAAAAACGTGTTTTTCAACTTTTGATTACTTTGGGCTGTGGTTCACTCTTTACTAGATGGCAGCTACCGCTGCAACCATGATCTGGGTTGAGATTCATTCGTTTGGAGGGGCGTAGATGCAGCTAAATTTAGGAGCGGATGGCTAGAATCATCAGGAACCCTGTTTTATACCTTTATTTTGACGATTTTTAATGTGTTATCTTCCCTCTCTCCCACCCCTGAGACATCTAAAAAGCTAATTATTCGGACAATAGACTAATCCAATTAAACATAAGCAATTCCAGAAGAAGTTTGCTTTAAGTCAGATTTTGAAACCAGACAAAATCGAATAATGGACGGTTATCATATTGCACGAGACTAATTAAAACAAAGCATCAAGCCTTACAATCCAAGGCCGAGAAGGAGTCAGATTTTCAAATATAAGCATTGAACAAGTAAATTTTTGTATCAGTCTTTGATTCTAGGTTGTCTAAGCGAATCCCAAACCAAGAAAATGATGAAATTACTTGTGAGTAACGTTTGCATTCATAAAACGCTCAGAATCAAATCACCTTTTACAATTAAAAAATCCATTACTCCCTAGAAATTCTATACTGTACTGATTTAATGGATTATACAATTAACTTTAACAACTTTTTCTTGTAGGAGCTGACTCTTGAAAGACAACGGTATTGGTCTAAATTAGTTTATATAACAGAATAGAAAAATGTTTTGAGGGTTTTTTCTGGAAAAAAAAAGAATCTTCCAGATGTTGATAAATGCTGTATTTAATTTGTGTCTTTTGGGAGGGGAGATTAAATACTCATCGAGTATAATTTAGAAAACTATTATACATTTCAAATGTGTATATTGCAGCTACGACGCCATTTCTCCCAAGTACAAGAGAATATTAAGGAAAGTAAGAGGACCTTCCTTATTGGATGCTATGATTACACATAATGCCGTTATAAATTACGAAAGAAGAAAATAACTGCTTTTCATAGCCTGTGAATTATTTTTCTAAGTAGAATTATTTTTAAAAGCTCAGCGTAATAAACGCAGCTCATTCTTTCAGGTTTTCCTTGGCCTTTTTGCCATTGTGTTCTGCGCACCATCAGAACAAAAAAAGGAGACTGCCGACATTCAAGGAAGTGAATCATTCCTTCCGAGTTATGGTTTCGGCTATGGTGCTGGACTTGGCTACGGCTATGGTGGACTCTATGGAGGCTACGGTCCTGGTATTTCCGGAGGTCTCTACCGTCCATATTACGGCGGATACGGCTATGGTGCTGGTCTTCGTTACTGGTGAACATCATAAAGTTTAATTTTGTATTTCCCAGCTCTTTAAAATAAAATCTCTGCTTGAAAATATTAGATGTTTCAGTTACGCAGGCTACAAATTAAAAGCTCTCTCATCTCTTTTTTCTCTTCCTTTTTTACCAGGTTTAGTAAAAGATAGGATTGAGCTGCTTCAAATTTCAATTTCAAGCTTCGATCGCCTTTTTCCAATCAAATAAAACTATTAGCTATATAAGCAATTGTGGGATGTAAAAAAAAAATTAGGTATTGGATTTTTGGATCCTTATATTAGAGGAGGCTGCCCTCTCCCTAATACACACTCTTTACGCTAAAGTTTAAACTTTCGTCCCAATTTTTAAAAACGACTAATGAAACTCAAGGCCCAATTAGAATCACAACCTTTTTAAAAGTAATAACATTTTAACATGAAGAGAGGGGTATTGAAGAGTGAACAGTCTCCCTCATGTACAGAATAATTTCTATTCATTTTAAGTTTTAATGTGGCTCATAGATTTCAGTAGAAAAACTTTTATGTATGTTAAAAAATGAAGAAAGAAGAAAAAAAAGAATAAAAAAAATAATTTTCCTGGTTTTTCAAGTTATGGGGCTGTAAGTTTCCTGTATGGGATATTTGGCGATGATTTACTTTTTGTTTCGATCCGACGCCGTTTTGAGGGGTTTCAGGATATCTTTCGTAACTTCCATAAATTTATTTTCAAAACAACATTTTGATACTAAGAGTAATTGAAATAATATTTATCACCGCTGAAACCACTACAAAATGGCAATTTATTCTCACTAGACAGTTTTTTCAAAACACATTTTTGAATCTGTGGCTACTTTGAGCCGTGGTTCGTTCTTTACTAGGTTATCATGAGAAACCATGATCAGCCACAGCTGCGATGATGGTTCCACGGACTTTGCAAACAGTGCGAGCTAAAGGGTCATTCTTGTGCAACCCTCCTTAAACACACGTTTAGCCTTCTTTTTCTACTAACTATAAATGCACCAAAAAAATATATATCTTGCATTTAATCATAAAAAAGCAGAGGTTGCCGTTTAATTAAAGAATATCCCAATTTTTATATGAAATTTGGTTACATCATTATAATTATTATTCATTGAAAGCCCGTCTTCGTACAAAAGAAATGACGGAGGACTGCAAAAAGAAAAAAAAGAGCAAAATATCACTATACAACTATTACAACGTAACTAGAGTTGAAGAAGTCGACTCCAAGCATGTCTTGAAATCTCTTGGTTGCGTTTCTTCATAAGCTTAGCATAGGCTATAGCAAGATCTGCTATGTGAAGACTATTGATGAGCTATGAATTGCGTATCCAACTTGGATATCTCAGTAGGTAATTTCAGAAACGTAAGAAAGTGTAGTGGATTTTCAATTTATCAGCATTTGTAAGAATCTTCCAGAAGGGTGCAATGTAGCAGAACTGGGGAAGAGCAACAGTGTTTTCCCGCGTTGCGAGATATGGGCGATTGAAACGAACCTTAGCACAGACTATGGAAGCATATGAAGCTGATATGTGGCGTTTGATGTAATGTTGGGCGATATTGGATATCAATATCGATATATCGCACCAAATATCGATCTTGAATATCGAAACGTAAAGATCGAAAACGATATTATTTCGGCTTTTTTTGTATCTATTGGTGAGCGTCCAGCAGAAAAGATCCAGCATAAAAAATTGTTTCGCAAATGGCCAAGAAGAAGAATAATCTATTAAATACCCAGACTCATATTTGCTGATACACAGCATGCAAAGATGTAACCAGAAATTGTCACAACCGATTCGCAATCTATGTTTAGTGAGGGTGGATGCTCAAATGTTACTGAGAACCTCCAAAAGGCTTGGCAAGATAAAATACCTCCTAGGCTTATAGGCCTTGTTCAGATCACATTCCTCAAAATTGCCACATACCCCAATCCACGTTTCTAGAAATCGTATATTACCCCCAACGAACTTCTCCAAATTGAGAGTAAAATAGCAAGAGACATGGATTTCGCCTTTCTGAAATCTGTGTGAATAGACACATAGATCATCACTATTTCCGTGGCTCAGCCTAAACAAAATCATGCCGGTTTGTGGGGATCGGAAGACGAACTTTCAGTAGCCAATGTCAGGTAAGCTTCGTCAGCAGCTGTATCTGTCACGGCTTTCTTGATTTTCAGTAGGGAGTCTTTAGTTCCAAGAAAAACTGATCCACTCAAGTCATGGAACTCTTGCAATATGGATCTAAGAATACCTATACGAAGCTGTCATAAAATTAATATCCATACCTGCGACCAATATCCTTTCTGAGAGAGGATTCCTATCCTAATAAGTTAATCAAATAGTTGGTGGTAACAAACTGTAAGTAAGGAGCAACTCGGCCAAATAGCAACCGAAACTTTTAAAAACAGAATTTCTCACAACAATAGATACATCAAATGAATTGGTTTTTTATTCCGACTCTAGGTATATATAATTTATCAAGTCTCATGTACCTATCAAAAGCTACGAGTCTGGGAAAATTTGTATGTTTTTTTAGAAAGAGCGGGACCACCTCTAAAAACTCAATACATCTTATTAAAAATCGCACCATCAGGTTTGGCATATCCGAGAAACATACTGTAAGGTCTCCTAACTTCCATCTGCAAAAATGTGAAATTTGTGATTTTTGTGTTTATTTGTTGTCCTTTTTGTGTGTGTGCGTGCGTTTCCTTTGCCAGGGTGATCGTTTCGAACCAATGGTCATATAAGATCGGGAGAGGGCTCGTTCGAACGGAAATTACAGTTCTAGTTCCCCATTTCGAGACCAAAACGATTGGAGGGCAATTAAATTCTCCCTTCCCTTCCATGCTCATTTTTTCTCAAAGTCATCCGATCAAAATTTTGAGATAGCCATTTTGAGCAGCATAACTGAAAGGTCTAGTATCATGCCTCTGGAGATGACAAGACCCTGTAAGTCCCTTGAGAAAAGGGATGTAAGCCATAAAATTTGTCTAGTGTTTACATACAGTATTTGTAATTGGAAAGTAAGAAATTTTGAGGGCGAGTGAAATTTATGTGGAGGGAATTTTCTGCGGGGCGGATTTTCCAAGGGAAGAATTTTCCGTGGTGAGGGAAGCTTCTGGGGAAGAACTTTCAAAGGGAAACTATATAAGGGGACGGGGGAAATAACCAGAATTTTGTACAGAAATATTTTTATTTGGTTTACTTTCCCTTTGCCAATTCAATTTTACATGTGGAGATATTCCGGGAGAATTGCGTTCATTTGTGACTTTCCTCATTAATAAAACAGAGTTATAGGATACAACATGAATTTTCTAAAATAGAATATTTTTTCTTCTCTGTATCTACTAAAATATGGCGAAAGTAATATTACAAACGTGTATTAATCTTTTTGAAAAATCAACAAGCGTTTGAAGTCCAAAATCAAACAGTTCGTGGTAACGAACTGTAAGTAAGGAGCGCCGCAGCTCAATAGTAACTGAAACTCTAAAAAACGGAATTTTGATACCAATAGATACATCAGAATAATCAAATTTTTATGCTGATTACAAATATATAAGTATTATCAACTTTAGTCCTACCCATCAAAAGTTAAACGCCTGAGAAAATTTGCTTTATTTTAGAAAAAAGGGGGAAACAACCCTTAAAGTCACAGAACTTTAATGAAAATCGCACCATCAGATTCAGCGTATCAGAGAATCCTACCATAGAGGTTTCAAGCTCCTATTTGCAAAAATGTGGAATTTTGCATTTTTTGCCAGAAGAAAGATCACAGATGCGTGTTTATTTTATTTTTTTTTTTGGTTTTTATTTTGGATTTTCCCAGGGGTGATCGTATCGATCCAGTAGTCCTAGAATATCGTGAGAGGGCTCATTTGAACGGAAATTAAAAGTTCTAGTGCCCTTTTTAAGTGACCAAAAAATTGGAGGCCAACTTGGCTCCCTTCCACGCTCATTTTTTTTCCCGAAGTCACCCGATCAAAATTTTGAGATAGCCATTTTGTTCAGCATAGTCGAAAATCTAATTAATATGTCTTTGAGGATGACTTAATCCCCCACAGTTCCCGGGGGAAGGGCTGCAAGTTATAAACTTTGCCCATTGTTTACATATAGTATTGGCTATTGAGTAGTATACAGGCGCTTTCAGGAGGAATTTTTTTCTAGTGGGGGGTCGGAGTAGGGGTTACGGGGGAGGATCTTTCCATGGAGGATATTTCCTTGGGGGAAGGGACATTTCTAAGAAGGGGGTGACAGAAGTAGTAAGGGCCCAATTACTTATAAATATACATGCACTTTCACAAGCCTGAGGCATGGATATGTGTGTATATTTTCAAGTAATTGGGTTACCAGGGGTCATTTGCCTATTATAATGAACTCTACATGGCTTGGCAGACATGTTTTTTATTATGAAATCAATTTTTTGTGTGTCAGTCGATTAGAGAAAGCTGGTGGTTAGTCCAATATAATAACTTGATTGGTCGGTTTTCTAAGAACGTTATTGCGATAGGATTACTCAATTTACATCTTAGTGTTAACTGGGACGATGACTTAGTCTAATTGCGTAGGTACTAAAGGAATATTTGAAGGTGGAGAAAAAAAAGGGGTAATTAGTGATTGGATAATTTTAACAAAAAATGACTGAAAAGTGTTTTGGAGGAGATGGGATGAATGTGTACTGTATAATACACAAGTGATGATTTGCACAGTGTTGTCAATTTTAAATAGTTTAGAAATAAAAAAATTAACAAGAAATGGCTGAAAAGTGTTTTGGGGGAGTTGAGTTGCACGATGGTTGACTTGCACGAGGGTTCAGTTACATGCGGATTCAGTTACACGGGGATTAGTTAAATGGGGTCGAGTTGCACGAGGATTCAATAGCATGGAGGTTCAGTTATACGGGGTTTCGGTTATATAGAGGCTCAGTTAAATGGGGTCGGTGCTCGTTATAATACACAAGGTCCATTTGAACAGTGTTGTGAGGTCCCCTACCACACCCCAAAAGGGCTCCGATCCCCCCACCCCAACCAATGTATTAGCGAAGCTACTCTGTGGTCGTTATAATACACAAGTTCCATTTGAACAGTGTTTTGAGGTCCATTACCACAACCCCAAAGGGCTCCGATCCCCCCACCCCAACCCCGAGGGAAACCCCAGTCCTCAAATGTTCTCTGGGCTCCCAAAGGACACCCGGCGCTCTAAAGGCTCTGAGCCGCCATTATAATACTTTTTAAGGCTTTATTATATCTTTTCAGAAACTCTAGTTTTTTGCAAGAAAATTATGGAAAATACAATTCTCTGGTTCAAATGTGAAACTTAAGTCCATTTTTGGATCGAAAAAATAAACTATTTCCGTAAAATCTAAGCTAATAAGGGTTTTTGACTGTAAACTCTAGTTTGTTGAAAGAAAATTAAATGAACCCTACAGTAGGATGTCCGGTACTATCCTAAGCTTCAGCTGAAGCTAGCTTCAAACATTGAACCTACAAGATTCAAATTACCATAGTTACGAAGTGTTTATAGAATTGGTGGTCTTTAAAAAGACCGTTGGATACTCATGAGTGTGATGACTATTGTAAAAATTCATCGTTGTTTGTCATCCACTCAGTATGACTCCAATCTATGTCAGGGATTTGTTTGTTCTTCTTCTTCTTCTTCTTAGGATATCTCACACACATATTCCGAGAAGGAATATCTATTGGTACCCATTTACTAAAAAATCGAACCTCGTCCTCTGGGTTATGTATCTTACTCGGAAATATCTCACAACTAAAATCTTCCAAGTTGAATAATGGTATATCTGACTTGCATTTCTCGATTAAAAGTTTGTCAGTGGGCACAGTCCCTTTTGTGTACAGTGCTGTTACGCCAAAAAAACAGCATATATCTCTGACTTCCTCCTGTACGTAGGATAAATCCTTCCCTTTGTTATAGGATGGAAGAATCATTCTATTATATAAACCTATTTTGTTTATAAAGTATAGTGTACTGCGCCACCTCTCTTCATTGTACGCATACATATTATAGTTTATATACCAGTGGTAACAAGAGACCTCTTGATGATCAGTAGTCAACAGTAGAAATGCGCATTCAAAAATCACTCCACACGCCGATTTCTTCACGCCAATATATTCGCAGTCGAAAACCCCATACATCTTTGAAGTTTTATTGATAGAATGGTTATTCAAACTGTTTAAAGTTCCAAATTGAAACTACATTATATACTAAAGAAACTGAATATATTAACATCTAAAACAAGAATTTTTATGTAATGATTTCTTCAAATAATAACAAGAGGATTTGTCTTTACACTGCTCACAGTGTGGAATGTGTTACTAAAATTTCGTTTAAAGAAATTAAACACCATTCTTATCAGATTCAAACGCTTGATACCCACAAGCATATGCGGTAATGGTTAATTATTACGAAAATCATACGGGAGAGGAATCTATATCTTGGGGATTAAAAGAAATTAAACTTCTTCCTATCAGATTCAAACGCGTAATAGCCCAAGCTTATGCGACTCAAATTTCTTTTTAGAGTGCTAACGTGTATCTGTTGAAATAATTTAACTCCAGTTTCAGAATTCCTATCAAGTCGAACAGTAAAGCAACAACAAACCTCCATGGAGAGATCCTTCCACGTAACCCCTCCCCAGTTTTTGGGAAACAAGGTGAAATTAAAGTGCAACTCGTATAAATGAAACCTAAAACGAACAAAAACTATAATAATTAACCGAGTCAATCTCAAAACGAGCAGAAATTAACTTAAGTTGGGGGCAAAACCCCATATGCCTTCCCAAGACACGAACAAAATTTGCACTTTACTGAAAAAATACAAATGGTCTTTTATTTCGCTAAACTTGGTGAGCAGTTTTTTAACTTAACTTTATAGAAACTTCAATAGTTTAAAAGAGATAATTTCAAATTTTTTATAGAAACTGCATTAGTTTAAACGAAAAGTAGTAAATGAAATTTAATTTTGATTTTGTAGTTCAGACATTTTTATAGAAACTTCAATAGTTTAAACGAAATAATTTCAAATTTTTTATTGAAGCTGCAGTAGTTTAAATGAAAAGTAGTAAATGCAATTTAATTTTGATTTTGTAATTCAGTCATTTTTATAGAAACTGCACATTTTTTGTTATCAAATTCTGGTCTAGATTTACCTTGTGCCCTTTTCAAGTGACCGAAAAAATTGGAGGGAAACTAGGCCCCCTCCCACGCTCATGTTTTCCCAAAGCCACCTGATCAAATTTTGAGATAGCCATTTTGTTCAACATGCTCGAAAAATTTAATAACTATGTCTTTGAGGATGGCTTAATCCCCCACAGTCCTCGGGAGAAGGGCTGCAGGTTATGAACTTTGTCGAATGTTTACATATAGTATCGGTTATTGGGAAGTATACAGACGTTTTCAGGGAGATTTATTTGTGTGGAGGGGGGAGGGTCGGGGGAGGGGTTACGTGGAAGGATCTCTCCATGGAGGAATTTTTACATTTGGGAAGATAATTTTTCGATCAGAAATTAAATATAAAAAAAACAAGTTTTTTCAACTGAAAGTAAGCAGCAACATTAAAACTTAAAAGGAACATAAATTATTACGCATATGAGGGGGTTCGCCCCCTCGTCAATACCTCACTCTTTACGCTAAAGTTTTTTTAGTACTTTCAAATTTATTCTAATTAAACACCCTTTGTGATTCATTCTTAAAGAATTAGAACAAAATTCGAACTGTAGCGTAAAGAGCGAGGTATTAACGAGGGGGGCGAACCCCTTATATACGTAATAATTTCTGTTCGTTTAAGTTTTAATGTTACTCCTTACTTTTAGTTGAAAAACTTATGTTTTTTTATTTAATATCTAACAAACAACAAATTAATTTTTTAATTTTCAGGTATTTCTCTAGTTTGAATTAAATAGCTTTAGCGATTCTGAACTAAACAGAAAAAAAAATTCAACTTTCTTTCATGTCTTAAAGACGTTGCTTATTTTTATAAGAAAAGAAATCCGGTAATGATGTTAGAAAATTTTCCACTTCAGTTCTTTATTTCATAAAGTCATAAAGAAATTTAAAGTTCTATTCTAAATTTTTCGGTGGAAGATAGAGAGAGTAATATCATAGTTGTGAATGTTTTCTCGGGAGATAAAAAGTTCTACTTCAATTTTAAATTTTCTCAACGAAGTGAAGAAAAGTTCAACTTCTCTTCTGAATTTTCTCTATGGAAAAGAAATAAGTTATTGATTAACTCTATTTTTCTAGGGAAAATAAAAATTTGTCACTTCAGTTCTTTATTTCATAAAGACGTAAAGAAATTTAAAGTTTTATTCTAAATTTTTAGATGGAAGATAGAAAAGGTAATACCATGGTTGTGAATATTTTTCGGGAAGATAAAAAGTTCTACTTCAATTTTAAATTTTTCACAGAAGATAAAAAGTTCAAGTTCTTTTCTGAATTTTACCAAAGAACACAATTCAATTCTAATTTTCCTGGGACAATGAAAATTTTCCACTTCAATTCAGAATTTTTTAAAACAATAAAAAACTTTTCGCTCTTTCTCGAATCTATCCATTTTTTAGAGTCCTAACTCTCTCACAACCAACTTCAGACTAATCAGAATGTTAGATATTAAATAAAAAAACATAAGTTTTTCAACTAAAAGTAAGGAGTAACGTTAAAACTTAAAACGGACAGAAATTATTACATATATGAGTGAGTTAGCCCCCTCGTTAATACCTCGCTCTTTACGTAAAAGTTTGAGTTTTGTTATAATTCTTTAAAAATAACCCCTGAATCACAAAGGCCGTTTAAATAGAATAAATTTGAAAGTATTAAAAAAAAAACTTTAGCTTAAAGAGTGAGGTATTGACTAGAGGGCAAACCCCCTCATATACATAATAATTTCTGTTCGTTTTAGGTTTTAATGTTGCTCCTTACTTTCAGTTGAATAAACTTGTTTTTTTTATTTAATTTCTGATCGAAAAATTATCTTCCCAAATGAAAAATTCCTCCATGGAGAGATCCTTCCACGTAACCCCTCCCCCGACCCTCCCCCCTCCACACAAATTTATTCTAATTAAACGCCCTTTGTGATTCATTCTTAAAGAATTAGAAAAAAATTCGAACTGTAGCGTAAAGAGCGAGGTATTAACGAGGGGGCGAACCCCTTATATACGTAATAATTTCTGTTCGTGTTAAGTTTTAATGTTACTCCTTACTTTAAGTTGAAAAACTTATGTTTTTTTTTATTTAATATCTAACAAAAAAACAAATTAATTTTTAAATTTTCAGGTATTTTTCTAGTTTGAATTAAATAGCTTTAGCGACTCTGAACTAAACTTAAAAAAATTTCAACTTTCTTTCATGTCTTAAAGACGTTGCTTATTTTTATAAGAAAAGAAATCCGGTAATGATGTTAAAAAATTTTCCACTTCAGTTCTTTATTTCACTAAGTCATAAGGAAATTTAAAGTTCTATTCTAAATTTTTCGGTGGAAGATAGAGAAAGTAATAATCAGATTCAAACGCTTAATATCTCAAGCATATGCGAGTCAAATTTCACCTTAAAGCCCCAACGCATCTGATGAAGTAATTTAAGTCTTAGGATCAATTTCATAGGAACACTCGATACCCTTAAAATGTCTGATTCAAATTATTAAACCTATGGAAATGCTTGATTATGTAATTCAGTCACTTTTACAGAAACTGTACATTTTTGTTACAAAATTCTGGTCTAGATTTCATTTTTACAGAAACTGTACATTTTCCTTACCAAATTCTGGTCTAGATTTACCTTTGATTAGGGAAGCTGTAATAATAAATGAAAAGTTATACTATTAAAATCAATTTGCTAGTAACAACTCATTGCACTACAAAACCATCTGATGTAGTCACGGCTATGTTTTATCAAGAAAATATCTGAATGCATTTAAGGTATAGTATGAATGGCTTGAAAAAAAAAACGAAAATACTACTACTAGTAACAACTCACTGCACTACAAAACAATCTGATGTAGTCACAGCTATGTTTGATCAAGAAAATATCTGAATGCATTTAAGGCATATTATTAATGGATTGAAAAAAAAAAAACACGAAAAAACTAAAAATAGAAAAAACTCACTTCACTACAAAACCATCTGATGTGATCACGACTATTTCAAAAAACACGAAAATACTTCTACTAGTAACAAATCACTGCACTACAAAACCATCTGATGTAGTCACGGCTATGTTTGATCAAGAAAATATCTGAATGCATTTAAGGTATAGTATGAATGGCTTGCAAAAACACGAAAATGCTACAACTAGTAACAACTCACGTAACCACAAAAAAATCTGTTGGAGTCTCGGCTGTGTTTGAACTAGAAAATATCTGAATGCTTGTATGGTATTGTTTGACTTGAGGTCAAAAAACACGCAAATACTACTACTAGTATACACAAACTTAAGTGCATCACAATCAGTTTTTGTCACGGCTGCGACTTATCTTTGTGATATATTGAAGATTTGTTGTTCAAGTAAGATTTGCCTGCAAAAAACACGAAAAAAAATCTACTAGCAACAACTCACTGCAATACAAAACCATCTGATATAGCCACGGCCATGTTTTTGTCTATGTCGTTCCTCCATTTCTGAGGGGCAGGAGATTAAGAAGGCTATTATTTCATTTTTTAAATTTCATCATCATCTTCAACTAATTATTTTTTTGTTCGACATGAGGTTACATTTTGACATCGTTTGACAATTTACTAAATTTTAACGTTTTCTTATGCAAGAGTCGGAACACACAACACACACACACACACACACACACACACAAAACAAAGTTCGCCCTCGCTTAGCATGCACTACCTAGTGTGCATCTTGGAGCACCACGCGGTCTGTACAGTTCCAACCACATTTGGCACATTTCCACCACGCGTTGCACAGTTGTGATATGCTATTCAAAGTTCACCACGCTTGGCTGTGTATGTGTATGAGTGATCATAGGTTAGGTTAGCCTATGTCCGCGCCCGTACAGTTGAATAAAATATGCAAAGTCGACATAACTTTATTTCATTTTTTAAGGTTAATTTAGACGAGGTTACATGGCCCGCCATGTAACCTCGTCTAAATTAACCTTAAAAAATGAAATAAAGTTATTTCGACTTTGCATATTTTATTCAACTGTACGTGCGCGTACATAGGCTAACCTAACCTATGATCACTCATACACATACACAGCCAAGCGTGGTGAACTTTGCCTAGAATATCACAACTGTGCAACGCGTGGTGGAAATGTGCCAAATGTGGTTGGACCTGTACAGACCGCGTGGTGCTCCAAGATGCACACTAGGTAGTGCATGCTAAGCGAGGGCGAACTTGTTTTGTGTGTGTGTGTGTGTGTGTGTGTGTGTGTGTGTTCCGACTCTTGCATAAGAAAACGTTAAAATTTAGTAAATTGTCAAACGATGTCAAAATGTAACCTCATGTCGAACAACAAAATAATTAGTTGAAGATGATGATGAAAATTAAAAAATGAAATAATAGCCTTCTTAATCTCCTGCCCCCTCAGAAATGGAAGAACGACATAGACAAAAACATAGCCGTGGCTACATCAGATGGTTTTGTAGTGCAGTGAGTTGTTACTAGTAGTAGTATTTTCGTGTTTTTTTCAATCCATTCATACTATAACTTAAATGCATTCAGATATTTTCTTGATCAAACATAGCCGTGACTACATCAGTTGGTTTTTTGGTGCAGTGAGTTGTTACTAGTAGTAGTATTTTCGTGTTTTTTGCAAGCCATTCATACTATACCTTAAATGCATTCATATATTTTCTTGATATAACATAGCCGTGACTACATCAGATGTTTTTGTAGTGCAGTGAGTTGTTACTAGTAGTCGTATTTTCGTTTTTTTTTGCAAGCCATTCATATTATACCTTAAATGCATTCAGATATTTTCTTGATTAAACATAGTCGTGACTACATCAGATGGTTTTGTAGTGCAGTGAGTTGTTACTAGTAGAAGTATTTTCGTGTTTTTTGACATAGTCGTGATCAAATCAGATGGTTTTGTATTTAAGTTAGTTGTTAATAGTAGTTGTTTTTTCGTGTTTTTTTTTTTTTGCAAGCCATTAATACTATGCCTTAAATGAATTAATATTTTTTATTTATAAAAAATAGCATTTAATAAATCATTTTGTTTTGTAGTGCTTTTTGTTTTTAATTTTAGTTTTTTTTTTTTTTTTTTTTGCAATCACTTCATTCTTTACAATAACTTCAATCAGATATTTTCATTATTAAACATAGCCATGACTAAATCAGAAGGTTTTGTAGTGCAGTGAGTTGTTACTAGCAAATTGATTTTAATAGTATAACTTTTCATTTATTATTACAGCTTCCCTAATCAAAGGTAAATCTAGACCAGAATTTTGTAAGAAAAATGTAGAGTTTCTGTAAACATGAAATCTAGATCAAAATTTTGTAACAGAAATGTACAATTTCTGTAAAATGGAATGACTTACATAATCAAGAATTTCCATAGATTTAATAATTTGAATCAGACATTTTAAGGGTATCGAGTGGTCCTATGAAATTGATCCTAAGACTTAAATTACTTCATCAGATACGTTGGGGCTTTAAGGTGAAATTTGACTCGCATATGCTTGAGATATTAAGCGTTTGAATCTGATTATTACTTTCTCTATCTTCCACCGAAAAATTTAGAATAGAACTTTAAATTTCTTTATGACTTTGTGAAATAAAGAACTGAAGTGGAAAATTTTTCAACATCATTACCGGATTACTTTTCTTATAAAAATAAGCAACGTATTTAAGAAATGAAAGAAAGTTGAAATTTTTTTTAAGTTTAGTTCAGAGTCGCTAAAGCTATTTAATTCAAACTAGACAAATACCTGAAAATTTAAAAATTAATTTGTTTTTTTTTAGATATTAAATAAAAAAAACATAAGTTTTTCAACCAAAAGTAAGGAGTAACATTAAAACTTAAAACGAACAGAAATTATTACGTATATAAGGGGTTCGCCCCCTCGTTAATACCTTGCTTCGAAGGTAAATCTAGACCAGAATTTGGTAACAAAAATGTACAGTTTCTGTAAAAATGAAATCTAGACCAGAATTTGGTAACAAAAATGTACAGTTTCTGTAAAAGTGACTGAATTACATAATCAAGCATTTCCATAGGTTTAATAATTTGAATCAGACATTTTAAGGGTATCGAGTGTTCCTATAAAATTGATCCTAAGACTTAAATTACTTCATCAGATGCGTTGGGGCTTTAAGGTGAAATTTGACTCGCATATGCTTGAGATATTAAGCGTTTGAATCTGATTATTACTTTCTCTATCTTCCACCGAAAAATTTAGAATAGAACATTAAATTTCTTTATGACTTTGTGAAATAAAGAACTGAAGTGGAAATTTTTTTAACATCATTACCGGATTTCTTTTCTTATAAAAATAAGCAACGTCTTTAAGACATGAAAGAAAGTTGAAATTTTTTTTAAGTTTAGTTCAGAGTCGCTAAATCTATTTAATTCAAACTAGACAAATAACTGAAAATTTAAAAATTAATTTTTTTTTTGTTTGATATTAAATAAAAAAAAACATAAGTTTTTCAACTAAAATTAAGGAGTAACATTAAAACTTAAAACGAAGAAAAATTATTACGTATATAAGGGGTTCGCCCCCTCGTTAATACCTCGCTCTTTACGCTACAGTTCGAATTTTTTTCTAAATCTATAAGAATGAATAACAAAGGCCGTTTAATTAGAATAAATTTGAAAGTACTAAAAAAAAACTTAGCGTAGAGAGTGAGGTATTGACGAGGGGACGAACCCCCTCATATACGTAATAATTTCTGTTCGTTTTAAGTTTTAATGTTGCTCCTTGCTTTCAGTTGAAAAACTTGTTTTTTTTTTAATTAATTTCTGATCGAAAAATTATCTTCCCAAATGTAAAAATTCCTCCATGGAGAGATCCTTCCACGTAACCCCTCCCCCGACCCTCCCCCCTCCACACAAAAAAATCCCCCTGAAAACGTCTGTATACTTCCCAGTAGCCAATACTATATGTAAACATTGGGCAAAGTTCATAACCTGCAGCCCTTCTCCCGAGGACTGTGGGGGATTAAGCCATCCTCAAAGACATAGCTATTAAATTTTTCGAGCATGTTGGACAAAATGGCTATCTCAAAATTTGATCAGGTGGCTTTGGGAAAACATGAGCGTGGAAGGGGGCCTAGTTTCCCTCCAATTTTTTCGGTCACTTGAAAAGGGCACAAGGTAAATCTAGACCAGAATTTGATCACAAAAAATGTGCAGTTTCTATAGAAATGACTGAATTACAAAATTAAAATTAAATTGCATTTACTACTTTTCATTTAAACTAATGCAGCTTCAATAAAAAATTTGAAATTTTTTCGTTTAAACTATTGCAGTTTCTATAAAAATGACTGAACTACAAAATAAAAATTAAATTGCATTTACTACTTTTCGTTTAAACTAATGCAGTTTCTATAAAAAATTTGAAATTATCTCGTTTAAACTATTGAAGTTTCTATAAAGTTAAGTTACAAAACAGCTCACCAAGTTTAGCGAAATAAAAGACCATTTGTATTTTTTCAGTAAAGTGCAAATTTTGTTCGTGTCTTGGGAAGGCATATGGGGTTTTGCCCCAAACTTATGTTAATTTCTGGTCGTTTTCAGATTGACTCGGTTAATTATTATAGTTTTTGTTCGTTTTAGGTTTCATTTATACGAGTTGCACTTTACTTTCACCTTGTTCCCCAAAAACTGGGGAGGGGTTAAGTGGAAGGATCTCTCCATGGAGGTTTGTTTTTGCTTTACTGTTCGACTTGATAGGAATTCTGAAACTGGAGTTAAATTATTTCAACAGATATACGTTAGCACTCTAAAAAGAAATTTGAGTCGCATAAGCTTGGGCTATTACGCGTTTGAATCTGATAGGAAGAAGTTTAATTTCTTTTAATCCCCAAGATATAGATTCCTCTCCCGTATGATTTTCATAATAATTAACCATTACCGCATATGCTTGTGGGTATTAAGCGTTTGAATCTGATAAGAATGGTGTTTAATTTTTTTAAACGAAATTTTAGTAACACATTCCACACTGTGAGCAGTGTAAAGACAAATCCTCTTGTTATTATTTGAAGAAATCATTACAAAAAAATTCTTGTTTTAGATGTTAATATATTCAGTTTCTTTAGTATATAATGTAGTTTCAATTTGGAACTTTAAACAGTTTGAATAACCATTCTATCAATAAAACTTCAAAGATGTATGGGGTTTTCGACTGCGAATATATTGGCGTGAAGAAATCGGCGTGTGGAGGGATTTTTGAATGCGCATTTCTACTGTTGACTACTGATCATCAAGAGGTCTCTTGTTACCACTGGTATATAAACTATAATATGTATGCTTACAATGAAGAGAGGTGGCGCAGTACACTATACTTTATAAACAAAATAGGTTTATATAATAGAATGATTCTTCCATCCTATAACAAAGGGAAGGATTTATCCTACGTACAGGAGGAAGTCAGAGAGATATGCTGTTTTTTTGGCGTAACAGCACTGTACACAAAAGGGAATGTGCCCACTGACAAACTTTTAATCGAGAAATGCAAGTCAGATATACCATTATTCAACTTGGAAGATTTTAGTTGTGAGATACTTCCGAGTAAGATACATAACCCAGAGGAAGAGGTTCGATTTTTTAGTAAATGGGTACCAATAGATATTCCTTCTCGGAATATGTGTGTGAGATATCCTAAGAAGAAGAAGAAGAACAAACAAATCCCTGACATAGATTGGAGTCATACTGAGTGGATGACAAACAACGATGAATTTTACAATAGTCATTACACTCATGAGTATCCAACGGTCTTTTTAAAGACCACCGATTCTATAAACACTTCGTAACTATGGTAATTTGAATCTTTTAGGTTCAATGTTTGAAGCTAGCTTCAGCTGAAGCTTAGGATAGTAGCGGACATCCTACTGTAGGGTTCATTTAATTTTCTTACAACAAACTAGAGTTTACGGTCAAAAACCCTTATTAGCTCAGATTTTAGGGAAATAGTTTATTTTTTCGATCCAAAAATGGACTTAAATTTCACATTTGAACCAGAGAATTGTATTTTCCATAATTTTCTTGCAAAAAACTAGAGTTTCTGAAAAGATATAATAAAGCCTTAAAAAGTATTATAATGGAGGCTCAGAGCTATCGGAGCGCTGGGTGTCCTTTGGGAGCCCAGAGAACCTTTGAGGACCGGGGTTTCCCTCGGGGTTGGGGTGGGGGGATCGGAGCCCTTTGGGGTTGTGGTAATAGACGTCACAACACTGTTCAAATGGAACTTGTGTATTATAACGACCACAGAGTAACTTCGCTAATACATGGGTTGGGGTGGGGGGATTGGAGCCCTTTTGGGTTGTGGTAGGGAACCTCACAACACTGTTCAAATGGAACTTGTGTATTATAACGACTACCGACCCCATGCAACTGAACCCCTGTATAACCGAAACCCCGTATAACTGAACCTCTATGCTACTGAATCCTCGTGCAACTCGACCCCATTTAACTAATCCCCGTGTAACTGAATCCGCATGTAACTGAACCCTCGTGCAAGTCAACCATCGTGCAACTCAACTCCCCCAAAACACTTTTCAGCCATTTCTTGTTAATTTTTTTATTTATAAACTATTTAAAATTGACAACACTGTGCAAATCATCACTTGTGTATTATACAGTACACATTCATCCCATTTCCTCTAAAACACTCTTCAGTGATTTCTTGTTAAAATTATTCAATCACTAATTACCCCCTTTTTTTTCCCCACCTTCAAATATTCCTTGAGTACCTATGCATTTAGACTAAATCATCGTCCCAGTTAACACTAAGATGTAAATTGAGTAATCCTATCGCAATAACGTTTTTAGAAAACCGACCAATCAAGTTATTATATTGGACTAACCACCAGCTTTCTCTAATCGACTGACACACAAAAAATCGATTTCATAATAAAAAACATGTCTGCCAAGCCATGTGGAGTTGATTGTAATAGGCAAATGACCCTGGTAACCCAATTACTTGAAAATATACACACATATCCATGCCTCAGGCTTGTGAAAGTGCATGTATATTTTTAAGTAATTGGGCCCTTACTACTGACAGATTTCCCAGCATTATTTAAAAAACGATAAGAAATTAAATTAAAAAACAAGTTTTTTTCAACCGAAAGTAAGGAAGAACATTAAAAGTTAAAACGAACAGAAATTATTACGTATATGAGGGGGTTCCCTCCCTAGTCAATACCTCACCCTTTACGGCCATGGTTTACGATCATGGTTATTACACAATACACTTCAAAAATAATAAATAAAAACACCCTTATTATAAACAAAACAAAAATAAAATAAAAAAAATCTAAAGAAAATGATCTCTTTGCTCCATGCCCAGTCCAATAAACCTTCCAAAATTCCTAATCCCAAGAAAATTTCAATCTCTTAATATATATTCCACACATTCCTCGCTTTCGAACCAACCCGGAAAAATTTCCTCTCTCAAACTTCTTAACTCCTTACAAAAACATAAAAAATGAATTAAATCATCATTTTCGTCCCCACACATCGGACATTAATTAGAATAGATAGCTTTTTTGAAAGTAGTAAAAAAAACTTTATAATAAAGAGCGAGGTATTGACTAGGGAGGGAACCCCCTCATATACGTAATAATTTCTGTTCGTTTTAACTTTTAATGTTCTTCCTTACTTTCAGTTGAAAAAAACTTGTTTTTTATTTAATTTCTTATGGTTTTTAAAATAATGCTGGGAAATCTGGCACCCCCTTCTTAGAAATATCCCTTCCCCCAAGGAAATATCCTATATGGAAATATCCTCCCCCGGAACCCCTGCTCCGACCCCCCACTTGAAAAAAATTCCTCCTGAAAGCGCCTGTATACTTCTCAATAACCAATACTATATGTAAACAATGGGCAAAGTTTATAACTTGCAGCCCTTCCCCCGGGAACTGTGGGGGATTAAGTCATCCTCAAAGACATATTAATCAGATTTTCGACTATGCTAAACATAATAACTATCTTAAAATTTTGATTGGGTGACTTCGGGAAAAAAAATGAGCGTGGAAGGGAGCCAAGTTGTCCTCCAATTTTTTGGTCACTTAAAAAGGGCACTAGAACTTTTAATTTCCGTTCAAATGAGCCCTCTCACGATATTCTAGGACTATTGGAACGATACGACCACCCCTGGGAAAATCCAAAAAAAAAACAAAAAAAAAAAAAAAAAAATAAACACGCATCCGTGATCTTTCTTCTGGCAAAAAAATATGCAAAATTCCATATTTTTGCAAATAGGATCTTGAATCTTCTACGGTAGGATTCTCTGATACGCTGAATCTGATGGTGCGATTTTCATTAAAGTTCTGTGACTTTAAGGGTTGTTTCCCCCTTTTTTCTAAAATAAAGCAAATTCCTCAGACGTGTAACTTTTGATGGGTAGGACTAAACTTGATAAAACTTATATGTTTGTAATCAGCATAAAAATTTGATTCTTCTGATGCATCTATTGGTATCAAAATTCCGTTTTTTAGAGTTTCAGTTACTATTGAGCTGCGGCGCTCCTTCCTTACAGTTCGTTACCACGAACTGTTTGATTTCGGACTTCAAACGCTTGTTGATTTTTCAACAAGATTAATACACGCTTGTAATTTTACTTTCGCCATATTTTAGTAGATACAGAGAAGAAAAAATATCCTATTTTAGAAAATTCATGTTGTATCCTATAACTCTGTTTTATTAATGAGGAAAGTCACAAATGAATCAAGCTTTTTTAATCCCTTTTTATTTCACTTTTATAAGGCTATAATACTGTGATATTTGAAATGGTTATTTCTATTCTTTAAATCTAACTTAACATATACAACGCTAGAGGCGTGGCCAGGTTTGAATTCAGCTGGAGACCTTTAATTTCAATGAGGAGACGTAAAGCCAAATTTAGAAGAGTATAATAGATTTTCCATGGGAATGCCCAAAACCGTCAGGAAACCTGTTTTAGGCCCTTATTTTTGTATTTTTACGGGTGTTTTCGTCCCTCTCTTCTGCCCCTGTTACACGAAAATCTAATGATTTTGTAAAATAACCAAAGCCAAGGCAAATCCGGAAGAAGTTTGCTTTATGACGGTGTTATCAATATTCAAATATCGTCAAATAATCAAGTTAAGGTCAACCAATTCCGAACAAAGTTTACATGTAGATCGGGAAGAAGAAAGGATGGAATAATGGGTTGTCGTCATAATTCTCGAGACTGATTAAAACAATGCATCACGTGCTATAATTCAAGGCCAAGAAGCAGGGCGATTTCTAAATATAAGCAGCTAACAAACAAAGTTTTATATCAGTATTTGATTCTATGTTGCCTGATCAAATCATAAACCCAAACCTAATAACAATAATGAAATTTCTTGTAAGTAATTTTTGTACATACAAAGCCCTCAGAATAAGATTGATATTTTTAGAATTAATAATGCTATTACTCCATAAAAATGTTACACTGATTTTATGGATTTACCTCGAAGACATTTTTTTCCTTTTTTTGCAAGGACTCATTCTAAGAAGAAAAGTGCTTTAGTCGAAGTATTTTTTAGTGTGAATCAATTACAGAATCACGATGAGTTTTTTCAAAGAAAAAATGTGAAAAAATCCAGATTAAAGGGGGACTAATTTCTTGCTAAAGGGAACTTAGAAAACTTTTATAAGTTTTACACACGCTCATGTAAATGTATATATAGATATATATATATAAATAATATATATATATATATATATATATATATATATATATATATATATATATATATATATATATATATATATATATATATATATATATATATATATATATATATATATATATATATATATATATATATATATATATATATATATATATATATATATATATATATATATATATATATATATATATATATATATATATATATATATATATATATATATATATATATATATATATATATATATATATATATATATATATATATATATATATATATATATATATATATATATATTTATACTCTTATGTATTGCTAACTACGTCCTTACTTTCCTCGTTTATAACTGAACTTTGAGGTAATTAGGAGGACCTGTATAATTAAATAATAGGAATACACAGAATACATAAATAAATTCATCGATTCAGCAGATTATGAAGTCAAAGTTTTATTTGATGACAGAATACTCAACAAATGGGTATATTCAAAAAGAAAAAAAACACAATTTTTCATACCATGTGGATCATTTTTCAAAGTAAAGTACTTTTAAAAAGCACAATATAGTCAACTCTAAGTATTCTTTTAGGTTTTCCTTGGTCTTTTCGCCATTGCATTCTGCACACCAGCAGAAGAAAAAAAAGTGACCACAGACATTGAAGGAAGTGAATCGTTCCTTCCAAGTTATGGTTTCGGCTATGGCTCTGGACATGGTGTTGGCTATGGTGGACTCTATGGAGCTTATGGTGCTGGCATCTCCAGGGGCCTTTACAGTCCATATTATGGTGGATATGGCTATGGTGCAGGTCTACGCTATTGGTGAACACCATAAGATTTAATTTTGTATTTCTTTACTTTTTCAAATAAAAAAGTCCACCTGGAGTTTTTTTTATTTAGACTACACAGGCTACAAGTTTAACACTCTCTTGTTTCACTTTCTTTTTTTTTCTTTTTTTTACCAAATCAAATAGTTCGGGGTAACGAACTGTTAGTAAGGAGCGACCCGGCTCAATAGCAACCGAAACTCTAAAAAACTTAATTTTGATATCAATAGATACATCAAAAGAATCGGATTTTTATGCTGAGTTCAAATATATAAGTTACATTAAGTTTAATCTTGCCCACCAAAAGTTAAGAGCCAGAGAAAATTTGCCTTATTTTCAAAAAAAGGGAACACCCTTTAAAAGTCATAGAATCTTAATGAAAATCATACGTACTATTAGATTAAGCACATTAAAGAACCCTACTGTAGAGGTATCAAGCTCCTATATACAAAAATGTAGAATTTTGTAATTTTCTTCCAGAAGAAAGATCAGGGATGCGCGTTTATGTGTTTTTTTTTTCAGGGGTAATCTTATCGACCCAGTGGTCCTAAAATATCGCAAGATGGCTAATTCGAACGGAAATTAAAAGGTCTAGTGCCCTTTTTAAGTGACCAGAAAATTGGAGGGCAACTAGGCCCCACGCTCCATTTTTCCCAAAGTCACCTGATCAAAATTTTGAGATAGCCATTTTGTTCAACATAGTCGAACAATTCATAGTTACATCTTTGAGGATGACTTAATCCCCCACAGTCCCTGGGGGAAATGCTGCAAGTTATGAACTTTGCCCACTGTTTACATATAGTATGGGTTATTGAAAAGTATACAGACATTTTCAGGGGGATTTTTTCTGCGAAGGCGGACGGGGGGAAGGTATTACGTGGGAGGATCTTTACATGGAGGAATTTTTCATAGGGAAGGGGAATTTTCCATGAAGGGGTGCCAGATTTCCCGGCATTATTTGAAAAATGATCCAAAATTAAATAAATAAACAGGTTTTTTCAACTGAAAGAACAAAGATTATTGCGTATATGAGGGGCTTCATTCCTCGTCAATACTTTGATTTTTACGCTAAAGATGTTTTAGTACTTTCAAAAGAGCTATTTATTCTAATTAAACGGCCTTTTTGATTCGGGGATCACTCTTAAAGAGTTGGAAAAAAAATTCGAACTTTAGGGTGAAGAGCAAGGTATTGACGAGGAGGCAAACCCCCTCATATAATTTTTGGTCGTTATGAGTTTTAATGTTGGTCCTTACTTTCAGTTGAACAAAATTGTGTTTTATATTTAATTCCATACAAAGATGGAATCGAACTGCTTCAAATTTCATTTTAAGCCCCTAATATCCCATTGTAATTAAATAAAAGTATTCAATATATAAGCGAGTGCAAGATGTAAAAGTAATGATCTGGCATATAGGTTTTGGGTACGCAACTCTAAAATCTGGATTTTGATTTAATTAGAGGTAGGAATCAGTATTTAATATCACAAATAATCACGAACTGTATCAATTTTGGTTCACAACAAAATTTGTGACGGTATACGAAATCATTATGAAAAAAAAATTCCCATTCCGATCCCCCTTTTTCGGGCAGTCGTTCTTAAAGCATTGGGAGCAAAAAGTTAAACTTTCATGTAAATAGCAGGGAGTTAGAGAGAAGGTAGAAACCCCTTTTCGTATTATGAAATATTCCATTGTATTACAGCTCAGAAACCAAGATGAATTTCTTCTCGATTTCAGGAATTGTACTACCATTTGGTAGTAGAACATGGCATGTCACATTCGTTCCCAAACGTATAAAGATTCCATAGAAAATAAACGAATTATCATATAGAGGTATAGACAATATTCTTAAATACGGTATTACTAACGGTTATACATCAATGTTCTACTAATCACCAGCTGCGAGGGAAGGCTGGAAGATCAGCGGGTTATTTTTATGGGGAGAGGATGCATAAGCCGCTAAACAGGAATTTTTGGGCCAAATTGTTATTAGCTTGTTTTTTAGGAAGCAAACTACTTAGTATGATGATAATTCTTAGACTTAGAGATGCTGCAGATGAGGTTTTAAGAGAAGAATAGTGCGGTTTTAGGTAGAGGATAGGATCTGTCAATCAAGTTTTCATTCTCAGATTAATAATTGAGAAGTACCTGAGTCATCATACCCCTTTACCTCTTTAGTCCTCACTTTTACAAGTCATGGACAAGCGTTTGATTGAGTCGATAGAAAAGCTTTATTGAAGGTCTTATCCATGCAAGGTATACTAGGCAAATGCACTGAAGTGTGGAAGAACGGTCCTTAATATGTAAGAAATATTATTAGTGTGACGTAAAATTGTTTTCATGTGATGCTGCAATGAGGCTAGGGAGACACCTAACGATATTATTTCTGCTTTTTTTGTATTTATCGATGAATATCCAGCTGAAAAGAACCAACAGAGAAAATTGTTTTCTAAATGGTCGAGAAGAAAAATAATGTATTCGATTCATTGACTCCTCTATGCTGATACAAAGCATGTACAGCTGTATCCAGAAGTTCACATAGCCTGTTCGCAAACTATGTTTAGTGAAGACTTTCAAATGTTGCTGAGAACCTCCGAAAGGCTTGGCTAGATACAATACCTTCTAGGCTTATAGGCCTTGTTCAGATCACACTCGTCACGATTACCACATACTTCAATTCGCGTTTCAAGAAACTATATATAATAATACTCATATAACTTCAATTCGTGTTTCAAGAAACTGCATCTGTCGCGGCTTTCCAGATTTTCAGTAGGGAGTCTTTAGTTCCAAGAAAAACCGATCCACTCAAGTCATGGGAGTCTTGTAATATGGGTATCAGAGATACCTATATAATTTTGCCATAGAACTAATGTCCATGTTCGCCACCAATTCCCTATCTGGGATTGGATTTTAAGCTTGATAAATTGATCACATAGTTCGTGACAACAAACTGCAAGTAAGGAGCAACTCGGCCAAATAACAACCGAAACTCTGAAGCATGGAATTTTGATAACAATAGGTACTTCAAGTGAATTAGCTTTTACGCCGACTCCAGATATATAATATTCATATAGGCTCATGAACTCACATAATAGGCTCATATAATAGGCTCTAGGCTCATATAATATTCATCTTGGCTCACAAGTCCTGGAAGCCAGAGAAAATTTGTATAACTTTTGAGAAAGAGCGAAAACGTTCCTAAAAAGTCAAAGAATCAAACAGTTCATGGTAACGAACTGTAAGTAAGGAGCGACCCGGCTCAATGGTAACCGAAACTCTAAAAATCGGAATTTTGATACCAATAGATAAATCAAAGTAGGAACCTATTATTGAATTCTGACGGGAGTTCATATATGGGCATTGACGAGATTTAATGTCCTTGATAAAAGCCTAGACGAGATTTAATGTCCTTGGTAAAAACTTGGGATGAGATTTAATGTCCTTGGTTAAAGTGTTATTTCTAGACCAATCAGATGCCTAGAATCCCTGTATGTACAAGAAGACACCTCTTTCTAGACCTGTTTGATGGTTATATGGTTGGATGGTTCTGTTTGTTCATGGTTATATGATTTGATGGTTTGATGTTGTTTCATGGTTCTGTTTGTTGATGGTAATGTGATTTGATGGTTATATTGTTTGTTGGTTATATGGTTTGATGGCGTTTCATAGTTCTGTTCTGTTTGTTGGTCAACTTGTTTGATGTTTATAAGCCTAATGTATATAGACGGGAGTCTACATCATTGTCAGATAACCCCGTCTAACGGGAACAGGATCACGTGTCGCTTTCTAGGCCAATCATAGGAGTCGAAAACACGAACGGGACAAAATCATTGGCACCTATTACTAGGTCAATGGATTTACGTAAGGTTTCTCTTATATCGCAATTCCACCCTGAGATTTTGTTTATAATGAACATGCTAAAAAAGGAACATACCGTCTCAAAACATTATGGAGCAAACAATGAATTCTGTGGATTTAGAAGTTTTAGATACAAAGATTTATAATATGAGTTCTGTTAAGTAAATTTTCTTTGGTTTTTCAGAATAAAATCATTTTTTATAACCCTCCACCCTCTCCTATATATTTAAATTTAGGGTATACCCCCACCCCAAAAAAAAATGTGTATACTTTGTTTCAAAATACACTCTTTTTCTACTACGTTATTGCCTCCCCCCTCCTCCCCTCCTATATTCTGTACCCCCCCCCTCCTCCCACCATTCGTCACCATTTAATTATTTCAATTGGTTATTACTCAAAAATGTCTTTTCTCCTTGATACGCTTAAAACCATCAAAATCTTCACACTTGTGATTTAACCTAACCTGTGTGATTATTTCTCGAGAAGGGGGATTTCGTAAACAACCTTCGCGCGTGTCAGGTTAGGAAGTTAACAAGAACAAGGGTGGCAGTTAGACAAAGAATGGAATAAGGGTACAGGCTTTATATAATTCTAGACGGTCTGAAAAAGGGATAAATTATTTGCCAAATCAAAAGAGATATCTTTAGGACATGGAAATTATGTTAAAGGGGGGATGCTAACCGCCCTTTAGAGTGCATATTTTTTAGGTACATTTCAAAGAGCTTGTGAGAAAACGAGAATCATTATTCCTTTTTTTCTAGCTTTGTTTCGATAAAGTTTCTTTTATATTCTCAGGGGGTGAGCATGAAATCTATGGTTTTTAACTGTGATATTGTTAGGCTAGGAAGCAATGTCTCTAATTTAGGGTGGAGGGTTGCTATGTCTCTTACACTATAAACGAAAGACATCTTTTATTATCAAAAGCGGAAAAGGGTTGCTTTTGCAGACAATTATACCTTATGAGGGGAGTGTTCTATTCTCAAATTGCTTTGATTAAAGCAAATACTTCCGTTATTCCGTTATTAAGAGAAATAATGTTTTAGGTAAATCTTCAATGTTTTAGCTTCCCGGAAAGCAAGGGATGGGGCAATTTAAATGCTCTTATTTTTGTATTCATAGATTTTATCTGCTCTTTAGATAATTATTAGTTTAAGAGGCTTTTCATAAAAATCCTACTTTCACTAATTTCTCTTCTTTTGTAACAGGGAGTCATTATTTAATACTGAATTTTTATTCTTTCCCAGGAAATCACAGAGTTGACAAGCCTAATGAAAAGGGCAAGGACTAATAATGCCACACCACTAAAACGGTCGACGATGCCTAGCCCATCCATAGCTCATCTGGCCCCTTCCAAGCCGTTAATGCCTGCGCAATCTGCCCCTCATCATGAGATGCCTGACCCTTTGGTTGATCATGTCGAGCTAGAAATATCCTTTTATTGTGACTGTTCTATATGTAAAGGACACTATAATGATTTTGAGCATTCTCATGAACCCACTACAGCAAGCTTAGACAGTGTGGACGTAGGGATAGAGGAGAAGAATCTGAAGGAAATTAGGAGAAAAATCATTCATGATACGGAGAAAAATTTATACAGATTGCAAGCAAGCTCGCATAAAACAAGGTTCAATATGACAGAAAAGGAAGAGGAAGATCGAAAGAAGAGACGTGGAAAAGAGGCCTATCTCTACAGAGATATCTCAAAATATAGTATCCTGATGAAAACTCAAAGAAAAATGTGCATAGTGCAAGATATAACAGTGAATATTATGAAGAATATGCTCTAAGAGACGAGAAAAAGTGGCCCTTTAAGGACAACATAAGAGGTTACTCTATGGAATGGATTTTAAACATCGAAAATCAGGCTGGAAGAGCTCTCATATATCATTTTACGATAAATCTCTTTATTGATATTCTTGACGAGTTTTATATCGTAATCTTACAATAAATTTGTTCTTACTATATTAATTTTTTCATACTCGATAAGTCTACCACAAACTAATCTCTACCAGATTAGTTTGGGATCGACTAGATCCCCTCCCCCAGTAATCCATATCCCCGCAGCGACCCTCCCTCCACTAGGCTACCACCACGAGCGCAGGCCGCCACCGAGGGAGTACTCAGTCCACCATACGGTTTATCTCAACCCTGGCGCAACCCAGGACACATTTTTTTTTCAGCAAAATTATCAAAATGTACAAAGGGAAAAATTCTTGTTCCCACCCACCCCGCACGATGTGGGGGAGTTTGGTCAGTGTTGTCTCATTCAAGGGACGGAATCCGATCATCCCAACGCAATTCAGGAGGGTTTGCTCACTGTTGAATCGTTCCGATGAGACGGAATCCAGGTCCGGAAGATGAAGTTAGATAGCTACAATTGCACTACTCTCTATTTTTTAAAACTTTTAGCTGTTTTGCAAATCATATCCGGACATATCCAAGATGTAATTTGAGATATTGGCCCCTTAAAATCCTGATTAATTGCATTTAAAACATGTAAACAAATACCAATATTTAATGTATTGCAAAAACATTAAAATAGGGGGAGGGGACATGGAAATGTCTTAGGTCAACAAAAGTACAATTTATCGTGAAAATATCTGAAAATGTTTAAGATATAGTACAAATGGATTGCAAAAAAACATGAAAATAGAACTACTACTAACAACTCACTGTGACATAAAACCACCTGAGGTCAATATAGATACGTTTTATCATGAAAATATCTGAAAATGTTGAAGGTATAGTAAGACAGGCTTGCAAAAACATGATAATACTACTAAGACTAACAACTTGCTGCACTACTAAGCCACCTGAGGTCAACAAAGGTACGTTTTATCATGAAAATATTAGAAAATTCATAGATTATAGTATGAATGATATACAAAAACATGAAATACTACTACTACTGCTAGCAATTCATTGCAACATAAGGACACCTGAGACCAATACAACTATGTTTTATGAAGAAAATATCTGAAAATGTTTAATACATAGCACTAATGGATTGCGAAAACATGAAAGTAGAACTACTACTAGTAACTTGCTGCAACATGAAACCACCTGAGGTCAATACAGATAAGGTTTATCATGAAAAATATCTGAAAATGTTGAAGGTATAGTAAGAAAGGCTTGCAAAAACATGATAATACTACTAGTACTAACAAAACTTACTGCACTACTAAGCCATCTGAGGTCAACAAAAGTACGTTTTATCGAGCAAATATTAGAAAATTTATAGATTTCAGTATGAAAGACATGTAAAAACATGAAAAACTACTACTACGATCAACTCACTGCAACATAAGGACACCAGAGGCCAATACAACTACGTTTTATTAAGAAAATATCTGAAAATGTTTAAGATACAGTACAAATGGATTGCAAAAAACATGAAGATAGAACTACTACTAGCAACTTACTGCAACATAAAGCCACCTGAGGTCAATACAGACAAGTTTTATCATGGAAAATATCTGAAAATGTTGAAGGTATAGTAAGAAAGGCTTGCAAAAACATGATAATACTATTAGTACCAACAACTTACTGAACTACTAAGCCATCTGAGGTTAACAAAAGTACGTTTCATCGAGAAAATTAATAGATTTTAGTTTGAATGACATGCAATAAATCAAAATACTGCTAATATAACTAGCAAAACATTTTAACAAAATGAAAGATGTGGCCAACTAAGATATGGCTTCCCAAGAATACAAATTAAAATGTTGAGCATGTAATGTAGATGAATTGCAAAAAAACATGACGCTAGAACTACTAGCAACTTGCTGCAACATAAAGCCACGCAAGTTTTCTTTAAAACAAACCATATTTTTCTTAGAAGTAACCACTTTTTCGAATATGATAACAAGTTTTCTGCAGGAAGTGGCAAGTTATCCACAACAGTAACAAGGTTTCTCATCAAAGCAAAAATTTTTCGTAAGTTATAACAAGTTTTCAGTTAAAAGTAGTTAGTTTTCCGTCAAAGAGATCATATTTTTCTTAGAAATAACAATATCTTCGTTTATGATAACAAGTTTTCTGTTAGAAGTAGCAATTTTCCCTTAAGACTAAAAAGTTTCTCCTTGAAGTAACAACTTGCACTTTAATACTAACAAACATTTACTTAACAGTATCAAATTTCTCTTAGAAGTAACAAGTTTTCATCAGTGATTACAACTTTTCTGTAAAAAGTAGAATGTTTACTGTCAAAGATACCAAATTTTTCATAGAAGGAACAATTTTTTCGTTTATGATAACTTTCTGCCAGTAGTAACAAGCCTGCACATAACCTAGACTAAATTAACCTTAAAAATGAAAAAACCCCAACTTTATTAAAAATTATGCAAAAAATTGACCTTAAAAATGAATAGAATCCAACTTTATTTAAAAAAATATGCGAAAATGTACCCAATTATTAGCGGAGTGGACCATTGCGATGGGCATGACTGCTGTGATGAGCAGTGACACGGGTAATGAACTGTTATTAATTCGATGGAGAAAATTTGTTAGTGATAAGGAAAACTTGCTACTTCTGACAGAAAACTTGTTATCATAACAAAAAAATTTTTACTTCTAATAAAAAATTTGGTATCATTGCCAGAAAACGTGTTAATTCAAACTGATAACTAGTTATCAATGATGAAAAATTGTTACTTTTAAGAGAAATTTATTATCATTGACAGAAAGGTTGGTGTTATTAGAAAAAATATGTTACTGTTAAGAAAATACTTTTTACTTCTAAGAGAAATTTGAGTGTGTTAAGAAAAAGTTTGTTAGTATTAAGGAAAATTTGTTACTCTGATGAGAAAATTTGTTAGTGATAAGGAAAGCTTGCTGCTTCTGACAGAAAACTTGTCAATTTTAAGAAAAATTTGTTATCTTTGATGGAAAATTTGGTGCTATTAGAAGAAATTTGTTACTGCTAAGAAAAAAACTGTTACTTCTAAGTGAAATTTAAGTGTGTTAAGTAAATGTTTATTAATTTTAATGAATAAGTTGTTATTTCGATGGAGAAAATTTTTTAGTGATAAAGAAAATTTACCACTTCTGACATAAAACTTGTTGTCATAACGAAAAAATTGTTACTTCTGAGAAAAATATGGTATCATTGACAGAAAACTTGTTACTTCTAGCAGATAACTTGTTATCAGTGACAAACAACTGATAATTCTATGAGAAATGTGTTATCTTTGACGGAAAGCTTGGTGCTACTAGAAGAAATTTGTTAGTGTTAAGAAAATACCTGTTACTTCTAAGAGATAATATGAGTGTCTTAAGTAAAAGTTTGTTAGTATTTATGGGAGATGTTGATACTTCGAAGGGAAAATTTGTTAGTGTTAAGGAAAGCTTGCTACTTCTGGCAGAAAACTTGTTATCATAACGAAAAAATTGTTACTTCTAAAAAAATTTGGTATCACTGCTAGAAAACTTGTTACTTCTAACTGATAACTAGTTATAAATGATGAAAAATTGTTACTTTTAAGAGAAATTTATTATCATTGCCGGAAAGGTTGGTGTTATTAGAAAACATATGTTACTGTTAAGAAAGTACCACTTACTTCTAAGAGAAATTTGACTGTGTTAAGTATAAGTTTGTTAGTATTAAGGAAAAAGTTTTCACTCTTATTAAAAAATGTGTTAGTGTTAATGAAAACTTGCTACTTCTGACAGAAAACTTTTTATCATAACGAAAAAATTGTTACTTCTATGAGAAATTTGTTATCTTTGACTGAAAACTTGGTGCTATTATAAGAAATTTGTTAGTATTAAGAAAGAACTTGTTTCTTCTAAGAGAAATTTGAGCATGTTTAGTAAAAGTTTGTTAGTATTAATGGAAAATATTGATGCTTCGAAGAGAAAGTTTGTTAGTGTTAAGAAAACATTGCTACTTCTGGCAGAAAACTTGTTATCATAACAAAAAAATGGTTACCTCTAAGAAAAATTTTGTATCTTTGACAGAAAACTTGTTACTTCTAACTGATAACTAGTTATCATTGACGAAAAATTGTTACTTTTAAGATAAATTTATTATCATTGACGGAAAGGTTGGTGCTATTAGAAAAATATGTTACTGTAAAGAAAATACCTATTACTTTTAAGAGAAATTTGAGCGTGTTAAGTAAAATTTTGCTAATATGAAAGGCAAAATATTAATACTTCGAAAAGAAAATTTGTTAGTGTTAAGGAAATCTTGCTACTTCTGTCAGAAAACTTTTTATCATAATTAAAAATTGTTACTTCTAAGAAAAATTTGGTATCTTTAACGGAAACCTTTGTGCTATTAGAAGAAATTTGTTAGTGTTAAGAAAATACTTGTTACTTCTAAGAGAAATTTGAGCGTGTTAAATTAATCTTTGCTAGTATTAATGGGAAATATTGATGCTTCGAAGAGAAAGTTTGTTAGTGTTAAGGAAATATTGCTACTTCTGGCAGAAAACTTGTTATCATAACGAAAAATTGTTACTTTTATGAGAAATTTGTTATCTTTGACGGAAAACTTGGTGCTATTATAAGAAATTTGTTAGTGTTAAGAAAATACTTGTTAGTTCTAAGAAAAGTTTGAGCGTGTTTAGTAAAAGTTTGTTAGTATTAATGGAAAAAATTGATGCTTCAAAGAGAAAGTTTGTTAGTGTTAAGGAAATATTGCTACTTCTGGCAGAAAAAGCTTCATCATAATGAAAAATTGTTACTTCTAAGAAAAATTTGGTATCTTTGACAGAAACCTATGTGCTATTAGAAGAAATTTGTTAGTGTTAAGAAAATACTTGTTACTTCTAAGAGAAATTTAAGCGTGTTAAGTTAAAGTTTGTTAGTATTAATGGAGAATATTGATGCTTCGAAGAGAAAGTTTGTTAGTATTAAGAAAATAATGCTACTTCTGGCAGAAAACTTGTTATCATAACGAAAAAATTCTTACTTCTAAGAAAAATTTTGTATCTTTGATAGAAAACTTGTTACTTCTAACTAGTTATCATTGATAAAAATTGTTTCTTTTAAGAGAAATTTATTATTATTGACGGAAAGGTTGGTGCTTTTAGAAAAATATGTTACTGTTAAGCAAATACCTATTACTTCAAAGAGAAATTTGAGTGTGTTTCGTAAAAGTTTGTTAGTATTAAAGGGAAAATGTTAATACTTCGAAAAGAAAATTTGTTAGTGTTAAGGAAATCTTGCTACTTCTGTCAGAAGACTTGTTATCATAATGAAAAATTGTTACTTCTTAAAAACAATTTTGTATCATTGCCAGAAAACTTGTTACTTCTAATAGATAACTTGTTATTATTGGCGAAAAAATTGTAACTTTAAAGTGAAATTTATTATCATTGACGGAAAGGTTGGTGTTATTAGAAAAAATTTATTACTGTTAAGAAAATATATATTAATTCTAAGAAAAATTTGAGTGAGTTAAGTAAAAGTTTGTTAGTATTATGGAAAAAGTTGTTACTACGATGAGAAAATTTGTTCGTGTTAAGCAAAACTTGCTACTTTTGACAGACAACTTGATATTATAAAAGATAAATCTTTTATTTCTATGAAATTTTTTGTGTCTTTCACAAACAACATTCTACTTCTTAGAAAATTTGTAATCACTGACGAAAAATTGTTACTTCTAGGAGAAATTTGATAGCGTTAAGTAAAAGTTTATTAGCGTCAAGGTAAAAGTTGCTACTTCAAGGAGAAAATTTTTTAGTGTTAAGGAAAACTTGTTACTTCTAACAGAAAAATTGTTATCATAAACGAAGGTATTGTTATTTCTAAGAAAAAATTGGTCTCTTTGACAGAAAACTTACTACTTCTAACAGAAAACTTGTTATAACTGACGAAAACGGTTACTTCGATGAGAAAATTTTTTAGTGGTGAGGAAAACTTGCTCCTTCCGACAGAAAACTTGTTATCATAGACGAAAAAGTTGTTACTTCTAAGAAAAATATGGTATCTTTGAAAGAAAACTTGCTTGGCTTTATGTTGCAGCAAGTTGCTTGTAGTAGTTCTATTTTCATGTTTTTTGCAAACCATTTGTACTATATCTTAAACATTTTCAGATATTTTCTTAATAAAACGTAGCTGTATTGGCCTTAGGTGTCCTTATGTTACAGTGCACTGCTAGTAATAGCAGTAGTAGAAATTCATGTTTTGCTATCCTTTCATGATAAAGTCTGAGAGTGTTATATTATTTGTTTGATGAAACGCTAATTATCAAGCGTCGAATGCTTACCTCCTTTGGTATGTTGTTAGTACTAGAACGGTTTGCCTATTTTTGCTATTTATACTTACTACATATCCAACATTTTCATATACTTTCCTATCTGATAATAATAGCATTTAAATTATCCCATCCCTTCCTTTCCCGGAAGGTAAAACATTGAAAATTTAACTAAACCATTATTTCTCTTAATAACGAAAGTATTTGCTTTCATCAAAGTCATTTGAGAATAGAACACTCCCCTCATAAGGTATAATTTTCTGCAAAAGCAACCGTTTTCCGCTTGTGATAAAAAAGATGTCTTTCGTTTAGAGTGTAAGAGAAATAGATCTAATTATAGCAACCGTCCCACCTAAATTAAAGAAATTGCTTTCTAGCCTAATACTATCAAAGTTAAAAACCATAGTTTTCATGCCCACCCCCTGAGAATATAAAAGAAACTTTATCGAAACAAAGCTAGAAAAAAGAAATAATGACTCTCGTTTTCCCACAAGCTCTTTCAAATGTACCTAAAAAAATATGCACTCTAAAGGGCGGTTAGCATCCGCCTTTTTCATAATTTCCATGTCCTAAAAATACCTCTTTTAATTTTGCAAATAATTCATCCCTTTTTCAGACCGTTTAGAATTATGTAAAAGCCTGTACCCTTAATCCTTCCCCTGTTTAGCAACCACACTTGTTTTTGTTAAATTTCTAACCTGACACGCACGAAGGTTGTTTACAAAATGCCCCTTTTTGAGATATATTCACACACAGGTTAGGTTAAATCGCAAGTGTGAAGATTCTGATGCTTTAAACGCATCAAGGAGAAAAGACACTTCTTTGAGTAATAACTTCAATTGAAAGAATTAAATGGCGACGAATGGTGGGAGTGGGGGGAGGGGGTTTACGTACTAGAAAAAAGAGTATATTTTGAAACAAAGTATAAAGATTTTTTTGAGGGGGCAGGGATATACCCTGAATTTGAATATATTGGAGGGGGGAGGGCCATAAAAAATGATTTTATTTGGAAAAACCTAAGAAAATTTACTAAACAGAACTCACATTATAAATCTGTGTAGCTAAAACTTCTAAATCCACAGAATTCAATGTTTGTTCCATTGTCTTGAAACGATATGTTCCTTTGTTAGTATATTCATTAAAAACAAAATCTGAAGGTTGAATTGTGATGTAAGAGAAACCTTACGTAAATCCATTGACCTAGAAATAGGTGTCAATTATCTTGTCCCGTTCGTGTTTCCGACTCCTATGTAAACCTTTCTTTCTTCTGATAAAGGGTTTACTTTGATAAGCGTTTTGGTAATGTATCCGAATCATTCAGTTATGGGTTCTTGTGGAGGAGGTAGAAGAGTCTCTTTCACTATAAACTATGTGTTTATTATACAAAGCAAATACTATACAAGAGCTTGACTATATCAAGACAAGACAGGAACTAACTCTGAACGATTCAGAAATTCAATATATAATCACTTCCAAGGTTCGTTGAATTGCAAATCAACAAATCAAAAACCATATCTGTAAACTTTGGAAGTGGACCTCTCCGGGTCAAAACCCATAATTAAAATCCCGAATATTACTTTATCAAGAGTCCATTTTCTAGTCAAATCCCATTTCCTTGATAACTATATCAATTCTGAATATTCTGTCAAAAATCCATTTTCTAGTCAAATCCCATTTTCTTGATAACTATATTAATTCTGAATATTTGCTGTAATTCCTAAAAGCTTCGGCCTAGAAAGAGACACGTGATCTTATTCCCGTTAGACGCTTTTATCTGACCATATAACCAAACCATATAACCAACAAACAATATAAGCATCAAACCACCAATCCATATAACCATCAACAAACAAAACCATCAAACCATATAACCATCAAACAGGTCTAGAAAGAGGTGTGGTCTTGTATGTACAGGGATTCTAGGCATCTGATTGGTCTAGAAATAACACTTTTACCAAGGACATTAAATCTCGTCCCAAGTTTTTACCATGGACATTAAATCTCGTCCAGGCTTTTACCAAGGACAATAAATCTCTTCTATACCCATATACGGACTCCCGTCAGCATTCAACAATAGGTTCCTACTCATCAAACGAATCAGATTTTAATTCTAATTTCAAATATACAAGTTTCATCAAGTTTTGTCTTACCCATCAAAAGTTAAGCGCTTGAGAAAATTTGGCTGATTTTAGAAAAAAGGGGGTAAAACCCACTAAAACCTATAGAACCTTAATGAAAATCACACCATCATATTTAGTTTATCAGAGAACCCTATTGTAGAGGTTTCAAGCACCTATCTACAAAAATGTCGAATTTTGCATTTTTTGCCAGAAGAAAGATCACGGATACGTGTTTTTTTTTGTTTTTTTTTCCCAGGGGTGATCGTATCAACCCAGTGGTTCTAGAATATCGTGGGAGGGCTCATTGGAACTGAAATTAAAAATTCTAGTGCCCTTTTTAAATGACCAAAAAATGGAGGGCAACTAGGCCCCCTCCCACGCTCATTTTTTTCCCAAAGTCACCCGATCCCAATTCTGAGATAGTCATTTTGTTCAGCATGGTCCAAAATATGATAACTATTTCTTTTAGAATGACTTAATCCTCCAAAGTTCTCTAGGAAAGGGCTGAAAGTTAAGAACCTTACCAATGTATACATATAGTATTGGCTGTTGGGAAGTAGAAAAACATTTTCAGAGGGGATTTTTTCTGGTAGGTGGGGGGGGGGTGGGTCGGGGATTATGTGGGAGGATATTTCCATGAAGGAAGTTTTCATGGGGGAAGGGACATTGCTATGAAGGAGGTGCCGGAATTCCCAGCATTATTAAAGAAAAAGATAAGAAATTAAATATAAAAAAACAAGTTTTTCAACTGAAAGTAAGGAGCAACCTCAAAACTTAAAACGAACAGAAATTGTTACGTATATGATTGGATCTAAGGCAGTTAATTATTCTAATTAACTGCCTTTGCGATTAAGGGTCATTTTAAAGAATTAGAACAAAATTCGAACTTTAGCTTAAAGAGCAAGGTATTGACTAGGGGGCGATCTTTTGATTTAGTTCAACACACCTATAGCATTTTTAAAAGTTTCAACTTAGACGTTCCCAGAACATTGGGGATGCACCCTTAAAACCAGGATTGACGTAGGGTCTTTTGATTGAGTTCAACATTCCCTGATATCTTCAGCCTAATAATCTAAGCCGTTGCTAGTACTATACAGATACGCCATTTTGATAATAAGGATCCACGTGGTGTTATTTGGCTTTGGCCAAAATTTACCTCAGTATTCCCTGGAAGTTTCAACTTAAAACCCTTAGCCATTTCCAATATTATTGTAGATACACCCTTTTGAAAATCTGTTGCACATACTGATATGGTTCAGTATCCCCCTCAATATTTTCTGAAATTTTCAACATAAAACACTTATCAGCTTCTGAAATATTATACAAGTTTTCTTGTTATTTCTAAAATTTTCTTGTCATTTCTAAAGTTTTCTTGTCATATTCTTATACAATTGTCAATTTCGATTACTCACAGTCCTTTCCCCATTGCCTACGGGATAATTATAAAAATCACTAGAACTTTCAATTTCAAATCAAATGAACCCTTGCAATATTTCGAGGACTATTCCTTCCTTGTGAAGTGGGTCTGGGAAAAATAATACTAATGTTTACAACAGGAAATGCTAGAGCGTTGCTTCTGATAGTCCAGACTTGCATTACAAAGATATGCAAAAGGGTCACAACTATTTCATAAATCTCTCTCCACGTATACCCTTCAATGCTTCAACACTAGAAGTGCCGACAGATTTGCACTTAGATCGGGGTCTATTCATTTCTAGGAGCTGCATACAGATAAATTTCGGGTTGTCGGAAATGTTTTGTAGAAATGCCCAAAATCGTCCGGAAACGTCTTTTAGAACCTTATTTTTAAAATTCCCTGTGTGTTGATTACCCTCTATCCTGGCTCTGGTACATTCAAATCTGATAAAATTGGCAATAATCAAATTAAATATTAGCATTTCCGAAAGACATTTGTTTTAGTTTAGATTACTGAAACCACGAAAAAATCGAATAATGGACTGTTTTGTCATACTTTGCGAGACTAATTCAAACAAAGCATCACGGGTTACCATTCAAGGCCAAGAAGCAGGGCAATTTTCAAATATAAGCAATCAACAAACAAACTTTATATCAGTGTTTGATTGTATGTTGTCTAAGCTAATTAAAAAACAAAAACCAATAAAAATGATGAAAATACTTGTAAGTAATGTGTACACTTGCAAAGCCCTCAAAATCAACTCACTTTTTTGAAACCAAAAGTGATATTATTCTCAAAAAATAATTTACACTGCTGTCGTGAATTTCATAGATACCTTTAATACATTTTTCCTTTCTTAAGTTTTTTTTATATATTGACTCATCTCCACAAGAAAAGAGCGTTTGACTAACTTAGGTTGAGAGTGATTGGATAACAGAATCGTAAAATTTCGTTAGGACTTTTTCATGAAAAAAAACAAACATCTTCTTTAAGATACAGACAAACGTTGGACCTCATTTGCCTTTTTTCAAGAGGGAGGAGGATTTAATAATTGTCAAGGATTTTTTAAAGAACTTTTCCCTAACTGCAACTAAATTTTTTTGACATCATTAGACAATTTATACACACTGACTATGGATATAAAGTCATAAATCTTGACGACTGTTAAATCAGGGCGTTATATGATAAAAAAAACCTAAATTGTGGGGTACATTCAAGGCAAAAAAACATGTTTGTTATACCCTGTGAATTCTTTTTCAGAGTGACTTTCTTTTCGAAAGCACAACCTAGTTAACCCTACTCATTCTTTCAGGTTTTCCTTGGTCTTTTCGCCATTGCATTCTGCGCACCAGCAGAAGAAAAAAAGGAGGGCACAGACATTGAAGGAAGTGAATCATTCCTTCCAAGTTACGGTTTTGGCTATGGTGCTGGACTTGGCTATGGTTATGGCGGGCTCTATGGAGGTTATGGTGCTGGCATCTCTGGAGGCCTCTATCGTCCCTTCTATGGTGGATACGGCTATGGTGCTGGTCTGCGCTACTGGTGAACATCAGACATTTTACATTTGTACTCTTCTACTTTTTTGAAATAAAAGTTTCTATGTGAAAAGAACTCTCATTTAAACAATTTACGTTCTAAAAGCCCCCTTGTTTCTTCTCCTTACTTTTTTTCCTTGTACTACGTTCAAGCTCCAAGCTGGAGCGACCTGCTGAAAAGTTTAGTCCTTGCAAATTCAAGGAAGCAATCCAGGACCGGAAAATGTTATTTTGCTACTTTAAACAGCTAACTCTACCTAAGAGACACGCTCAAACAATATCTCTAGAACAAAAATAATAACAGGGCAATAACATACTCAAACAATATCTCTAGAACAAAATAATAACAGGGCAATAACAGGTTCGTTTACAAATGGAGATTTTCTCGGGCTTTTTTCCCATGCCTTAGATTTGACAGGTTTATTGATTGGAGCATTATGCAGCTAAAAGAGAATCAGTTTTTAGAGAATGCTGATTTAAAATTTAAAAGGTGTTTCAAATGATTTTTGAAGTGTTCCCGCAAAAAAGGATCGAAATCAGATAAGTATTCCGTAGCTCCTATATAATTACCATTATTTTCACAAAAAAAACTTCATTTTTACCACTAAACACTAAAGAGTACGAAGAAATAAATTTTACCATCACCACCATACAGTTAAGCATTTCCCTCAAACTTTTTTTTTACTTAAAATTCGTTTTTCAAACAGTTCGTGGTAACGAACTGTAAGTAAGGAGCGACCCAGCCAGTAGCGGATCCAGGATTTTAGGAAGGGGGGCGACTCGTTGCGAAAAATCCCCATTCGAAATTAAGCCTAACGTACCTTACTGATTTTGAAAGTTGCATGCCTCTGCTTCTATCCGTCATTTAGCTGTCGGTTGTGTAGAGCTATCCACAAAAATATATTTATAGAAACACTATCAATATTATATAACAAATTCTCGCCTCCTATTTCCACTATTAGCAAATCTATCAATAACACTTTCTACACTTATGTCAATATCACGGTGAACATGAAGAAGGGCAAGTCCGGTGAGTCTTTCCTCCGTCATTTTATTTCTTAGCCACGTTTTCAATCTTCTCCAGGTATTCTACCTGTGCCTGCATTGCTTTCTCTCAGACGAAGCCACAGTGCTTTTCGTGGTGTTGCTTCTTTAATCAGGGTAGATTTACAAACTGATTGGGAGTGGAAAACGATTACTGACCAGTATTACTGTGACAAGTCATGAATTATATCAGCGAACTTTTGTTTGTTTGTTTCTGCATAGTTTACTAACAAGGAAGTACCACGCTTGATAGTGTCCGGCATTTCCACGAAAAAACGACTTTCTAAGTTCGAAATGAGTGTGTTCAATAGAAAAGTAAAACTTAACCATCTATAATATTCTCCGTGTGAATTGAATGGTAAATGAATCCGACTCGTTGACTTTTTCGCTATCCGAGGGACTGTTATTTCTAAACCTAGTTCGGTTGCCACTTTAGTTACCTCGTCAAATCTGTTTTTAAACTCGCTTTCACTCCCCCGACGTTTGACTTGCAGCTGGGTAAGAAGGTCCTTAACATGGCTTGCTGCAGACGCGAGGTCTAAGCTCTTCTTCTGAAATGAGTGGTACTGAGTGGTACTGAGTTGCCGACTGAGTGGTAAAATTAGTCCAGATATGTTACTAAGAGAGTAAATGGTTACTATCAGGTCGGAGGATGTGACAGCAGTCAATAAGGATTTTGCTTTTGCTCCAGTTATGTATTCTGCCCAGCCGCTGATGATCTCAAGAGCTTCCACTATCTTAGGGAGCTCTACCACAACATGTATCATGGATTCGTGCCTTTCTATCCAGCACGTTTCACGTATGCCAGATAGCTGTGCTTTCATTACTCTGCTTAAAGCATAATTGTACTTTGCAGAAGCACCAAAAAAAGCAACTACTTTTTTTATTACTCCGATGGAGTCTTTAACACTCTGGATAGAAGAAGTTTTTGACATGGAAAGATTTAGAGCATGGTTGAAACATGGGCAACGCAGGGCATTCCTTGCTACCTCTTGAACTTCTTTTACAGCTCCACAATGTTCTGAAACCATCATAGCACATCCATCAGTGCCTATGCCCACTCAATTTTCCAAGTCTAGCCTGAGAGATCGAAGAAAATCCAACACAACATTTCCAAGCGTTTCCCCTTTAATGGTCGGTTCGAAGTTTCCAATGCTGTCCGAGTAATATGTTTCGTGTAGGTCTAAAAAACCAACGAAATCCTCACGTCTTGTGCAATTGTAATTGTAGCAAAGGGCAATACTTAGCTGTGGCTTGTGTGACATATCTATTGTTTTATTAGAAATCGCATTGTAAAATTTAGCAGAATGGATTTGTATAAGAATTTCTTTAAGAACCTCTTTGGCACAAGATTCAATTAATTCATTCTTTGTTTTTTGCTTATACATATAGCATTTGCACCTGGGCTTTCCAAATGTCCTTTTAAAGTGATATCGCCACTATTTACACGGTGCCTTAAAAGTTCTCGAAAGTTCCCTTCGTTTGTCAATGAGTCCTTTTCTGCCAATAATTCTCCATCATCTCTATGGCCACAAAGAGCAATGTTCTGTCGACCCAAGAAAACAATTGATTTTACAATTGGCTTCAATCTCGCTCTGTTTTCCTGCACTTGTTGGCTACGTTGTTCGTTTACAAGATTTAAATGTTGGTTTCAGGGTTGTCATATTTTAGAAGGAAATGTTTGCCTGCGTCAACTGAATCGCGGTGATACTGATTATTTTCATGATATACCAAGTCACCGTCTTTTCCAGTTAGCTTAGGAAAAGTTACGAGGGGCTTCTTTACCAACTTTTGCAATTGATTGGAGCCTCCAGCCCCTCGAACGTTAAACAAAACATAAAATTTACAGAATAAGTCCCTCATCTTATTCGAAAGTACTAGCCAATGAAATTCTTCCAAGCGAGTAAGATTGAAAAATCTCTTTTCGTCCCTGCCCCGCTTCTTGTGAACTGAATAGGGGGAAGCTGTAGTTAGACGTTGGAATCCACGGGTTCTGAAGAAATTGATATCGCGTACGATCATCCAGTTTTTCAAGTCTATCGATATAGCTTCCGATATCATTTTCGTAGAAAGTGCTTATATTTTCGATGTTTGTGTTAGGTTTGGGGCTACACTCTTCGATTGATGCTAACGAATCATGCACTATCTCACTATTAGTCAAAGCGCTGGAATCACTGCTAACACTGTAATTCTCATTATTTCTATCTTCAGTTACGGCGTCCACTCGCCTAGCTTTAGCTCACGAACCAAAAAAGTTGTCGAGGGTTATCTGCTTTCGCTTCGACATCATAACTGGTTAATATTATCCAAAAATTGTATACTTTTGAAACCCTTCTAGAATCATGACTAACCCTAAGGCGTATGTGTTATCAGAGTCATTTCAAGATTTTTGCTTAGTTATTGAATAAGAAACAGGTTTTGACGCGCACACTTTTTGAAGCTTCAACGATTTACGAGATGACAAGCTTCAAAATGCCTTGTAAGTTCGGGTGACACCAAACACTCTAGACAATTTCCTAAAGACTTAAGGCAGACAGACCAAGTGTCGTCCGATCCTTTTCAAAGATGCGTTGATCCAAGCGTTGATATCACAATCAAGTCACAGAAAATATAATAATAGAACTTTTTGCCCAAGCAAGGGGGGGGGGGGTCGGGGGGGGGGGCATTGAAGATTTTTGCTTAGTTATTGAATAAGAAACAGGTTTTGACGCGCACACTTTTTGAAGCTTCAACAATTTACGAGATGACGAGCTTCAAGATGCCTTGTAAGTTAGGGTGACACCAAACACTTTAGACAAGTCCCTCAAGACTTAAGCCGGAAAGACCAAGTGTTGTCCGATCCTTTTCAAAGATGCGTTGATCCAAGCGTTGATATCACAATCAAGTCACAGAAAATATAATGATAGAACTTTTTGCCCAAGCAAGGGGGGGGAATGCCCCCTCCCCGACCCCCCCCCCCCCATGGATCCGCTACTGGATCCAGCTCAATAGAAACCGAAACTCTACAAAACGAAATTATGATACCAATAGATATATCAAAAGTATCGGTTTATTATGCTGATTTCAAATATATAAGTTTCATTAAGTTTAGTCTTACCCATTAAAGGCTACGAGCCTGAGAAAATTTACCTGATTTTCAAAAAAAAAGAAGGAAACACCCCTTAAAAGTCATAGAATCCTTATGAAAATCACACCATCAGATTCAGCGCATCAAAAACGCTACTAAAGAGGTTTCAAACTCCTATTTGCGAAAGTGTGGAATTTAGCATTTTTCGCAAGAAGAAAGATTACGGATGTGCGTTTATTTGTTTGTTTACTGAAAAAAATATAAATTTTTTTACTTTTATAACTTTAATAGATCAAATAATCTTGAAATTTTTATTACTAAATATCAGTATATTTATATTGAACTGACAATGCGCATTCATTTTTATTTTTTCAGTAAAGTGCAAATTATTTTCTGGCCTTGGGAAGGCATAGGGGTTTTGAGCCTTACTCATGTTAATTTCTGCTTGATTTGAGTTTGACTCAGGTATTTATTGTAATTTCTGTTCGTGTTGGGTTTCATTTATTTATCGATGCTGATTTGTGGTAGTTTCACGCTTGGTAGATTATTTGATTTTATTTTTGGTCATTTTTGGTTTAATGGAGATCTGACCTGCTATTTATATGCTGAAGAAAAATGTTCAGCAAGTTTTAACAACATACACCCTTTTAAAAATCTGGACACAAATAGTAGTTTTTAATTTAGTTTCATAGTCCGGGGGCCAGACCTCTATAATGTGGCAATTAGGTGATCAGAAGGACACAGTCAGTTTGACAACAGTTTCCGACTATATCGACCACGCTGGATCCGAATATGGATAGTGGCAAAGCTGGAGATCACGGATTGACCTTTTAAAAGCCAAAAAACACCCTTTTTAGGCCTATAAAACGGGTGCAGACTGTTTATTTTTTTCTAAGGTTTTACCACTCCGATTTAGCGGTGCGACATCTCATTTTGGTCCTAATAGGGTCTTCTCATTGAAAATGTTAATTTTTTTCCGATATATTGTATAGCCCAGGCGCTATAGGCCAATATTTATTAATTTTCCCCGAAAATATCAAAATTCAAAGGTTCATTTTCAACTAAACCACGTATCTCGGACGTTTCTAATAATTTTTTGCTGTTCATTCTTTTCCAGAATTTACCTGTCCTATTTAGCTTCACATTTCCGTAAAGTTCAAAGCTTAAACTGTTCGGTGAAGCGGTCTAGAATTTTTTGAAAAAGTGTAGGCCAAAAAATATATACAAAAATACATTTTTCCAAAATGATGATGTGACACATCTTTTATGCTAGAATTTAATGCCAAATCCGAATATGAACTTTACTTTGCAGCCCAATCTTTGATAAATGGTATTGTAGGACATGTTTTTATGCCAAATTTTGACACCGAGTCCAACGGTAGTGTTGACTTAGTCATCGTATTTTAACTTTAGTTGCTATATGCTATTTAATTTGCTATAAGCTCTGATTTTCTTATAATTATAGTTGTAAATCCAGATTATAATGAACCTACGAAGCTTTGCAAGGTAGTAAACGGACACGGAAGAACCATGCTAGATAAAAGCTGAAAGCTTAAACCGGTAACATGATTAAATAGTATTTATTATTTTAAGTACTGTACATCTATATGAAAATACTTGTGTTGAAATTAAATTAGTAAAGCTACAGGTAAAGCCTGTCAAAATACAATTCCCGCACATCCCAACGGTTTTCCTCAAACATACCAAAAAATCCCGCTAATCCTCGTCCAAATCGTTGCTGTCGGCACCACATCGCCCATCATATGCGCAAAGAATGTCGCATGGCTTTAACCCCAAACAAGGGCACTTTTACCACACACAGTTTTACAGTAACAAAAGGTTGAAGCCTTGTTGACAGATGAAGGCCAGGGGTTCACCGCTGAAGTCACTGGACTGGCTCCTAAATTGTCGTGATGGGTCCAGCCAAACTCAAACGGGTTGAAGACATAGGGCTTAGGAATCACAGCCTGAAGAATAATGCTCCACTGAAGCATAGCTCTCTTGACGTGATGTACGAAAAAACCATCTGTTGGGGGTAAGCTATTCAAGTTCTTTTTTCTGGGAAACAAATGAATTCGGAGGTCATTGAGAGAATCATATTCGGACTGTTTTTTGCTATATACCGATACAGCCAATTTTGTACAGGTAAGCAAGATTTCGGGCTCGTACATAATAATGTTTTTGATATCATTCCTCACTTTCAGTGTAAGATCAGCAATTTCTTGAATAAGTTGTGATTTAACAGCAGATGTAGCAAATGTTTTTTTGCCCTTCGAGAAGAAAAAACTGACCATATCACTTCCACTAATGCAATGTAGCAGCCCTATTGACTCTACAACAGCCTACGATGTTCTATTCACAATTTTAAGGATCGGAAAGACTTTGTCACGGAACTGAACGTAGAGCTCGGGTTCACAACCTGGGTCACACCTGCAGAGGAATATTTCGCTATAGTTCCGTAATAAAATGACAACAATGTCTGTGTCATTCGCTTCAACAATTACTTGGGAACATCCATTTCTGTAGCATTCGGCACCATGGAGAGCAGCACACGTGTCTGCTTTTTCATGTGTGCAGCACAAGTTAGCTTCGTAGTCCACGTTCGGATCTAAAGTTATTTTGGATGGGACCAGTTTTAGCACCTTCATTCTGTCACTGAATCCAACAGAGAGGTAAATGGTAAATCTTAATTCAGAAAGACAGACATGACTCCGCAATTCAAAAATACATTCGATAAGTCTTGCCTTACTCTCTGACTGCATAAGCAAAATATCCCAGTTTTCTAGCACCATGCTCTTCTTAACGATAAAACTCTTCGTTACTGTATTTCCTCTCCACTCACGACATCCACTGCTATATTTTAGAACAATAGGATTCCTGGAAATGTTTACAAGACCGAACACTCCGTCATACCGATAAGCTACGATATGCAGCTCGGTTGTAGATTTTGGGAGTCAATTTAAGAGCCTTGCAAGGATTCGTTTCGAAAATGCCTTAACGGTTTCGGTTTTGTCTGGCACTTGCGACCGGATTAACGGCATGAAATCTACAACCACACCAGTTCCCGTGACCGTGTTAATTGGTACTTCGCTAGGCCAACTTTCTAAACTTGCAGAGGTACGAATGAACTCGAGAAAACTTAATTTCGTACCCGATTGAAGTTTAATACGTTCACTAGCTACTGCTTCAAATATTGCTGGGGCGTAGGGCAAAAGTTCGTGTGGCATGATCTTACATACATCTCAAGCGTAGATCCTTGACTAGGGCCAACAGTAACCAAAATTCTTTAACAGCTTCCAATTCAGCGTAAACGCTGCTACCGGGCTTTGTCGTTGAGCGTTTGGTCTGTTTTGTTTCGCAATCCATAGTCTTTACATTAACCTTTGAAAAGGGGTTGGGTTTTTCATCGAAATATGCTTCAAATGCTTTTAAACCACTAGCAAGTGCACTCAAAAGTTTCATCAGTGACTTGATGAAATGATATTCACCAAAGGTTCCTCATCACATGTAAAGGGATCAATATTGGTCTTCGACAACAGAGACCACATTACTGACAAGGTTTTTTCGGCGCTTCTCAAAGCTTCCATTTTTACTTCCTGCTCTATCAAATTCAATCACGCTCTCAATTACAGCAAGTCGATAAAGGGAGTAGTATCCTAGGTGCTGATTTGACGAGTACATTGACGAGCACAAGAATATACACTACAGTTTCAATTGCACAAGGAATTGCACAAGAATATACACTACAGTTTCAATTGCACAAGGAATTATACAAAACCTACCAGACAAGTTTCCGGGCCAACCAGACATGTTTCTGGGCCAAGCAGACAAGTTTCTGGGTCAACTATAAGTTTCTGGGCCTTTACGTTCCATGGCACCTTTCCAGAGCATGTACCTATGGATTTGGGGCCTTTACGTTCCTTCCTGCTATAGCAAGGCTGGTTTGGTGGGTATAATCTGGTTTGGAGGGTATTGTTTGGTTTGGTGGGTATAGTCTGGTTTAGTTTTTCAAAGAGAGTGAGTATTTGACATTTTTGCAAAAAGGGATAAGGAATTCGCAAATTGGACACTATGAACAATATTAATTAATGTTTTGAATAATAGGAGTGTGAATGATTCTAATTAGTGATTGTATGAAGGTGGAGAAAAAAAGAGGATTAAACTGATTAACAGTTAAGGTAACCCCGAAGGGGTTGTTAACTCAGGTAATTTGTTATAAATTTGAAACAAAATCAGTCTATGAAAATGACTAACGACGATAGAATGACATTGTGAGCTGACCTAGCTTTACCTCTCCAATGTGTCAATTTTGGAGGGAAAATCAAAAATACTCTGAATCGAAAATAAATGGGATCTGCCTCAAGGGGAAGGCTCAGAGGCCCTTCATTCCCCCATTTCTGAGGGCAGAGGAGGGGGGGGCGGGTCAATTTTGGAGGGAAAACCAAAAATACTCAGAATAGAAAATAAATGGGATCTGCCTCAAGGGGAAGGCTGAGAGGCCCTTCCTTCCACCTTTTCTGAGGGCCGGGGAGGGGGGGGGAGGGTCAATTTTGGAGGGAAAACCAAAAATACTCAGAATCGAAAATAAATGGGATCTTCCTCAAGGCCAAGGCTCAGAGGCCCTTCGTTCCCCGATTCCTGAGGGCAGGGGAGGGGGGGTCAATTTTGGAGGGAAAACCAAAAATGCTCAGAATCGAAAATATAGGGGATCTGCCTCAAGGGCAAGGCTCAGAGGCCCCCCCTTCCTCCATTTCTGAGGGCCGGGGGGAGGGGGAGTCAATTTTGGAGGGAAAACCAAAAATACTCAGAATCGAAAATAAACGGGATCTGCCTCAAGGCCAAGGATCAGAGGCCCTTCGTTCCCCAATTTCTGAGGGCAGGGGAGAGGGGAGTCAATTTTGGAGGGAACACCAAAAATGCTCAGAATCTAAAAAAAAGGGGATAGGCCTCACGGGGACGGCTCAGAGGTCTTCCGCTCCTCCATTTCTGAGGGCAGGTGGGAGGGGGAGTCAATTTTGGATGGAAAACCAAAAATTCTCAGAATCGAAAATAAACGGGATCTGCCTCAAGGGCAAGGCTCAGAGACACCACCGACCACCATGTCTAAAGGACGGGGAGAGGGGAATTCAATTTTAGATGTAAAACCAAAAATACTCATAATCGAAAATAAACGAGATCTTACTCAAGGGGAAGGCTCATAGGCCCGTTGTTCACCCATTTCTGAGGACAGGGGAGGGTGGGGTCAATTATGGAAGGGAAAACCAAAAATACTCAGAAAGTTCATTTTGAATTTCCTTCATTGAAATGCAAGAGTTGGAATATTTCAGTAGTGTTTTGTTGTGCTTTACCTTGTCATTGTTACATTCTCTTAATTTTTCAAAGTTCATTTTGAATTTCTTTCGTTGAAATGCAAGAGTTGGAATATTTCAGCAGTGACTTGTTCTGCTTTACCTTGTCACAGCTACATTCTCATGATTTTTCGAAGTTCATTTTGAATTTCTGTCGTGAAATGCAAGAGTTGGAATATTTCAGTAGTGACTTGTTGTGCTTTACCTTGTCACAGTTACTTTCTCTTGATTTTTCGAAGTTCATTTTGAATTTCTGTCGTAAAATGCAAGAGTTGGAATATTTCAGTAGTGACTTGTTGTGCTTTACCTTGTCACAGTTACATTCTCTTGATTTTTCGAAGTTCATTTTGAATTTCTCTCATAAAATGCAAGAGTTGGAATATTTCAGTAGTGTTTTGTTGTGCTTTACCTTGTCACAGTTACATTCTGTTGATTTTCATAGTTCATTTTGAATTTCTTTCATTGAAATGCAAGAGTTGGAATATTTCAGTAGTGTTTTGTTGTGCTTTACCTTGTCACAGTTACATTCTCTTGATTTTTCAAAGTACATTTTGAAATTCTTTCGCGAAGTGCAAGAATTGGAATATTTCAGTAGTGTCTTGTCGTGGTTTACCTTGTCACAGCTACATTCTCATGATTTTTCAAAGTTCATTTTGAATTTCTGTCGTGAAATGCAAGAGTTGGAATATTTCAGTAGTGACTTGTTGTGCTTTACCGTGTCACAGTTACATTCTCTTGATTTTTCGAAGTTCATTTTGAATTTCTGTCGTGAAATGCAAGAGTTGGAATATTTCAGTAGTATTTTGTTGTGCTTTACCTTGTCACAGTTACATTCTATTGATTTTCATAGTTCATTTTGAATTTCTTTCATTGAAATACAAGAGTTAGAATATTTCACTAGTGTTTTGTTGTGCTTTACCTTGTCACAGTTACATTCTCTTAATTTTTCAAAGTTCATTTTGAATTTCTTTCGTGAAATGCAAGAATTGGAATATTTCAGTAGTGTCTTGTCGTGGTTTACCTTGTCACAGCTACATTCTCATGATTTTTCAAAGTTCATTTTGAATTTCTGTCGTGAAATGCAAGAGTTGGAATATTTCAGTAGTGACTTGTTGTGCTTTACCTTGTCACAGTTACATTCTCTTGATTTTTCGAAGTTCATTTTGAATTTCTGTCGTAAAATGCAAGAGTTGGAATATTTCAGTAGTGAATTGTTGTGCTTTACCTTGTCACAGTTACATTCTCTTGATTTTTCGAAGTTCATTTTGAATTTTTCTCGTAAAATGCAAGAGTTGGAATATTTCAGTAGTGTTTTGTTGTGCTTTACCTTGTCACAGTTACATTCTGTTGATTTTAATACTTTATTTTTTATTTATATCATTGAAATGCAAGAGTTGGAATATTTCAGTAGTGTTTTGTTGTGCTTTACCTTGTCACACTTACATTCTCTTTATTTTTCAAAGTTCATTTTGAATTTCTTTCGTGAAGTGCAAGAATTGGAATATTTCAGTAGTGTCTTGTCGTGGTTTACCTTGTCACAGCTACATTCTCATGATTTTTCAAAGTTCATTTTGGATTTCTTTCGTTGAAATGCAAGAGTTGGAATATTTCAGTAGTGACTTGTTGTGCTTGACCTTGTCACAGTTACATTCTCTTGATTTTATGAATTTCATTTTGAATTTCTGTCGTGAAATGCAAAAGTTGGAATATTTCAGTAGTGTTTTGTTGTGCTATACCTTGTCACAGTTACATTCTGTTGATTTTCATAGTTCATTTTTGATTTCTTTCATTTAAATTCAAGAGTTGGAATATTTCAGTAGTGACTTGTTGGGCTTTACCTTGTCAAAGTTACAATCTATTGATTTTTTTAAGTTAATTTTTATTTTCTGTAGTGAAATGCAAGAGTTGGAATATTTCAGTATAGTTTTGTTGTGCTCTACCTTGTCACAGTTACTTTCTGTTGATTTTCATAGTTCATTTTGAATTATTTTCATTAAAATGCAAGAGTTGGAATATTTCAGTAGTGTTTTGTTGTGCTTTACCTTATCACAGTTACATTCTCTTAATTTTTCAAATTTCATTTTGAATTTCTGTCGTGAAATGCAAAAGTTGGAATATTTCAGTAGTGACTTGTTGTGCTTTACCTTGTCACAGTTACATTCTCTTGATTTTTCGAAGTTCATTTTGAATTTCTGTCGTGAAAAGCAAGAGTTGGAATATTTCAGTAGTGTTTTGTTGTGCTTTACCTTGTCACAGTTACATTCTGTTGATTTTAATAGTTCATTTTGAATTTCTTTCATTGAAATGCAAGAGTTGGAATATTTCAGTAGTGTTTTGTTGTGCTTTACCTTATCACAGTTACATTCTCTTAATTTTTCAAATTCCATTTTGAATTTCTGTCGTGAAATGCAAGAGTTGGAATATTTCAGTAGTGACTTGTTGTGCTTTACCTTGTCACAGTTACATTCTCTTGATTTTTCGAAGTTCATTTTGAATTTCTGTCATGAAATGCAAGAGTTGGATTCTGGTTCAAATCTGATACTTTAGTCGTTTTTTTTGGATCGAAAAATAAAACTATTTCTATAAAATCTGAGCTAAAAAAGGGTTTTGGACCGTAAACTCTAGTTTTTTTTTGTAAGAAAATTATGGAAAATACAATTCGTTGGCTCAGAGGTGAAAATTAAGTCCAGTTATGGATCGAAAAATAAACAATCTCTATAAAATCTGAGCTAATAGGGGTGTTTTGCAGTAAACTCTAGTTTTTTGTACGAAAATTATGGAAAATACAATCCTCTGGTTCAAATCTGAAACTTTAGTCTATTTTTTGATCGAAAAATAAGCTATTTCTGTAAAATATGAGCTAATAGAGGGTTTTGACTGTAAACTCTCGTTTTTTTTTGTAAACAAATTATGGAAAATAAAATTCGTTGGCTCATCTTTAGTCGTTTTTTGGATCGAAAAATAAAACTATTTCTATAAAATCTGAGCTAAAAAAGGGTTTTTGACCGTAAACTCTAGTTTTTTTTTGTAAGAAAATTATGGAAAATACAATTCGTTGGCTCAAAGGTGAAAATTAAGTCCAGTTATGGATCGAAAAATAAACAATCTCTATAAAATCTGAGCTAATAGGGGTTTTTTGCAGTAAACTCTAGTTTTTTGTACGAAAATTATGGAAAATACAATTCTCTGGTGCAAATCTGAAACTTTAGTCTATTTTTGGATCGAAAAATAAACTATTTCTGTAAAATCTGAGCTAATAGGGGTTTTTTACCTTAATATCTATTTTTTTTTGTAAGAAAATTATGGAAAATACAATTCGTTGGCTCATAGGTGAAAATTAAGTCCAGTTATGGATCGAAAAATAAACTATTTCTGTAAAATCTGAGCTAATAAGGGTTTTTGCCCTTAAACTCTAGTTTTTGTGAGCAAATTATGGAAAATATAATCCTCTGGCTCAAATCTGAAACTTAATTCTATTTTTGGATCGAAAAATAAACTATTTCTGTAAAATCTGAGCTAATAAGGGTTTTTGACCGTAAACTCTAGTTTTTTATAAGAAAATTATGGAAAATACAATTGTCTGGTTGAAATCTGAAACTCTAGTCTATTTTTGGATCGAAAAATAAAGCTATTTCTATAAAATCCGAGCTAAAAAGGGTTTTTTGACCGTAAACTCTAGTTTTTTGTAAGAAAATTATGGAAAATACAAATTTCTGGTTCAAATCTGAAACTTAAGTCTATTTTTGGATCGAAAAATAAAACTATTTCCGTAAAATCTGAGCTAAAAAAGGGTTTTTGACCATACACTCTAGTTTTTTGTAAGAAAATTCTGGAAAATACGATTCTCTGGTTCAAATCTGAAACTTAAGTCTATTTATGGATCGAAAAATAAAACCATTTCTATAAAATCTGAGTTAAAAGGGTTTTTGACCGTAAACTCTAGTTTTTAGTACGAAAATTATGGAAAATACAATTCATTGGCTCATACGTGAAAATCAAGTCCAGTTATGGATCGAAAAATATAGCATTTCTGTAAAATCTGAGCTAATAAGGGTTGTTGGCCGTAAACGCTAGTTTTTTATAAGAAAATTATGGAAAATACAATTCACTGGTTCAAATATGAAACTTAAGTCTATTTTTGGATCGAAAAATAAAACTATTTCTGTAAAATCTGAGCTAATAAGGGTTTTTTAACGTAAACTCTAGTTTATTGTAGGAAAATTATGGAAACTACCAATTCTCTAGTTCAAATGTGAAACTTAAGTCCAGTTTTGGATGCTCATTATGATGAGAAATGAAGATTCTAATTCAATATTTTTTCCATAAAAACAGACTATTTTTTTTTTAAACTTCGAAACTATTCAACCTTATTTATTTTTTATTTTTTTTTGTACGTATCTTAAAATGACAAAATATGCCTACGGCTCTAACAATTGTACTCTATTATTGGTCAGAGATAAGATGTGGCTTTCCCATTGGTATTCTATGTCCTGTTATTGACACAACCTAGTATATTGCATGTATTAAATCAGTATTTTTTACGCAGTAGAACGTTAAAAACATAAGTCATATCATTAAAAAAAAAGTGAAGATGGAGCATTTTAATAAAGTGTGTTCACATAACAAGGTTATTGTAGCATTGAATACCGACAAGGAGAAGTATTTAAACTATGAAACAAGTACAAGTGGTAGCACTATTGGAAATGTATGCATGCATTGTCATGACAGTAAGGAATTAAATTTCTTTGGAATAGCGAAAAAATTCAACTCTTATGTTGGTGGTTATGCGAGATTGAGATCTCCAGAGATGATTGTACTCAAAGAGAATGCCAACATAAAAATAATCGTTGATGATAGAGGACAACTCCTTGCTACTGTTGCAGGTAACACATTACCTACTGATACATCCAATCGTCAATTTTCGGGTATTAGCATTCAACGGAAGGTTAAAAAAAGAAAGGCCTACTCTTCTACTAATATCGTAAACCATATCTTGTCTACGTGCCGAAACTGTTACCTATGTAAAAAAAATGGATAATAGACAGTGAAATTGCCAGAAAAATAAAAAGGGCATTGGCAGAAAATATCACTATGGAATATAAAGATGAATCGATGAAAAACAAAGCACCAGCAGACGTTACTGTCATTGATCAAACAGTCAATGAACCAAATAATACCAAAGATGAAAAGCATATTGAGTCTGTTGATGAGGCACCATTAAAAATTGTGTATGACTCTAAATGGAATAATGAATATTCTACTGATTACGAACTAAAAGAAGACAATAGCTACAATATCAAGAGAGAATATGGTGAACTATTTTATGGAACAGATTCAAAATGTCCAAAGTTAATCATTTATATTAATAATGTATCATAATATATTTTTGTATTAATATTCTACATAGCATTATCTCATTAAAAATATGTTATGCATTACATTGTTATGTGTTCCTTATCTTTAGAGTATGCTAGCACAACAAACGTTTATAATGTCTATTAGAACATTGGAGATGTAAGAAAAGGAATTTGCATACATAGATTATGACACACGTAGGTTAAAATTTATAAAATCCAGGTATCAGAATGAAAAAATTCTTAATCAACATCTGTTGTTGGATATTTTATTATGTCATTATGAAAATATTTTAATTTAGTAGGTAAGTAAGTAATAAACTCTTTCTTGGTGTCACCTCTTGGATACACAATACAGAAATTTAATTCAGGAAATTATGAAAAAAAAAATTGAACAAATTCTGTATTAACATTCTTTATCGATTGAAGTCACTTCCTAGACAGTCAATACAACAATTTCACAAAATCTAAGTATCAGATTGAGTAAATTCTATATCAACATCCATTTCTCGGATACATGGGGATGAAATTGACAGAATCTAAGTGTTAGAGTGAATAGATTTTATTTATCAACATCTTTTGTCAGATACATCGAATAAAATTGACAGAATCTAAGTGTCAGAGTGAATAATTTATTTTTTATCAACATTTTTTATCAGTTACAACAATTATAAATAACAAAATCTAAATATCAGAGTGAATAAATGCTTTTTCAGCATCCTTTGTTGGATATGTTGAATAAAATATGCAAAGTCGACATAGCTATATTTCATTTTTTAAGGTTAATTTAGGCAAGATTACGTGCGCGCACGTAAGCACGCCTAAATTAACCTTAAAAAATGAAATAAAGCTATGTCGACTTTGCATATTTTATTCAACATATCCAACAAAGGATGCTGAAAAAGCATTTATTCACTCTGATATTTAGATTTTGTTATTTATAATTGTTGTAACTGATAAAAGATGTTGATACAAAATAAATTATTCACTCTGACACTTAGATTCTGTCAATTTTATTCGATGCATCTGACAAAAGATGTTGATAAATAAAATCTATTCACTCTAACAATTAGATTTTGTCAATTTCATCTCCATGTATCCGACAAATGGATGTTGATATAGAATTTAATCAATCTGATACTTAGATTTTGTGAAATTGTTGTATTGACTGTCTAGGAAGCGACTTCAATCGATAAAGAATGTTAATAAAGAATTTGTTCAATTTTTTTTTTCATAATTTCCTGAATTAAATTTCTGTATTGTGTATCCAAGAGGTTAATTCAAGAAAGAGTTTGCTACTTACTTAAAAAAATTTCATAATGACATAATAACATATCCAACAACGGATGTTGATAAAGAATTTATTCATTCTGATAGATCGATTTTATCAATGTTATCCCATGTGTCTGACAATATATGTATGCAAATTCCTTTTCTAACATCTCCTATGTTTTAATAGACATTCTAACCGTTTGATATGCTAGCTTACTCTAAAAATAATGAACACATAACAAGGTAATGCATAATATATTTTTAATGAGATAATGCTATGTTGAATATTAATACAAAAATATATTCTGATATATTATTAATATCAATGATTAACTTTGGACATTTTGAATCTGTTCCATAAAATAGTTCACCATGTTCTCTCTTGATATTGTAGCTATTGTCTTCTCTTAGTTCGTAATCAGTAGAATAATCACAATTCCATTTAGTGTCATACACAATTTTTAATGGTGCCTCATCAACAGACTCAATATGCTTTTCGTCTTTGGCATTATTTGGTTTATTGACTGTTTGATCAATGGCAGTAACGTTTCCTGGTGCTTTGTTTTTCATAGATTCAGGTTTTTATTTTATAGTTATATTTCCTGTCAATGCCCATTTTATTTTACTGTCAATTTCACTGTCTATTATCAGATTATTTTTACATAGGTAACAGTTTCGGCACGTAGACAAGATATGGTTTACGATATTAGTAGAAGAGTAGGCCTTTCTTTTTTTGACCTTCCGTTGAATGCTAATACCCGAAAGTTGACGATTGGATGTATCAGTAGGTAATTTGTTACCTGCAACAGTAGCAAGGAGTTGTCCTCTATCATCAACGATTATTTTTATGTTGGCATTCTCTTTGAGTGCAATCATCTCTGGAGATCTCAATCTCGCATAACCACCAACATAAGAGTTGAATTTTTTCGCTATTCCAAAGAAATTTAATTCCTTAATGTCATGACAATGCATGCATACATTTCCAATAGTGCTACACTTGTACTTGTTTCATAGTTTAAATACTTCTCCTTGTCGGCATTCAATGCTACAATAACCTTGTTATGTGAACATACTTTATTAAAATGCTCCATCTTCACTTTTTTTTTTAAAGATATGACTTATGTGTTTATCGTTCCACTGCGTAAAAATTACTGATTTAATACATGCAATAAACTAGGTAGTGTCAATAACCGGATCATAGAATACCAATGGTAACGCCACATCGTATCTCTGACCAATAATAGAGTACAATTGCTAGAGCCGTTGGCATATTTTATCATTTTAAGAAATGTACAAAAAAAAAGATAAAAAATAAATAAAGTTGAATAGTTTCGAAGTTTAAAAAAAAATAGTCTTTTTTTATGTAAAAAATATTGAATTAGAACCATCAGTCCTCATCATTAAGAGTATCCAAAACTGGACTTAAGTTTCACATTTGAACTAGAGATTTATATTTTCTAAAATTTTCTTACAAGAAACTAGATTTTACGGTCAAAAACCCTTATTAGCTCAGATTTTACAGAAATAGTTTTATTTTTCGATCCAAAACTAGACTTAAGTTTCATATTTGAACCAGGGACGTGTATTTTCCATAATTTTCTTATAAAAAACTAGAGTTTATGGCCAAAAACCCTTATTAGCTCAGATTTTACAGAAATACTTTATTTTTCGATCCATAACTGGACTTGATTTTCACGTATGAGCCAATGAATTGTATTTTCCATAATTTTCTTACAAAAAACTAGAGTTTACGGTCTGAAACCCTTTTAACTCAGATTTTATAGAAATGGTTTTATTTTTCGATCCAAAAATAAACTTAAGTTTCAGATTTGAACCAGAGAATTGTATTTTCCATAATTTTCTTACAAAAAACTAGAGTTTACGGTCAAAAACCCTTTTTAGCTCAGATTTTACGGAAATAGTTTTATTTTTGGATCCAAAAATAGACTTAAGTTTCAGATTTGAACCAGAGATTTGTATTTTCCATAATTTTCTTACAAAAACTAGAGTTTACGGTCAAAAAACCCTTTTTAGTTCGGATTTTATAGAAATAGTTATATATTTCGATCCAAAAATAGACTAGATTTTCTGATTTGAACCGTAGAATTTTATTTTTTATAATTTTCTCACAAAAAACTAGTGTTTACGGTCAAAATCACGTATTATCTCAGATTTTACATAAATATTTTGTTTTTCTATCAAAAAATAGACATAATTTTCAGATTTGAGTCAGAGAAATGTATTTTCCATAATTTTCTCAAAAAAAACTAGAGTTTACGGCCATAAACCCTTATTAGCTCAGATTTTACAGAAATAGTTTATTTTTCGATCCATAACTGGACTTAATTTTCACCTATGAGCCAACGAATTGTATTTTCCATAATTTTCTTACAAAAAAACTAGAGTTTACGGTCAAAAACCCCTAATAGCTCAGATTTTACAGAAATAGTTTATTTTTCGATCCAAAAATAGACTAAAGTTTCAGATTTGCACCAGAGAATTGTATTTTCCATAATTTTCGTACAAAAAACTAGAGTTTACTGCAAAAAACCCCTATTAGCTCAGATTTTATAGAGATTGTTTATTTTTCGATCCATAACTGGACTTAATTTTCACCTATGAGCCAACTAATTGTATTTTCCATAACTTTCTTACAAAAAAAAACTAGAGTTTACGGTCAAAAACCCTTTTTTAGCTCAGATTTTATAGAAATAGTTTTATTTTTCGATCCAAAAAACGACTAAAGTTGAGCCAACGAATTGTATTTTCCATAATTTTCTTACAAAAAAAACTAGAGTTTATGGTCAAAAACCCCTATTAGCTCAGATTTTACAGAAATAGTTTATTTTTCGATCCAAAAATAGACTAAAGTTTCAGATTTGCACCAGAGAATTGTATTTTCCAAAATTTTCGTACAAAAAACTAGAGTTTATTGCAAAAAAAAACCTATTAGCTCAGATTTTATAGATATTGTTTATTTTCCGATCCATAACTGGACTTAATTTTCACCTCTGAGCCAACGAATTGTATTTTCCATAATTTTCTTACAAAAAAAAACTAGAGTTTACGGTCAAAAACCCTTTTTTAGCTCAGATTTTATAGAAATAGTTTTATTTTTCGATCCAAAAAAAACGACTAAAGTTTCAGATTTGAACCAGAATCCAACTCTTGCATTTCATGGCAGAAATTCAAAATGAACTTTGAAAACTCAAGAGAATGTAACTGTGACAAGGTAAAGCACAACAAGTCACTACTGAAATATTCCAACTTGCATTTCACGACAGAAATTCAAAATGAAATTTGAAAAATTAAGAGAATGTAACTGTGATAAGATAAAGCACAACAAAACACTACTGAAATATTCCAACTCTTGCATTTCAATGAAAGAAATTCAAAATGAACTATTAAAATCAACAGAATGTAACTGTGACAAGTTAAAGCACAACAAAACACTACTGAAATATTCCAACTCTTGCATTTCACGACAGAAATTCAAAATGAACTTCGAAAAATCATGAAAATGTAACTTTGACAAGGTAAAGCACAACAAGTCACCACTGAAATATTCCAATTCTTGCATTTCAATGAAAGAAATCCAAAATAAACTATGAAAATCAACAGAATGTAACTGTGAAAAGGTAAAGCACAACAAAACACTACTTAAATATTCAAACTCTTGCATTTTACGACAGAAATTCAAAATGAACTTCAAAAAATCAAGAGAATGTAACTGTGACAAGGTAAAGCACAACATGTCACTACTGAAATATTCGAACTCTTGCATTTCAACTAAAGAAATCCAAAATGAACTTTGAAAAATCATGAAAATGTAGCTGTGACAAGGTAAACCACGGCAAGACACAACTGAAATATTCCAATTCTTGCACTTTGTGAATGAAATTCAAAATGAACTTTGAAAAATTAAGAGAATGTAACTGTGACAAGGTAAAGCACTACAAAACACTACTGAAATATTCCAACTCTTGCATTTCAATGAAAGAAATTCAAAATGAACTATGAAAATCAACAGAATGTAACTGTGACAAGGTAAAGCACAACAAAACACTACTGAAATATTCCAACTCTTGCATTTAACGAGAGAAATTCAAAATGAACTTAGAAAAATCAAGAGAATGTAACTGTGACAAGGTAAAGTACAACAACACACTACTTAAATATTCCAACTCTTGCATTTAACTTAAGAAATTAAAAATTAACTTATAAAAATAAAGAAAATGTAACTGTGACTAGGTAAAGCACAACAAGACACTACTGAAATATTCCAACTCTTGCATTTCACGACAGAAATTCAAAATGAACTTTGAAAAGTCATGAGAATGTAGCTGTGACAAGGTAAACCACGACAAGAGACTACTGAAATATTCCAATTCTTCCATTTCACTACATAAATTAAAAATGAACTTTTAAATATTAATATAATGTAACTGTTACAAGGTAAAGCACAACACAACACTAGTGGAATATTCCAACTCTTGCATATCAATTAAATAAATTCAAAATGAACTATGAAAATCAAGAGAATGTAACTGTGACAAGGTAAACCAATACAAAACACTACTGAAATATTCCAATTCTTGCATTTCTCGACAGAAATTCAAAATGAACTTTAAAAAATCAAGAGAATGTAACTATGACAAGGTAAAGCAGAACAAGTCACTACTGAAATATTCCAACTCTTGCATTTCACGAAAGAAATCCAAAATGAACTTTAAAAAATCATGAGAATGTAGCTGTGACAAGGTAAACCACGACAAGACACTACTGAAATATTCCAATTCTTGCACTTCGCGAAAGAAATAAAAACAGAATGTAACTGTGACAAGGTAAAGCACAACAACACACTACTTAAATATTCCAACTCTTTCATTTTACGAGAGAAATTCAAAATGAACTTCGAAAAATCAAGAGAATTTAACTGTGACAAGGTAAAGCACAACAAGTAACTACTGAAATATTCCAACTCTTGCATTTTACGACAGAAATTCAAAATGAACTTCGAAAAATAAATAGAATGTAACTGTGACAAGGTAAAGCACAACAAGTCACTACTGAAATATTCCAACTCTTGCATTTAACGAAAGAAATTCAAAGATAACTTAGAAAAATAAAGAGAATGTAGCTGTGACAAGGTAAAGCACAACAAGTCACTACTGAAATATTCCAACTCTTGCACTTCAACAAAAGAAATTCAAAATGAACTTTGAAAAATTAAGAGAATGCAACTATGACAAGGTAAAGCACAACAAAACACTACTGAAATATTCCAACTCTTGCACTTCAATGAAGGAAATTCAAAATGAACTTTCTGAGTATTTTTGGTTTTCCCTTCCAAAATTGTCCCCCCCCACCCCTGTCCTCAGAAATGGGTGAACGACGGGCATATGAGCCTTCCCCGTGAATCAGATCCCGTTTATTTTAGATTCTGAGTATTTTTGGTTTTCCCTCCAAAATTGACTCCCCCTCTCCCCTGCCCTCCGAAAGGGAGGACGGAGGGGCCTCTGAGCCTTTTCCTTGAGGCAGATCCCGTTTATTTTCGATTCTGAGTATTTTTGGTTTTCCCTCCAAAATTGACTCCCCCTCCCCCCTGCCCTCAGAAATGGAGGAAGGAGGGGCCTATGAGCCGTCCCCGTGGGGCAGATCCCCTTTATGTTCGATTGTGTGCATTTTTGGTTTCCCCTCCAAAATTGTCCCCCCCTCTCCCCTGCCCCCAGAACTGGTGGAAGAAAGGGCCTCTGATCCTTGCCCTTGAGGCAGATCCCGTTTATTTTCGATTCTGAGTATTTTTGGTTTTCCCTCCAAAATTGACTCCCCCTCCCACCTGCCCTCAGAAATGGAGGAAGGAGGGGCCTCTCAGCCTTGCCCTTGAGGCAGATCCCCTTTATTTTCGGTTCTGAGCATTTTTGATTTTCCCTCCAAAATTTACCCCCCCTCCCCTGCCCTCAGAAATTTGGGAACGAAGGGCCTTTGAACCTTGCCCTTGAGGCATATCCCATTTTTTTTAGATTCTTAGAATTTTTGGTTTTCCCTCAAAAATTTACCCTCCCCCCCCTCCCCTGCCCTCACATAATGGGGCACGTGGAGTCTCTGTGCCTTCCCCTTGAGGGAGATCCCGTTTATTTTTGATTCTGAGTATTTTTGGTTTTCCTACCAAAATTGAACCTACCCCCCCCCCCTCTTCTGCCCTCAGAAATGGGGGAACGAAGGGCCTCTGAGCCATCCCCTTGAGGCAGATCCCGTTTATTTTAGATTCTGAGTATTTTTTATTTTCCCTCCAAAATTGACACATCGGAGAGGTAAAGCTAGGTCAACTCACAATGTCATTCTATCGTCGTTAGTCATTTTCATAGACTGATGTTGTTTCAAATTTATAACAAATTACCTGAGTTAACAACCCCTTCGGGGTTACCTTAAATGTTAATCAGTTTAATCCTTTTTTTCCACCTTCATACAATCACTAATTAGAATCATTCACACTCCTATTATTAAAAACATTAATTAATATCGTTCATAGTGTCCAATTTGCGAATTCCTTATCCCTTTTTGCAAAAATGTCAAATACTCACTCTCTTTGAAAAACTAAACCAGACTATACCCACCAAACCAGACTATACCCAACAAACCAGATTATACCCACCAAACCAGCCTTGGTATAGCAGGAAGGAACGTAAAGGCCCCAAATCCATAGGTACATGCTCTGGAAAGGTGCCATGGAACGTAAAGGCCCTGAAACCTATAGTTGACCCAGAAACTTGTCTGCTTGGCCCAGAAACATGTCTGGTTGGCCCGGAAACTTGTCTGGTAGGTTTTGTATAGTTCCTTGTGCAATTGAAACTGTAGTGTATATTCTTGTGCAATTCCTTGTGCAATTGAGACTGTAGTGTATATTCTTGTGCTCGTCAATGTGCTCGTCAAATCAGCACCTAGGATACTACTAAAGGGCAGAGGAAACCTCAGCACAGAATGGTATGGTGAAGGTCCACTTGGCAACTGCTATTGAGTTCAGTGTGATTCCTTTTATTCCTCTCTTTTGTTTTAATTCAAGGTTGAGTGTGGATTCCAGTGCATTATCTGGGGAAACACAATTCATCTTGCAATTTTTCCGCTTCACGTAAAATAGTCCTTTGACAAAGATATTATTCAAGCTAGGTGGCAAGGTTTTCATGTTACTCAAATACTGGAGTAGGCATGCAGTGTACTTATAATGCCCTGCAGCTGTCAAATACAGCAACATGAGGGTTACACCCATAATATTACCTTCCCAGTCTCCCCCACACTCTGCCATCAGGAACTGGAGAAGGATCAGCACAAGATTCATATACTCCATCCACAACTTCGTTGTAAGGTTTTATCACGCGACTTGTTGAACTGGTTCATCAAAGGTTTCATACATTCCAATTGTTTGTCTAGGCTGTCAAAGGAGCCTCCGCAATTCATGAACGCAGACATTAAATCTGACAGCTCATCAAAATTAGTTGCTTCTTTGTCTCAATCAATGTAATACTTTTCAAGAGCATTCCAATATACTCTATACAAGGCCTCTACTACGATAATGTGACCCTCGATACACCTGTAATAGGGTTTTCCAGTCACAGCTTTTTTAGCAGTTCCAGAGAGTAAGATGCCAGCCTGACTAAAGATTTCTTCAAGCCCCGAGCCGTTTAAGAGAAGATAAGATAACGTGTATTTCATGCCAAAATGTGGCCATGTACGCAAATAACATACAAGATTAATAAATTATAGCACTCGACACAATAATAACGAAAAATAAAAATAAAATAAAAACTACTCTCTTCTTTTTGCAAAAAAAACTCATCAAGATATCTTCCCACTAGACAAATAAAATTTGACGATATACTTTTCAAGGCATCAGGAAGCACCACTCCATCATTCCCAAATAAATTTTATCTTACCCCTAAAAGACCTCGACAACGAATAGGACAATACTCCAAATTTTCCTCCTCTTCTTGGCAAAGAGGGCAAGCAAACCTGCCGTCCGGGACACTTTTCCTCCTCTTAAAAACTTTCAATCTCGAACGAATCGGAAGGCAATTAGATCGTAGCTGCATCCAATATGTAAGGTATCTAGACGGTAAATTTAACTTAAAGTAAAATTCGTGACCATACATTATCTTAGCCTCTTTATAATACCTTAAAGTTTCCGAATTCTTAATCTCATCACCCCATTTCTGTATCATCTGGTCCTCCAGAACCAGCTTGATTTCCTTGTCCAACTGTGATTCCCTTTATTCCTCTCTTTTGTTTTAATTCAAGGTTGAGTGTGGATTCCAGTGCATTATCTGGGGAAACACAATTCATCTTGCAATTTTTCCGCTTCACGTAAAATAGTCCTTTGACAAAGATATTATTCAAGCTAGGTGGCAAGGTTTTCATGTCACTCAAATACTGGATTAAGCATGCAGTGTACTTATAATGCCCTGCGCTGTCAAATACGGCAACATGAGGGTTACACCCATAATATGACCTTCCCAGTCTCTCCCACGCTCTGCCACCAGGAACTGGAGAAGAATCAGCACAAGATTCATATACTCCATCCAAAACTTCATTGTAAGGTTTTATCACGCGACTTGTTGAACTGGTTCATCAAAGGTTTCATACATTCCAATTGTTTGTCTAGGCTGTCAAAGGAGCCTCCGCAATTCATGAACGCAGACATTAAATCTGACAGCTCATCAAAATTAGTTGCTTCTTTGTCTCAATCAATGTAATACTTTTCAAGAGCATTCCAATATACTCTATACAAGGCCTCTACTACGATAATGTGACCCTCGATACACCTGTATCGGTCCTCCAGACCGATACAGGTCTGGAGTAATTGTTGACTAGTTGTTCCAAGGCCATCATTCCATGCGAAAGAAAAACCTGTCTTATCCAGTACCTCTTTAACTTTAAAAGGCCAAGATCTTTTCCTATGTAGCTGAAGTAACTCATCATATGCAGCCATCAGTAGCCTTTCACTGGGTAACTGTACAACCCTTAGCCAAAATTTTATAATTTGGACTGTCCTATAACTTTTAAGAGACCACAGTCCAAGGTCTCCTTTAAGAGACTGGGTATGGGTCATTCTATGCAACCCATACAATCTCTTAAAATAACCTAGCTGAACGCTTTCTAACTGGGTAGCGTTCTCATGTCCCCATATCTCTGCCCCGTAATGGAGAATCGGCATAATCTTAGATAAAAAACCCTTTTATGCAAAGACAAATTCTTTATTCCACTAATTTTATTCCTGAAAAGTGAAAATGTTGCACTTCTTTAATTTGATAAATCCATCCACCATTACTTTGGAAAATATAACCAAGATACTTTGTTTTTTCAACTACTTCTATTTGTTGTCCTCCAAATACAAATATATTATCTATTTTTTCTTTCCTTTTACTGAAAACAACCACTTTAGTTTTCATAACGTTAAGCTGTAACTTTTTCATTTTTAAATATTCCTCAATTAAATCAAGTAATATCTGAAGCTCCCTTGCCGACTTCGCCACCATTGCAGTGTAAATAATAACACCGAAAAATTAATTTTTCCAAGACAGCTTTGGAGCCCATTTTTTTCCAGAAACTCCACCATATCATTCAAAAACAAACCGAACGATCTCGGGGACATGGTGCTGCCCTGCTTCACTCCTTATGTAAGGTCAAATAGCCTGGGAAATCCCGAACCTGCAACCCTGACCATAGGCTTAGTCCCGGAATACATACCAACAAATAAACGAATAAAACTTAAATGTAGACCTACATCTCTTAAACACTTTTCAAGGAGAGCTTTATCTACATTTTCGAATGTCTTTCTTAAGTCTAGAAACGCAACATACAGCTTATTTCCACCTGATTTATACTTCTCTATCAGTGCACTTAACACAAATGCTCTATCAGACGTACTATATCTTTTCCTGAAACCCCCCTGCTCCTCTTTAATTACCCAATAACCCTCCAACCATTCATTCAACCGATTGTCCAAAATCTTTTCTAAAATTTTACTAAGTGCAGGCGCTAATGCTATCAACCTATAGCTATCATGATCACTAGAACTACCTTCTTAAATAGAGGTACCATAATCGATACTTTCCATATGGACGGCCATATACCACTATTTATAATTCTATTAAAAATATCCACTAAAACTAGCAAATAAAAACAAGAAACCTCTTCATCTAAACTGCTGGTATACCATCTATTCCTGGCCCTGGCCCTCCCTTCATCTTCTTAACTACTTTCCTAACTTCTTCTGAGGTTACCTCCTTCACAAACTCATAATCTTTTTCTTTCATCGGAAACTGCGGAGCAACACTTGATTCTTCACTATCAAGGCCACTAGAATCTTCATGTATACTCTCAAGAAAACTAGGCCAATTATCAGCTTCAGAGATTTGTAATTGGCCTTTTCCTTGTCTATTCTCCTGCCTTACTCCTGACCAAAATTATTTTGTATCCCCTACCATATAAGCCTTCTTTATCTCTTTCTGTTCCACTCTAATTTTCTCCCGTTTATCCTCCGTTTTAGCCTATTATATTCCCTTCTCCTTTCCTTAAACCGTAAAAACAAACTCTGCCATCCTTCCTCTACTGAGCAAGCATTCATCAAATCTAATAACTCCTCCAACTCCTTTTTAAAAGAACTACATTCATCATCAAAAAAACTATCTTTCCTTTTCATATTTGGTTTCTCTGACACACGAGCACACTCATAAATAACAAAACCCAAATCTTCCCAAATTTCATCTATATCTCTTGTTTCTTCGTGCAGACTCTCAACTTTCTCAATTATTTCAGGCCTCAAAAACTCCTCTTTCATCAACTCCAGCTCCTCATTACTCCATTCACTCTTTAAAAACTTCCCTGAAAAACAAAGATCCTTTTTAACCCTACTAGTAGGACTATCACCTTTTTTATTCCTTGGAACTCCTCTTCCAAGGCAAAGTTTAATCTCAACTGATAAGTGGTCAGAGCCTATGACCCTAAGACCCTCAATATCAACTGTCAGGGCCACGAGCTCAATACCAACCAAAACATAATCAATTACACTAGGGTTTGTCCCCGACAGACAATTAAACTCACCCTCCTCCTTATCCTTCCCAAATCTTCCATTTCCAATCACTAATGCACTATCTGAACACAGTTCCGGAAGCATTTTACCCCAACAATTAACCCTTCTTTCAATATCTTTGCTCCTTCTAGATGTCTTACAAATATCAGGTATCAGGTCCGGTGTATCAACAAATGATACTCGATTAATCTCCTTACATATTCCCTTATAAGCATTAAAGTTCCCCACTACCAAAAAATAATCCTTATCAAAACGTGATTACAGTTGCCTAAGCTCCTCCTCTATAAATCCCATGTCACTTCTACTACATACGAACTATTCTGGGGGGCAATATACAGGCACCTAAAATCAAACTTTTACCACTAGCAAGATGAATCCAAACCCATATAATATTCACCGATACACTAGAAAATCGAGAATGTTTGCGGAAACGACCTTGCTTAATTAACAAAAAAATACCTCCATAATATCTCATATTCTTTTCTGGTTTATGCGTAACATTTTCTACCCAGTATCCTTCAAAATAAGGCACTGCATCGTCACTATGCCACGACTCCACAAGAGCAATAATATCAACACCACTTAGGTCCTTCAGTACTTGTTCAACCTTATTTCTCATACCCTGGACATTCCATGTGATTAATCGCATATGGCGAAAATGACCACATTGTCCCTATTTACTTAGAACAAGCTGGTCATGTGTCGGCAGGACAAAGGGCGTTTCTGGCTCATCAGGTAAGTATGAAAGTCTATAATAATCTTTTGATGACGCAGCTCTGGTGCTCCTCGACTGACCTATGTAGTTAGCTCCGTTTATGAGGTACCCAATCACACCAAGGAAGTTCATACACAGATACAATCCACCCATTCTTGGAATAACATCACTGAATGCTTCAGGCTGTTTCTTTTTTAATGCGATAATGATAACGTAGATAGTTTGGTCACACGTTATTACAGTATGAGGTAACTTCAGTGCGCAAGCTATACGATGCATAGTGTATATTGCCTCTTCAGCAACTGCTGGATTAGATGGAGGACTTGGTATGACTGGTAGGTATCCGATACGAGTAATAGGTATCACTTCACTCTCTATCTGGCTTGCATAAAATAACTTGAAACTGGGCAATTCTGCGCTGGAGTCGACAACAGTGGCATCGATAAGATTGGTTGGAATATACCTACAGAGCGCCCAGGCCACAAATATGGGCTGAATTGGAACGTCGCTGAAGTCACTAATATCTCTGAGAGTGAGTTTTAAGTCGCCAAGGACTGTTTTCTTTTTCAGAAATGTTTTGCCAAATTTACCAAACAACAAAGATAATGTCTTAAGTGATCTGTCTCTGTTATGATCACATCTCACTAGGTTTTTGGGTTAGGATTTGTAGGGAGACTGTCAGTGTCCCATTCTTATCAGCAGATAAACTGAAAATCAGTCAGCATTGTAAATACAATTTGAATTAGCACACACAAAAAAAAAGAAAAAAAAAGTTGTTATCTGGTTGAAAAGTAAAGTTCATATTCGGATTTGGTGTTTAATTCTAGCATAAAAGATGTGTCACATTATCATTTGGGAAAAATGTGTTTTTGCATATATTTTTTGGCCTAATTTTTTTTTAAAAATTCTACACGGCTCTACAGAACAGTTTAAGCTTTGAACTTTACGGCAATGTGAAGCTAAATACAAAAGGTAAATTCTGGAGAGGAATGAAAAACACAAAAATTATAGAAAGGTCCGAGATACGTGGTTTAGTTGAAAATGAACCTTTGAATTTTGAGATTTTCGGGGGAAATTAATAAATATTAGTCTATAGCTCTTGGGCTATACAAGATATCGGAAAAAATTTAACATATTCTATGAGAAGACCATATTAGGACCAAAATGTGATGTCGCGCAACTAAATCGGAGTGGAACAACCTTCGAAAAAAAAATAAATAGGCTGTACACGTTTTAATGGCCTAAAAAGGGTGTTTTTTTGCTTTTACAAGGTCAAGCCGTGATATCCAACTTTGCCATCACCCATATTCGGATTCAGCGTGGTTGATATAGTCGGAAAATATTGTCAAACTGACTGTGTCTTTCTGACCACCTCAAATCAGAAATAAACGAGATAAGCTTTAGTGGCCCTCGGACTACTAGTTGACCTGAAATAGAAAACTTGATACCATTCGCAAAAAAAATCTGTTTACTTTCTTTGATAGCTTGGATTCCCTTACGCTATTTTGATTTGGTTAAATTTTAAGAACAGAAGTAGCCCCGAGAGTTTGAACATAATACCCTCAGTCGTTCTTGGGATACTGCTGAGATGCCTTATTGGGAATTAGCATTAACACATTGCATTTTGATTTAGTCTTAAGGCGACATTTAGTGTTTAAACATAATGGAAAATAGGAGGGTGGGCGTGGAAGGGGGACTAGTTGCCCTCCAATTACTTTCGACTATTAAAAAGGGCATTGGCCCTTTCAATTTTCAATCGAATGAGCCCTTTTCGAAGCAGGGGCGGAACTAGGATTTTATTTAGGCGGGCGCAAAATAGGTTGATCCAATAAACTTGCGTTAGGAGCAAGTTTCATTGACGCAAACTTGCGCTAATTAATTAGATTACACTGATTTAGACTAAGTTAGGGGGGCGCCCCCACCCCGTTTGGATCCGCCTCTGTTTCAAAGTTCTTAAGATAAATTCTTCGATACGAAGTGCCCTGGTCTAAACAAAAATAAAGAAAAAAATAGTAGTACATTGTACCCACATCGATCTTCACTATAAAAATGTCACGCCTTCCAATCAGTTTCAACTATTAAAAAGGACACTATTCGACTATTTAAAATTTCCAATCGAAAGAGCCCTTTTTGAGTTTCTACGACAACGCTTTCTATAAACACCTTAAATACCCCCTGGGTATAAATGAAAACCCTTACCCTGAGGGCTGTGAGGTGGTTGTCATCCTAAAAGACATAATTTCCGGACCTTTTCAACTACGTTAAACCAAATGGCTATCTCAAAATTTTGATTGGATGTGTTTAGGGAAATGGTGGGCGTGAGAGGGGGCCTACTTGCATTTCCAATCGAATGATTTGTTTTTGAAGTTTATACGACAACGATTTCTATAAAAAAAACCTTATTTGCCCCCAGGGCATAACTTACAACCCCTGCCCTGCGAGCTTTGGGGGGAGTGTTATCCTCAAAGACATAATTTCCAGACTTTTTAACTACGTCGAACAGAATGGTTGTCTCAAAATTTTGATTGGATGAGTTTGGGGAAATGGTGGGTGTGAGAGGGGTGTTAGTTAACCTCCAACCATTTTCGACTATTAAAAAAGGCACAAGCCCACAAGCTCTAATTACCAATCGAATGAGCTCTTTTTTAAGTTTCTACAACATCACTATCAATAAAAACCTTATATACCCCCAGGGCATAACTGACAACACTTGCCCAGGGCTCTGGGGGGTTATCATCCTCAAAGGCCTAATTTCTAAAACTTTTAACTACGTAGAGCAAAATGGCTATCTAAAAATTTTGATTGGATGTGTTTGGGGAAAAGGTGGGCGTGAGAGAAGGGTTAGTTACCCTAAGATGGATTAGTAAGTCAAATGACTTTCGAGTATTAAAAAGGGCACTAGCCCTTTGAATTTTCAATCGAATGAGCCCATTTTCAAGTTTCTACGACAAAGCTTTTCACAGGGCATAATTTACACCCCTTACCCTGAGGGCTGTGGGGGGAGTGTAGATATAATTTCCGGACCTTTCAACTACTTTGACCAAAATGGCTATCTCAAAATTTTGATTGGATGTGTTTGGATAAAGGGTGGGTGTGGAAGGGGTGTTAGTTGCCCTCCAATCACTTTCAACTATTAAAAAAGGCACTAGCCATTTCAATTTCCAGTCCAATGAGCCCTTTTTGAAGTTTCTAAGACAACACTTTCTATAAAAAACCTTATATTCCTCCAGGGCATAATTTATAACCGTTACCTTGAGGGCTGTGGGGGGGGTTGTCATCCTCAAAGACCTAATTTTCAGAAATTTCGACTAGGTTGAACAATATGGCTATCTCAAAATTTTGATTGTATGTGTGTGGGGAAAAGGTGGGCGTGAGAGAGGGGTTAGTTGCCCTCCAATTAATTTCGACTATTGAAAAGGACACTAGCCCTTTGAATTTCCAATCGAACAAGCCTTTTTGGAATTTTCTACGACAACACTTTCTATAAAAACCTTGTATATCCATGTGGAGGGAAATTTCCGGAATAAACTTTCAAAGGAAAATCATCAAAAGGAAAATTTACTCTTTTTTTTATTGACTTACTTTCTCTTTGCCAATTTAATTTCACATGTGGAGATATAAAGGGAAAATTGCCCAGGGAAAATTGCCCAGGGAAAATTTTCAAAGGAGTTGAAACTTTCTGTAGGACTTTTGAAGGGTGGGATATTTTTTACTGGAGAGATTCTCTATATGGGAATTTTGCACGGGAGAAACTTCCCAATGAGACATTGAGAGGAGAGAATTCCAGGAAACATTTTCCACGGAAGGAGGATTTCAGGTATGATTTGAAAAACAATTAAATAAAAAAAAACAGTTTTTGTCAACTAAAATTAAGGAGCAACATCCAAATTAAAACGAACGGAAATTGTCTCGTGTATGAGAAGTGGGCCCCTTTCCTCAATACCTCGTTTTTTACGCTAATTTTAACTTCCCCCTCCCAATTATTTAAGAACAACACCTGAAAAAAGAGGCCTTTGATTAGATTAAGAATATTTTTAAATACAAAAAGAACTTTTGGTGTAAAGAGCGAGGTATTGAGGAGAGGTTATCCCCCTCATACACGGAACAGTTTCTGTTCTTTTGAGTTTTAATGTAGCTCCGTACTTTCAATGGAAAGAAAAGAAAATCATTTAATCGCTGAAAGGCAGAATCAACTCTCAGGGGAAACTATAAATATGCGGCTAGTCTTCAATAGCCGAATATTTTTATTTATCCTGAGTCTGAGTAGTTCCAAATCAGGATTTGTGTAATATTCATTCATATAGTGGAAGTTTTTTCTGTTTTTTATTCAAAATTTGGAAAATATTGCGCAAAATGCTCTTTAATTACAATTTTTGCTATTGAATTTTGGCAAAGCCTAAAGTCAATGTGAGCAAAAAAAATGATCAGAAATGTCGAAATCGATATATCGATTATCGGATATCGAAAGTAAAAATATTGATAAATCGTTTATTCGAATTATCGCCCAACACTACATGCTGTCCTATTTCAATCGTCTTTGTTCGATCAATCGTTCTTTAAGCACTGGGGCAAAAAGTCACCCTTTAGCGCAAGGAGTGAAGGGATAGCAGTGGCAGCCCCACCCTTTTAACGTTGGGTGCAGCAGGGTGGCAGCCCCACCCTGCTGCATTGCTGTATTGAATTATTCAAAACCTATGCTTGATTTTCTGATTCCAACAGCAGGTTGGTTCAGCAACAGACTTGAGAATATTACTATTGATTTATAATATTATTTGAAAAGAAAATAAAGATTGCTGTTTATTAAGAATTTTATGTTCTATATTTCTGTTTTATAACTGAAGAAAGTTATAGATGAATTAAACTATTACGAGCCTCTTTTTTACTTCACTAAACTTAAAGAAAATTTTTTTTCCGAAAGAGAAGCTTTTCAAAGAAAAGTAAAAGAATCATATCAAAAGCTAAGCCGATCAGAAATAAATTCCCATAATAATTCAAACTTCAAACGACCAGAAAACAGTAAATACGCCCTTTTCACATCCTGGATACTCCATGTATCTTTTGATTTAGTTCAACACACCTTCAGCATTTTTAAAAGTTTCAACTTAGCCGCTCCCGGAACATTGGGGTTGCACCCTTACAACCAGGATTCACGTAGGGTCTTTCGATTGCTTTCAACATTCCCTGATATCTTCAGCCTAATAATTTAAGCCGTTACTAGTACTATACAGATATGCCATTTTGATAATCAGGATCCACGTGGTGTTATTTGATTTTGGCCAAAATTTACCTCAGTATTGCCTGGAAGTTTCAACTTAAAACCCTTAGCCATTTCCAATATTATTGTAGATACACCCTTTTGAAAATCTGTTGCACATACTGATTTAGTTCAGTATCCCCCTCAATATCCTCTGAAATTTTCAACATAAAAACTTTTCTGATTCTGAAATACTATACAAGTTTTCTTGTCATTTCTAAAACATATTTTTAGACAATTGTCAGTTTAGATACTTACATTCCTTTCCCCACTGCCTGTTGGATCATTTTAAAAATCACTAGAACTTCCAATTTCAAATCAAATGAATCCTTCCAAAATTTCGAGGACCACTCCTTCCGTGTAAAGTGGCTCTGGGAAAGATAATATTAACAGATAGTACATTGAAGGCTTATAGCTCTTTACTACAGGAAATGCTTTTTACTACATAGCTCTTTACTACAGGAAATGCTAGATCGTTGCTCCTGATAGTCCAGGCGTGCATTACAATGATATGCGAAGGGGTCACTACTATTTCAAAAATCTCTCTCCACGTATACCCTTCAATGCTTCAATACTAGGAGTGCCGACAGATTTGCACTTAGATCGGGGTCTATTCATTTCTAGGAGCTGCATACAGATAAATTTCGGGTTGTCGGAAATGTTTTGTAGAAATGCCCAAAATCGTCCGGAAACGTCTTTTAGAACCTTATTTTCAAAATTACCTGTGTGTTGATTACCCTCTATCCTGGCTCTGGTACATTTAAACCTGATAAAATGGTCAATAATCAAATTAAATATTAGCATTTCCGGAAGACATTTGTTTTAATTCAGATTACTAATAGCACGAAAAAATCGAATAATGGACTGTTGTCATACTATACAAGATTAATTCAAACAAAGCATCACGGGTTACCATTCAAGGCTAAGAAGCAGGGCAATTTTCAAATATAAGCATTCAACAAGCAAACTTTATATCACTGTTTGATTGTATGTTGTCTAAGCAAATTACGAACCAGAAACCAGTAAAAATGATGAAAATACTTGTAAGTAATGTTTATTTTTGATATATTTTTCCTTTTTTAAGTTTTTTTTTTTAATATGAACTCATCTTTACTTCAAAGAGCATTTGAATAAATTAGGTTTAGAGGGATTTGATAACAGAATCTTAAAATTTTATTAGGATTTTGTCATGAAAAAAAAAACATTTTGTTCAAGATACAGACAAACGTTGGACTTAATTTGCCTTTTTTTTTAAAAGGAGGGGGATTGAAAAATTGTCAAGGATTCTTTAAAGAACTTTTCCCTAAGTCGAACTATGCGTTTTGGACATCATTTGATAATTTAAATACACTGACTATGGATACAGGTTCATAAATCTTGACGATTATTAAATCAGGGCGTTATATGATAAAAAAAAAAAAAAAATTGTGGGGTATATTCAAGGCAAAAAAACATGTTTTTATACCCTGTGAATTCTTTTTCAGAGCGACTTTCTTTTTGAAAGCACAATCTAGTTAACTCTACTCATTCTTTCAGGTTTTCCTTGGTCTTTTCGCCATTGCATTCTGCGCACCAGCAGAAGAAAAAAAGGAGGGCACAGACATTGAAGGAAGTGAATCATTCCTTCCAAGTTACGGTTTTGGCTATGGTGCTGGACTTGGCTATGGTTATGGCGGGCTCTATGGAGGTTATGGTGCTGGCATCTCCGGGGGCCTCTATCGTCCCTTCTATGGTGGATACGGCTATGGTGCTGGTCTCCGCTATTGGTGAACATCAGACAGTTTACATTTGTATTCTTCTACTTTTTTGAAATAAAAATTTTTATGTGAAAAGAACTCTCATTTAAAAAATTTACAATTTAAAAGCTCCCTTGTTTCTTTTCCTTATTTTTTTTCCCTGTATTATGTTCAAGCTCCAAGCAGGAACGAGCTGCTGAAAAGTTTAGTCCTTGCAAATTCAAGGAAGCAATCCAGGACCAGAAAATGTTATATTCCTACTTTAAACAGCTAACTAAAGAGACATACAAAGCTCTATATGCTCAAACAATATCTCTAGAACACAAATAATAACAGGACAATAACAGGACAGTTTTCAAAGGGAGATTTTCCAGGTTTTAGATGCTTTAGATTTGACAGGTGTATTGATTGGAGCATTATGCAGCTAAAAGAGAATCAGTTTTTGGAGAATGCCGTTTTACAATTTAAAAGGTTTTTCAAATAATTGTTGGTGTTCTCGAAAAAATGGATTGAAATCAGATAAGTATTCCATAGCACCTAAATAATTACCATTATTTTCACCAAAAAAACTTCATTTTTACCACGAAACACTAAAGAGTACGAAGAAATAAATTTTACCGTCGCTACCATACAGTTAATCACTTCCCTTAAACTTTTTTTTTCATTTATAGTTCGTTTTTCAAACAGTTCGTGGTAACGAACTGTAAGTAAGGAGCGACCCAGCTCAATTACCTATTAAAGGCTAAGAGCCTGAGAAAGTTAGCCATAAAAGCCAGAAAGAGATTTTATTTAGTGAAAGAGCCTAGAAGCCATAAAATCTTCATGAAAATCACACCATCAGATTCAGCGCATCAAAAAGCCCTACTAATAAGGTTTCTAAGCTACTATTTGCGAAAATTTTTTTTTTTTCGCCAGAAGAAAGATTACGAAAGCGTGTTTATTTGTTTGTTTACTGAAAAAATATAAATGTTTTTACTTCTATAACTTTAATAAATCAAATAATATGAATATTTTGATTACTAAATATCAGTATATTTATATTAAACTGACAATGCACATTCATTTTTATTTTTTTCAGTAAAGTGCAAATTGTGTTCTGGCCTTGGGAAGGCATAGGGGGTTTTGAGCCCTATTCATGTTAATTTCTGGTAGTTTTGAGTTTGACTCAGTTATTTATTGTTATTTCTGTTCTTTTTGGATTTCATTTATTTATCGATGCTGATTTGTGGTAGTTTCACGCTTGGTAGATTATTTGATTTTATTTTTGCTCCTTTTTGGTTGTCCATTAATGGAGTTCTTTACTTTTCTTTGAAAAACTTAATTTGTGGAAAAAGTTTTCTTAATTAATTTCTGTTCGTTTTGTATTGACATAGTCTTTTCAGGGAAAAGGAAAATAACTTTTTTAATCTTTCGGTTTTTTTAAGACTTTATGGTTGTTTTTTTTTTGCCTGCTATTTGTATGCTGGAGACAAATTTTCAGCAATTTTTAACAAGATATACCCTTTTAAAAATCTGGACACAAATAGTGGTGTTTAATTTAGTTTCATACCTCCTCTAGTTGACGCTAAAATAGAAAACTTAATACCACTCGCAAAAAAAATCTGTTTACTTTCTTTGATAGCTTGGATACACTTACGCTATTTTGATTTGGTTATATATTAAGAGCAGAATTAGCCCCAAAAGTTTGAACATAATACCCTCGGTCGTTCTTGGGATACTGCTGAGATGCCTTATTGGGAATTAGCATTAACACAGTGCATTTTGATTTAATCTTATGGCAACATTTAGTTTTTAAACATGCTGGGCAAATGGGAGGGTGGGTGTGGGAGGGGGACTAGTTACCCTCTAATCACATTTGACTGTTAAAAAGGGCATTATCCCTTTCTATTTTCAATCGAACGAGCCCTTTTAAAAAAAAGGGGCGGATCTAGGATATTTTTTAGGGGGGGGGGGCGCAAAAGAGGTTGATCCAATAAACTTGCGGTAGGAGCAAATTTAATTAACACAAACTTGCGTTAATTAAGTAAATTACAATACTTCAGACTACGTTAAATGGGGAGGGCACGCGTCCCCCTCGCCCCCCTCTGGATCCGCCACTGTTTCGAAGTTCCTAAGACAACTCCTTCGATGCGAAGTGCCCTGGTCTAAACAAAAAAAAAATAATAATAATACATTATACCCACATCGATCTTTACTATAAAAGTGTCAAGCCTTCCAACAGTTTTCTACTATTAAAAAGGGACCTAGCCCTTTCAATTTTCACTCGAATGAGCCCTTTCTGGGTTTTTACGACAACGCTTTCTATAAACACCTTATATACCTCCAGGGCATAAATTAAAACCCTTGCCCCGAGGGCTGTGAGGGGGTTGTCATCCTGAATGACATAATTTCCGGACCTTTCAACTACGTTGAACAAAATGGCTATCTCAAAGTTTTGATTGGATGTGTTTGGGGAAATGGTGGGCGTGAGAAGGAGCTATTTACCATCCAATCACTTTTGATTAATAAAAAGGGCACTAGCCGTTTCAATTTCCAATCAAATCATTCCTTTTTGAAGTTTCTACGACAACGCTTTTTATATATAAGAAAACCTTATATGCCCCAAGGGTATAACTTACAACCTCTGTCCTGAGGGCTGTGGGGGGAGATTCATCCTTAAAGACATCATTTCCAGACTTTTTAACGAAGTCGAACAAAATGGCTATCTCAAAATTTGGATAAAACAAAAAATCGCGAAGAAAGGAAGAAAACGAGGACAATTAACAGCCAGTTAAAAAATTAAAAAACTACGCAAATATTTCGGTCAAGACCTTCGCTTGACCATCCTCAGTGCAGAATAAAACTGATAAAATTATTAAAACCAAACCTTAAAATAAAAACACCAAACTAAAATTGGACGACCCTTTCCTGGTAACAGTGAAAGGGTAACTAAATAAAAAACAAGTTTTAATGGCATTTCAGAACTTCATTTTGCGTAAAGCACTTTTAAAGGCTGATCGCTTTCCAGTTTGATTGTTATCGGAGACTCTATTCGATTGCAGAATATAACTTTATGGATGCATGTAAAAACGATCAGAATTAATAATTTTGTCCTAAATAGGACTTAGAAAAATTTCTCCAGTATTCCTATTGAGAGCCACCTTTTGGTGAATGTGCTTTTTTATTTCAACTGCCTCCCTGAAAACTTGCGTAAGACCTTTATCGGGGGCAACGATGGAGGCCTCATCAAAGAAAATGAAATGTTGTGGACTCTCGTACACATGTTGCGCCAAGGCGGAATCAAAAACCTCAGGCCTTTGGCGTAACCTCATTGCCTTGTCGATTGAGGACTTGTGCTCAGATAATCTCTCCCCCAATTGCTGTTGGGTTCTACCAACATAAAAACAGCCACAAGAACAAGGAATTCTATAAACACCACTACCCAGAATGGGGCTGGTTTTATCTTTGCCGTTGTTAAAAAAGTTCTGTGTAATATTTGAATTTTTAAAGGCGACGCTAAGTTTATGTTTTTTAAGGATACTTTTCAATTTTTCACTCAATTTTGGAATGTAGGGTAGAACAGTGAAAAGTTTCTTATCATCCACCAATGGGACGGTATCTGTTGGAGCTTGTGGACCTGATGCACTCCCCTCTGCCTTTTTTCGTCTTCTGTCTATAATGGTCTCAAGTAATTTTATAGGGTATCCATTGCAAAATAAAATGTCCTTAATATAGTTCAATCCTGAGTCTATGTGAGGCTCTGAGCATATTCTTATTACTCGGTCAACCAAAGAAATAACAACTCCTCTTTTTATGCAGGGAGAGTGGTTGGAGGAAAAATGCAAATACCTATCGTTATGCGTAGGCTTTCTATAAATAGAAAATTCAAGGCCAGGAGACTTATTGAAAATTAAAACATCTAAGAAAGGAAGTTTCTGGTTATGTTCTAGTTCTAAAGTGAACTGAAGGCTAGAGTCCAAAGTGTTTAGATGAGTTAAGAAGGAGTTAAGTGACTCTCCTCCATCCTCCCACACAGAAATAACATCATCCACAAACCGACCCCAGAACCGGTGTTTCATCGGAAAATTTTCCAGAGCAGAGATTTCAATGAATTCCATATAAAAAGTTGCCAAAAATGGTGAAAGACTTGTACCCATGGGTAAACCCCTAATTTGGGTGAAAAATTGATTATTATATCGGAAATATGAGGAGGAACTATTGTAAAGACAGACGAGACGCATAATAGTTTCTATATTCAGTGTTTTGTAGTCCATTTGATCAATATTATCTCCTAATTTCCTTTGAAGAGCTAGTTCACATTTTTTAATATCGCAAGACGTATACATAGAAATGGCATCGAAACTGGCCAAAATTGTATCTTTTTATATCTCAATGTCTTTTAATTTTTCAACAAGGTGAACTGAATTTCTTATGTATGAAGTTTGCGTTTGCATAAGGGGGCGAAAAAGTGTTGACAACCATTTCCCCAATCTAGCAGTCGGAGAGCTATAAGAAGCCACAATTGGGCGTAGAAGAACTCCATCTTTGTGGAGTTTTGGGAGCCAGAATAATTTAGGAGCTGAACAACCTTTAGGGTAAAATAATTTATACATTTGTGGAGTAATAAGTCTTTCCATTTGCAAAATTCCTAGCTCTTTTCGTACTAAACGTGTGAACTTATCGGTGGGGGGTGAATCTATGGGGTCTGAATCCTTTAAAAGTGGGTGTCGGATAAAATATCTGTAACTTTTGTATTATATGAAGTTTTATCAAGGATAACAATTTTATTTCCTTTATCAGCCCTGGTGATAATGATGTGTGGGTCTTTTTTTTAATTTTTGAGAGTTTGTGTTTCCTGATTTTTTGACCTTGATGAATATGGAATGAAATCAAGAATATTCTTAACCACCTCTCCTCGAAGTAAATCTGGATTTTCCACAGCACCACGTGAACCTGTTGTTAGAACCTGTTGTGGCTGTTTTTATGTTGGTAGAACCCAACAGCAATTGGGGGAGAGGTTATCTGAGCACAAGTCCTCAATCGACAAGGCAATGAGGTTACGCCAAAGGCCTGAGGTTTTTGATTCCGCCTTGGCGCAACATGTCTACGAGAGTCCACACCATTTCATTTTGTTTGACGATGCCTCCATCGTTGCCCCCGTTAAAGGTCTCACGCAAGTTTCCAGGGAGGCAGTTGAAATAAAAAAGCACATTCATCAAAAGGTAGCTCGCAATAAGGATACTGGAGAAATTTTTCTAAGTCCCATTAATGACAAAATTATTAATTCTGATCGTTTTTACATACATCCACAAAATTATATTATGCAATCGAATAGAGTCTCTGATAACAATCAAACTGGAAAGCGATCAGCCTTTAAAAGTGCTTTACGCAAAACGAAATTCTGAAATGCCATTTAAACTTGTTTTTTATTTAGTTACCCTTTCACCGTTACTAGGAAAGGGTCGTCCGATTTTAGTTTGGTGTTTTTATTTTAAGGTTTTTTTTTAATATTTTTATCAGTTTTATTCTGCACTGAGGACGGTCAAGCGGAGTTCTTGACCGAAATATTTGCATAATTTTTTAATTTTTTCACTGTCTGTTAATTGTCCTCGTTTTCTTCATTTCTTCGCGATTTTTTGTTTTATCATGATTAGCCAGTGTGGTCTCAGAAATTATTTAAAATTTGGATTGGATATGTTTGGGGAAATGGTGGGTGTGAGAGGGGTTTTAGTTATCCTCCAATCACTTTCGACTATTAAAAAGGGCAAAAGCCATTCTAATTTCCAATCTAATGAACCCTTTTTGAAGTTTCTACTACATCACTATCTATAAAACCCTTATATTCCCCCAAGGCATAACTTACAACCCTTGCCCCGAGGGCTCTGAGGGGGTCATCATCCTCAAAGACGTAAATTTTAAGACTTTTAACTACGTAGAAAAATGGCTATCTAAAAATTTTGATTGGATGTGTTTGTGGAAAAGATGGGCGTGAGAGGGGGTTAGTTGCCCTCAAATCGCTTTCGACTATTAAAAGGGGCACTAGCCCTTTGAATTTCCAATCGAATGAGCCCTTTTTCAAGTTGTTGTGATTTTAAAAGTTCCGCTTTTGTTAAAGCCAATCGTGTTTAACAAAAAAAAAAGGAATTATTTACTGACCTTCAGTTGTTGTGATTTTAAGAGTTCCGCTTTTATTTCAGCCAATTGTGTTTAACAAAAAAACAAATGAATTATTTACTGACCTTCAGTTGTTGTGATTTTAAGAGTTCCGCTTTTATTTCAGCCAATCGTTTTTAAAAAAAAAACAAAGAAATTATTTACTGACCTTCAGTTGTTGTGATTTAAGAGTTCCGCTTTTATTTCAGCCAATTGTGTTTAACAAAAAAACAAAGAAATTATTTACTGACCTTCAGTTGTTGTGATTTTAAGAGTTCTGCTTTTATTTCAGTCAGTCGTGTTTAAGAAAAAAACAAAGGAATTATTTACTGACCTTCAGTTGTTGTGATTTTAAAAGTTCAGCTTTTGTTTCAGTCAATCGTGTTTAACAAAAAAACAAAGTAATAATTTACTGACCTTCAGTTGTTGTGATTTTAAAAGTTACGCTTTTGTTTTATCCAATAGTTTTTAAAAAAAAAAAAAAATGAATTATTAACTGACCTTCAGTTGTTGTGATTTTAAAAGTTCCGCTTTTATTTCAGCCAATCGTGTTTAAAAAAAAAAAAAAAATGAATTATTTACTGACCTTCAGTTGTTGTGATTTTAAAAGTTACGCTTTTATTTAAGCCAATAGTGTTTTAAAAAAAAAAAAAAAAGGAATTATTTACTTACCTTCAGTTTTTTTTATTTTAAAAGTTCCGCTTTTGTTTCAGCCAATCGTGTTTAAAAAAAAAAAACAAAGGAATCATTTACTGACCTTCAGTTGTTATGATTTTAAAAGTTCCGCTTTTGTTTCAGCCAATCGTGTTTAACAAAAAAACAAAGGAATTATTTACTGACCTTCAGTTGTTGTGATTTTAAGAGTTCCGCTTTTGTTTAAGCCAATCGTTTTTAACAAAAAAACAACTGAATTATTTAATGACCTTCAGTTGTTGTGATTTTAATAGTTCCGCTTTTATTTCAGCCAATCGTGTTTAACAAAAAAACAAAGGAATTATTTACTGACCTTCAGTTGTTGTGATTTTAAAAGTCCCGCTTTTGTTTCAGCCATGTTGTGATTTTAAGAGTTCCGCTTTTATTTTAGCCAATCGTGTTTAACAAAAAAACAATTGAATTATTTACTGACCTTCAGTTGTTGTGATTTTAAGAGTTCCGCTTTTGTTTCAGCCAAACGTTTTTAAAAAAAAAAAAAAGGAATTATTTAATGACCTTAAGTTGTTGTGATTTTAAGAGTTACGCTTTTTTTTCAGCAAATCGTGTTTAACAAAAAAAAAAATGAATAATTTAATAACCTTCAGTTTTTATGATTTTAAAAGTTACGCTTTTCTTTAATCCAATATTTTTTAAAAAAAAAAAAAAAGGAATTATTTAATGACCTTCAGTTGTTGTGATTTTAAAAGTTCCGCTTTTATTTAAGCCATCGTGTTTAAAAAAAAAAAAAATTAATTATTTACTGACCTTCAGGTTTTTTGATTTTAATAGTTCCGCTTTTATTTAAGACAAATTTTTTTAAAAAAAAAAAAAAAAGGAATTATTTAATGACCTTAAGTTGTTTTTATTTTAAGAGTTCCGCTTTTATTTAAGCCAATTGTTTTTAAAAAAAAAAAAATGAATTATTTACTGACCTTCAGTTGTTGTGATTTTAAGAGTTCCGCTTTTGTTTCAGCCAATCGTGTTTAACAAAAAAACAAAGGAATTATTTACTGACCTTCAGTTGTTGTGATTTAAAGAGTTCCACTTTTATTTCAGCCAGTTGTGTTTAACAAAAAAAACAAAGGAATTATTTACTGACCTTCAGTTGTTGTGATTTTAAGAGTTCCGCTTTTATTTCAGTCAATCGTGTTTAACAAAAAAACAAAGGAATTAATTACTGAACTTCAGTTGTTGTGATTTTAAGAGTTCCGCTTTTTTTTTAGCTAATCGTGATTAACAAAAAAAACGAAGGAATTATTTAATGACCTTCAGTTGTTGTGAGTTTAAGAGTTACGCTTTTTTTTCATCCAATCGTGTTTAACAAAAAAAAACAAAGTAACTATTTACTGACCTTCAGTTGTTGTGATTTTAAAAGTTCCGCTTTTATTTCAGCCAATCGTGTTTAACAAAAAAAAAAAAAAGGAATTATTTACTGACCTTCAGTTGTTATGATTTTAAGAGTTTCGTTTTTTTTTCAGCCAATCGTGTTTAACAAAAAAAAAAAAGGAATTATTTATGACCTTCAGTTGTTGTGATTTTAAAAGTTCCGCTTTTGTTTAATCCAATCGTGTTTAAAAAAAAAAAAAAAATGAATTATTTACTGACCTTCAGTTGTTGTTATTATAAAATTTACACTTTTGTTTCAGCCAATCGTGTTTAACAAAAAAACAAAGGAATTATTTACTGACCTTCAGTTGTTGTGATTTTAATAGTTCCGCTTTTTTTTCATCCAATCGTGTTTAAAAAAAAAAAACACATGAATTATTTACTGACCTTCAGTTGTTGTGATTTTAAAAGTTCCTCTTTTGTTTCAGCCAATCGTTTTTAAAAAAAAAAAAAAGGAATAATTTAAAGACCTTCAGTTGTTGTGATTTTAAAAGTTCCGCTTTTGTTTCAGCAAATCGTGTTTAACAAAAAAACAAAGGAATCATTTACTAACCTTCAGTTGTTATGATTTTAAAAGTTCCGCTTTTCTTTCAGCCAATCGTGTTTAACAAAAAAAAACAAAGGAATTATTTACTGACCTTCAGTTGTTGTGATTTTAAAAGTTCCGATTTTATTTCAGCCATCGTGTTTAAAAAAAAAAAATATGAATTATTTACTTACCTTCAGTTGTTTTGATTTTAATAGTTCCGCTTTTATTTAAGCCAATTTTTTTTAAAAAAAAAAAAAAAAATGAATTATTTAATGACCTTCAGTTTTTTTGATTTTAAAAGTTCCGCTTTTTTTTCAGCCAATCGTGTTTAACAAAATAACAAAGGAATTATTTACTGACCTTCAGTGGTTGTGATTTTAAGAGTTCCGCTTTTATTTCAGCCAATTGTGTTTAAAAAAAAACAAAGGAATTATTTACTGACCTTCAGTTGTTGTGATTTTAAAAGTTCCGCTTTTTTTTAACCCAATCGTGTTTAACAAAAAAACAAAGGAATTATTTAATGACCTTCAGTTATTGTGATTTAAAGAGTTCCACTTTTATTTCAGCCAGTTGTGTTTAACAAAAAAAACAAAGGAATTATTTACTGACCTTCAGTTATTGTGATTTTAAGAGTTCCGCTTTTATTTCAGTCAATCGTGTTTAACAAAAAAACAAAGGAATTAATTACTGACCTTCAGTTGTTGTGATTTTAAGAGTTCCGCTTTTTTTTTATCTAATAGTGCTTAACAAAAAAAAACAAGGAATTATTTAATGACCTTCAGTTGTTGTGAGTTTAATAGTTACGCTTTTTTTTAATCCAATAGTGTTTAACAAAAAAAAACAAAGGAACTATTGACTGACCTTCCGTTGTTGTGATTTTAAAAGTTCCGCTTTTATTTCAGCCAATCGTGTTTAACAAAAAAAAACAAAAGGAATTATTTACTGACCTTCAGTTGTTATGATTTTAAGAGTCTCGTTTTTATTTCAGCCAATCGTGTTTAACAAAAAAAACAAAGGAATTATTTACTGACATTCAGTTGTTGTGATTTTAAGAGTTCCGCTTTTGTTTCATCCAATAGTGTTTAACAAAAAAAAAAAAAAGTAATTATTTAATGAAATTAAGTTGTTTTTATTTTAATAGTTACAAATTTTTTTCAGCCATTCGTGTTTAACAAAAAAACAAAGGAATTATTTTCTGACTTTCAGTTGTTGTGATTTTAAAAGTTCCGCTTTTGTTTCATCCAATTGTGTTTAACAAAAAAAAACAAATGAATTATTTACTTACCGTAAGTTGTTGTGATTTTAATAGTTCCGCTTTTGTTTCAGCCAATCGTGTTTAACAAAAAAACAAATGAATTATTTACTGACCTTCAGTTGTTGTGATTTTAAAAGTTCCGCTTTTGTTTCAGCCATGTTGTGATTTTAAGAGTTCCGCTTTTATTTCTGCCAATCGTGTTTAACAAAAAAAAACAAAGGAATTATTTACTGACCTTCAGTTGTTGTGATTTTAAAAGTTTCGCTTTTGTTGCAGCCAATCGTGTTTAACAAAAAAAAAACAAAGGAATTATTTACTGACCTTCAGTTGTTGTGATTTTAAAAGTTCCGCTTTTGTTTCAGTAAATCGTGTTTAACAAAAAAAAACGAATCATTTACTGACCTTCAGTTTTTGTTATTTTAATATTTACTCTTTTATTTAAGCCAATAGTTTTTAACAAAAAAAAACAAAGTAATTATTTAATGACCCTCAGTTGTTGTTATTTTAAAAGTTTAGCTTTTATTTAAGCAAATAGTGTTTAACAAAAAAAAACAAAAGGAATTATTTACTGACCTTCAGTTGTTGTGATTTTAAGAGTTCTGCTGATGTTCCAGCCAATCGTGTTTAACAAAAAAACAAAGGAATTATTTACTGACCTTCAGTTGTGATTTTAAAAGTTCCGCTTTTGTTTCAGCCAATCGTGTTTAACAAAAAAACAAAGGGATTATTTTCTGACTTTCAGTTGTTTTGATTTTAAAAGGTCCGCTTTTATTTAAGCCAATAATGTTTAACAAAAGAACCAAAAGGAATTATTTACTGACCGTCAGTTTTTGTGATTTTACAAGTTCCGCTTTTGTTTCAGCCAATCGTTTTTAACAAACAAAACACAGGAATGAATTACTGACCTTCAGTTTTTGTTATTTTAAAATTTCCACTTTTATTTCATCCAATCGTTTTTAAAAAAAAAAAACAAAGAAATTATTTACTGACCTTCAGTTGTGATTTTAAAAGTTCCGCTTTTGTTTTCTAAAATCATCTTCTAAAATGCCTCAAACGGTTTCACTTAAATCATCTTCTAAAATGTTTCAAAACGGTTTCACCCAAATAATCCCTAAACGTAATTTCTGCGTGTTCCTTTTGTTTTGGCATCCCTGCGCTGTCACATTTAAAATTCCTATGAAACCATTTCCCGCGTTAATATCTTCATCTCATAGATATCATCTTCTTAATCATCTTCTAAAATCATCTTCTAAAATGCCTCAAACGGTTTCGCCTAAATCATCTTCTAAAATGTCTAAAACGGTTTCGCCCAAATAATCCCCTAAAAGTAATTTCTGCGTGTTCCTTATGTTTTGGCATCCCTGCAATGTCACATTTGAAATTCCTAGGAAACCCTTTCCCGCGTTAATCTCTTCATCTCTAAGATGTTCCTAGCTACATTATTATGGTTTCGATAGAACATCAATTTATCTCTCTGACTTAAAGATCAGTGAAGCCGTATTTAAAAAAGGATTTTTCTATCTCTTTAGACTCCCGCATAATTCCAAGATAACAAGTGATGTCATTTCTAATTCCTGACACTAAAGATCAATGAAGCCTTATTTAAAAATAGAATATTAATTTTTCTCTCTGACCTAAAGAGCGTTTATCCCTCAGACCTAAGATCAAAGAAGCCATATTTGTTTCTTTATTCCCCTTTCACGAATCAATAATTCCCCTTAGAAACAAAAAATTAATTCCCCTATCGTGAATCAATAATTCCCCTTAGAAACAACAAAATAATTCCCCCTTCATGGATCGATAATCCTTGAATAAATTATAACCTGTCAGCGTTAGACTTAATTGTAGGTGGCAACACGGTGTTCGTACGGGACCTCCTGATAGGTTCCTACTTATAGGTTGTTTTTTTTTTGTCAGGGTGATCGCATCGAACGAATACTCATATAAAATCGTGAGAGGGCTTGCTCAAACGGAAATTACAGTTGTAGCTCCCAATTTTGTGACCAAAATGATGAGGGGGTAGGTATATCCCCCACCCACGCTCCTTTTTTCCCAAAGTCATCCGATCAAAATTTTGAGACAGTTATATTGATCAGCATAGTTGAAAAGTCAAGTAACCATGCCTTTGGGGATGACATGGCCCTGCAAATCCCAGGGGAAAGGTTGTAAGTTATGAAAAATGTCTAGTGTTTTTTGTCTAGACATTTTATGGGAGGGTGAATTTTCTATGGGGGAATTTTCTGCAGTGCGGATTTTTCAAGAGGAGATTAATCCATGTGGAGGGAAGTTTCCGGAATGAACTTTCAAAGGAAAATCATACACGGGGAAATATACCAGAATTTACTTTTTTTTTAATTGAGTTACTTTCTTTTTGCCAATTTAATTTTACATGTGGAGATATAAAGCGGAATTGCCCAGGGAAAATTTTCAAAGGAGTTGAAATTTTCTTGGGGGTTTTTTCAGGGGGTGGGGGATATTTTTTACGGGAGAAATTCTCTATGTGTAAATTTTGCGTGGAAGTAACTTTCCATTGAGACAACGAGACGAGAGAATTCCAGGAAACATTTTCCACGGAAGGAGGATTTGAGGCATGATTTGAAAAACAATTAAATAAGAAAAATAGTTTTATTTCAACTAAAATTAAGGAGCAATATCCAAATTAAAACGAACGGAAATTGTCTCGTGTATGAGAAGTGTGCCCCTCTCCTCAATACCTTGGTTTTTACGCTAATTTAACTTCCCCCTTCCCAATTATTTAATAACAACACCTGAAAAAAGAGACCTTCGATTAGATTAAGGAGATTTTTAACAATACAGAAATAACTTTTGGTGTGAAGAGCGAGTTATTGAGGAGAGGTTATCTCCCTCATGCACGGAACAGTTTCTGTTCTTTTTATTTTTAATTTAGCTCCGTACTTTCAGCGGAAAGAAAAGAAAATCATTTAATCGCTGAAAGGCAGAATCAACTCTCAGGGGAAACTAAACTGATTTTGAATAGCCAAAACTAGCCAGTATCTTATTTTTTTTTTTATCCTGAGTCTGAGTAGTTCCAAATCAGGGTTTGTGTAATATTCATTCATATAATATTAGTTTTTTGTATTCTATTCAAAATTCGGAAAACATTACGCAAAATGCTCTTTAATTACAATTTTTGTTATTGAATTTTGGCAAAGTCTAGGTTAACATCCTGGATGCTCCAAGTATATTTTGATTTAGTTCAACACCCATTTAGTATTTTTAAAAGTTTCAACTTAGCCGCTCCCGGAACATTGGGGTTGCACCCTTACAATCAGGATTCACGTAGGGTCTTTCGATTGAATTCAACATTCCTTGATATCTTTAGCCTAATAATCCAAGCCATTACTAGTACTATACAGATACGCCATTTTGATAATCAGGATCCACGTGGTGTTATTTGGTTTTGGCCAAAATTTACCTCAGTATTCCCTGGAAGTTCCAGCTTAATATCCTTCGTCACTTCTAATATTATTGTAGGTACACCCTTTTGAAAACCTATTGAAAATAGTGATTTAGTTCAGTATCCCCCTTAATTTTCATTTTAATTTTCATTTAATTTTCATCCTCTGAAATTTTCAACATAAAAACACTTATCTGCTTCTGAAATATTATACAAGTTTTCTTGTCAGTTCTAAAACATATTCTTAGACAATTGTCAATTTAGATACTTGCATTCCTTTCCCCATTGCCTTTTGGATCATTTTAAAAATCACTAGAACTTTTAATTTCAAATCAAATAAACCCTTCCGAAATTTCGAGGACCGCTCCTTCCGTGTGAAGTAGCTCTGGAAAAAATAATATTAATAGATAGTAGATTGAAGGTTTATGGCTCATTACTACGGAAATGCTAGAGCGTTGCTTCTGATAGTCCAGGCTTGCGTTACAATGATACTCGAAAGGGTCCCTACTATTTCAAAAATCTCTCTCTAGATATTTTATTGTATTTAGATCGGGGTCTATTCATTTTGAGGGGCTGCATACTACAGATAAATTTAGGAGTGTCGGAAATGTTTTGTCGGAATGCCCAAAATCGTCCGGAAACGTCTTTTAGAACCTTATTTTCAAAATTCCCTGTGTGTTGATTACCCTCTATCCCGGCTCTGGTATATTCAAATTTGATAAAATGGACAATAATATATAAACGTTTTTACTTTTATAACTTTAATAAATCAAATAATATTAACATTTTGATCACTAAATATCAGTATATATATATATATATATATATATATATATATATATATATATATATATATATATATATATATATATATATATATATATATATATTACAATGTTACAATGCATTGTAATATGTGCATGTTACAATGCACATTCATTGTATTTTTTTCAGTAAAGTGCAATTTTGTTCTGGCCTTGGGAAGGCATAGGGGTTTTGAGCCCAACTTATATTAATTTCTGGTCGTTTTGAGTTTGACTCGGTTATTTATTGTAATTTCTGTCCTTTTGGGGTTTCATTTATTAATCGATGCTGATTTGTGGTAGCTTCACGCTTAAAATACTACTTGGTTTTGTATTTAATCAATCTTGGTTTAACGGCGCTCTTTTCTTTGAAAAACTTATTTTGTGGAAAAAGTTTTTTTAATTAATTCAAACAAAGCATCACGGGTTACCATTCAAGGCTAAGAAGCAGGGCAATTTTCATCTATAAGCATTCAACAAGCAAACTTTATATCAATGTTTGATTGTATGTTGTCTAAGCTAATTACAAACCAAAAACCATTAAAAATGATGAAAATACTTGTAAGTAATGTGTACACTTGCAAAGCCCTCAAAATCAACTCACTTTTTTGAAACTAAAAAGGATGTTTTTCACAAAAAAAAAATTACACTGCTTTCTTGGATTTCATAGATACCTTTAACACATTTTTCCTTTTTTTAATTTTTTTTTTTAAATTTTGATTCATCTTCACAAGAAAAGAGCGTCTGACTAAATTAGGTTGAGAGGGGGCTGGATAACAGAATCATAAATTTCATTAGGATTTTTTCATGAAAAAAAAACACCTTCAAGATACATACAAAAGTTGGACTTAATTTTCCTTTTTTCAAGAGGGAAGGGGATCGAATAATTGCCAAGGATCCTTTAAAGAACTTTTCTCTAAGTGGAACTAAGTGTTTTGAACATCATTGGATAATTTAAATGCACTGATTATGGATATAAGTTCATAAATCTTGACCATTATTAAATCAGGACGTTATATGATGAAAAAAAACTAAATTGAAAAAAAAATTGTTATAATTGTTATACCCTATTGTTATAATTGTTAAAATTGTTATAATTGTTATACAACCTAGTTAACAACCTAGGCCACAGACATTGAAGGAAGTGAATCATTCCTCCCAAGTTTCTGGTTTTGGTTATGGTGCTGGACTTGGCTACGGTTATGGCGGGCTCTATGGAGGTTATGGTGCTGGCATCTTTGGAGGCCTTTATCGTCCCTTCTATGGTGGATACGGCTATGGTGCTGATCTGCGCTACTGGTGAACATCAGCCAGTTTACATTTGTACTCTTCTACTTTTTTGAAATAAAAATTTCTATGTGAAAAGAACTCTCATTAAAACAATTTACAATTTAAAAGCTCCCTTGTTTCTTTTCCTTACTTTTTTTTCCTTGTATTATGTTCAAGCTCCAAGCAGGAACGAGCTGCTGAAAAGTTTATTCCTTGCAAATTCAAGGACTACGGGACTGCAAAAATGTTGTTTTCCTGCTTTAAACGGCTAACCTAATCTAAGAGAGACACAAAGCTCTATATGCTCAAACAATATCTTTAGAACACAAATAATAACAGGGCAATAACAGGACCGTTTTCAAAGGGAGATTTTTCCAGGTATTTTTCCCATGCATTAGATTCGACAGGTTAATTGGTTGAAGCATTATTCAGCTAAGAGAGAATCAGTTTTCGGAGAATGCCATTTTACAATTTACGAGAATTTTCAAATAAGTTTTCCAGTGTTCCCGCAAAAATGGATCGAAATCGGATAAGTATTCCATAGCACCTACGTAATTATCAGTATTTTCACAAAAAAAAAAACACTTGATTTTCACCACGAAACACTAAAGAGTACGAAGAAATAAATTTTACCGTCGCTACCATACAGTTAAGCACTTCTCTCAAACTTTTTTTTTCATTTATAATTCGTTTTTCAAACAGTTCGTGGTAACGAACTGTAAGTAAGGAGCGACCCGGCTCAATAGAAACCAAAACTCTATAGAACGGAATTATGATATCAATAGATATATCAAAAGAAATATCTTGTTCTGCTGATTTCAAATATATAAATTTCATTAAGTTTAGACTTACCTATTGAAAGCTAAGAGCCTGAGAAAATTTACCTGATTTTCAAAAAAAGAAGGAAACACCCCCTAAAAGTTATAGAATCGTCATGAAAATCACACCATCAGATTCAGCGCATCAAAAACCCTACTGAAGAGCTTTCAAGCTCCTATTTGCGAAAATGTGGAATTTTGTATTGTTCGCCAGAAGAAAGATTACGGATGCGTGTTTGTTTGTTTTTGTTTGTTTGTTGTGTTTTGTTTCCAAAGGTGATCGTATCGATTAAGTGGTCCTAGAATATCGTAAGAAGGCTCGTTTGAACGAAAATTAAAAGTTCCAGTGCCCTTTCTGAGTAGCCAAAAATATTGGAGGGCAACTATGCCCCCTCCCCAACCCCTTTTTTCCCAAAATGGTAAGATCAAAATTTTGAGATAGGCATTTTGTTCATCATAGTTGAAAATCTCAATAACTGTACCTTTGGATATAACATGAACCCCCCCCCCCCCCCCCCCGCCCCCTGGGAAAGGTCTTTAAGTTATACAGTTTTCCCATTGTTTGCGCATAGTATTTGTTACTGGGAAGTAGGTATACATTTTCGGGTGGGGGGGAGAATTTCTGTTGGGGGTTTTTCCACAGGGTAATCTTCCATGGAGAGGGAAGTTTCTAGCTCTAGTGCCCTTTTTAAGTGACTAAAAGAATTGGAAGGCAACTAGGCCCCCTCACCCACCCTTTTTTCCCAAAATAGTCAGATCAAAATTTTAGAATAGGCATTTTCTTCATCATAGCTGAAAGGCCCAATAACTATGCTTTTGGGCAAAACACGACCACCACCCACAGCTCCAGCGGAAAGGTCTTTAAATTATAAAATTTGCCCGTTGTTTACGCATAATATTTGTTATTGGGAAGTATGTATACATTTTCGGGTGGGGGGGGGGCGAATTTTCTGCTGGGGGTTTTTCCACGGGGGGAATCTTCCATTGTGAGGGAAATTTCAAGGGAGTGAACTTGTCCGGAGAAATCATACAGGGTGGGAATTTGCCAGAATTCCTACACAAAATTATTTTTAAATGACTTACTATCTCTTTTCCGTCTCAATTTAACGCGTGGAGTTCTTAAGGGTAATTGTCCAGGATAAATTTTCACCGGGATTAAATTGTCTAGAGGATATATCTGTGGGGAAGGGGATTTCTCAGTGGAGGGCCAGATTTCCTGGCACTATTAAAAAACGATCAGATATTAAATAAAAAAACTAGTTTTTTTCAACTGAAAGTAAGGAGCAATATTAAAACTTAAAACGAGCAGAAATTATTACGTATATGAAGGGTATTGTCCCCTCCCCAACACCTCGCTCTGTACGCTAAAGTTTTGATTTTGTCCCAATTCTATAAGAACGACTCCTAAAACACAAGGGTTGTTTAATTAGAACAAATAGAAGCTTTTTTAAAAGTAACATATCCAACATATCCAAAGGTACACATTCTAGGTCGACAAAAAACTTTTTTTTTGCTTTACGTGTCAATTCTTTCAGGTTTTTCTAAAAAAAAAATGAACTGTTAGTATATGTTCGTTTTTCTGTATATGAAGTACCGTCCAGATGTAAAATGAAGAGCTGAGCCCGAAAATGAAAGCAAATTTGCAGTACAATGTACCAGAAAAAAATTTCATAATCATCAATATGTGATTTTACCCTTCTCATCGTTGTGACCTCTTTTTCACCATACTATCAGAAGGCAACTATTCTGACATAAAATGATGAGCTGAGCCCCAAAATCAAATTAACCTGATTTAGTATCTACTAGAAAACCCGTTTCATATTCATCAACATGCACTTTTTTTTATCTTCCTTTGATATTTTTTTTAGCACTTATTGTCCACCAATTCGTCAATTGTTGGTAAAAAAAAAAGTGGGCTGATAAATTATGGTTGGCTCGTTTAGAAGACCAGTTAACACACAAAAGGCATCTACACCACTTTCATTACCTTCGTAGGCAATAAATTATATCAACGTTTCGTCCCACGCTTTGTCCAAGTGATTTCTCGGACAAAGCCGTAAGCTAAAAAGTTATAACTGAATATTACCCCATTTATTAATTCACGTTAAGGCCCGTGTTTGGTATCTTGCCATCTATTGATACAAAAAAGTCATTTGATATATCCGCCACCTAGCAAGCTTTAAAGTTTCACTCCGAATGTGTATCAAGTTTCACTTCACCGTTTATCAAGCCTTCCAGAATGGGATGCATGTGATCAGACGTTCTGATAGATTATAGGCTGGACTCTTCACGGATCTTGTCATTGAGCAAGAGCTCATGCGTTGTCTCAAAACGGCTGGTGGTCTTACCGATGGAAGTGGTAGGACAGAGCTTCAAATTTCTTTATGGGTTTTATCTCGACCAGTCTGTTCTGTATTAAATCTTCTGATGGAGGGTATGTCACAGGTTTTCTTTGGAACTAGTAAACAACATAAGAAAATGTCCGAACAGAGGCACCTAAGAGATTGTATGGACACCCAGATCGTTATCGATTTCTTAGAAAAAGGATCACCATTTAATATGGATCTTCAACTAAGAAAAATCACCAATGGTCTTAAAGCCTACGAATCTGATTTAGGCCGATTTAGGCCGTAAAAATCATTGACCTCATGTCTGGAAAGCTTTTCACTGATTTTGTATTTCAGCGAAAACAACAGGCAGTTCAAATTACTGCAAAGCAGAATCCAGGTTGAGATTGAAAAAGACTGGGATTCACTCTCCTTTTTCAGAGGTTTATCACGCTAGCAAAGAGGATCAATCCCACGGAATCTGAGTACTTTCAACACGAACTTTGTTCCTACCCGGTATGACTTTTCGACAGTTCTTGCATGCTCCGGTCTCCGAACAAGGCAGAGTTTGCCAAGGCTATAGCACATGCTTGCAATCTTGAGGAGTGCTCTACTCCCCTTCCCAAGGGCATTCGATACATCATCCACGGTGAAGCTCCTCTGCACAGACTTCCATGGGCCAATAATGAACGAAATTCCGTAATCCTTGACCATTATGCTACTTACATGGCCCAAACGTATCCATCTACCACTATTGTTCTTACGAACTACGGCTACGATGGCAGGGTTGCTATAAAAGATATGACACAGTCAAAGAGAAGTCGTATAATCGGTCGTGAGATCTTGTTCACATCAGATATACAGCAGAAGGTAAAAAAAAGGATGAGTTTTTATCCCGCAGGAAAAACAATGCCAGGTTTATCTGCGCGTTAGCTGTTTATTTCCGATCAAAGGGCTTCGTCATAGTCCTGCCACCAGGTAAACAGATGTCCAAATTGTGCCAGCTAATTTTGATTCTTCCCGGTATTATGACACTGCCGTCGTTGGAGATGATACTGATATTTTGATTCTATTGTGTTATCATGGTGACCTATCAAGCAGGAAACTATTCTCTGCACCAGAGCCAAAGTCGAAGAAAACTCCATGAATATGGGATATTCACAAATTATTACAAAAGATTGTAATTATTACAAATTATTACAAAAATATTCGCAAAAGAGAAGCTGGGCCAAGAGACATGTCATCTGATTCTTTTTTCTCACGCCATCTTAAGCTTTGACTCTACTTCACGGATCCACAGTGTTGGAAAAGTCCTTGCTCTGTAGAAACTAATGGCAGATGCCAATTTTCGTACATCATCTGCAGTTTTCATGCTGAAGTCAGCTTCGAAGGAGGAGGTAAAGGTAGCTGGAAAAGACGCTCTATTCATGATATATGGCTCATCAAAAGGGGGAAATCTGAATGAACTCCTCAGGGAAGTTTTTAAAAAGAAGGTGGCTACTTCTAGCACGTTCGTCCACCCAGAACAGTTACCACCAACTTCTGATGCGGCTAAATTCCACAGTTACAGGTTTTTTTTTGCCAAGTTCAGGTATGGACTAGAGATCCTGATTCTGAACTTAAAGCCGAGAATTGGAGTTGGAAAAATAAATATAACTTCTTGTATCCATTGACTACTGACGTCCTACCAGCCCTTCGTCTGCTTCTGAAAATTTTGAAGTGCTCGTGTGAACTCAAATGTAGCTCAACAAGATGTAGCTGCTTTAAAAACGGCGTATCTTACACTGCAGCGTGTAAAACGTGCAAAGGGACAGCAGGTTCTAACTCTCAAAAAATTGAAAGCTATAACGATGAGGAAAACGTCGAAGCTTAGATATCAGAATCAAAAAATAAGTTGTGAATAGTAGTCGGAGTTTGATTCTGTCGTTCAAATGCTTATGAAGTTGATTCGATAATGTTGGTCAGTTGTGAAGACTAATCAGTGTGTTCATAATAGTTTATTCTAAGAGGGATTTTAAATGTCGGCCGCTGAAAACTAGTTTCATAAATGATTTCCCTTTTCTAGTATTTTTCAGGTTTTCATAAACATCTTGCAATCAATTTTTTTTAGGCTGACCCATCACGTGATGGAGCAAGCGACGATCAGATTCAGGTAACTAATTATTAGATTTCAAAACCGACAATTTAGCCAGCGAAAGATGATCTGGTAAAAATTAATTGGGATCACAACGGCGAGAAGCGTAAAAATATCATATTGATGATTATGAAACTTTTTTTATATACCATACACAAAATGAGACTCCATGTTCGCACTCAACTCGTCTTTTTACATCGGAATAATAATTCAGTTCAAGAAAAACGAACAACTACCGGAATTTAATTTTTTTATTAGGAAAGTCAGAAAACTGACATGATACTCCAAAAAAAACTACTTTTGCGTCTACCTAGAATGTGCAACTTTGGATATGTTGTTCAGCTTTTTTTCTTCTACAACATGGTGTAAAAATAATTTCTGTTGCAATTTGTTTTTACCAAAAATCAACGAATTGATGGACAATACGTGCTAAAAGAAACATGTCAAATGCAAATAAAAAAGCGCATATTGATGAATATGAAACGGGTTTTCTAGTAGACATTAAATCAGGTTAATTTGATTTTGGGGCTCAGCTCATCATTTTATGTCAGATTAGTTGCCTTCTGATAGTATGGTGAAAAAGAGGTCACAACGATGAGAAGGGTAAAATCACATATTGATGATTATGAAACTTGTTCCGGTACATTGTACATCAAATTTGCTTTCATTTTCGGGTTCAGCTCTTCATTTTACATCGGGATGATACTTCGTATGCAGAAAAATGAACATTTACCGACAGTTTCATTTTTTTAAGAAAATTATGAAAAAATTGACACGAAAAGCAAAAGAAAATTTGTTTTGCGTCGACCTAAAATGTGCAACTTTGGATATGTTGTTCAGCTTTTTTTTCTACAAAATGGCGTACAAATCATTTCTGTTGCAATTTGTTTGGAGTCAAACTCTAGTTCGCCTGTACTAAAAGAGACTCATGTTTTTCAATTGGAATGTTTCTGGAATAATAATGACACTTTTGTTACTACAAAGCAGTTTAAGGAGAAAGATACTTATCAATAAGTGGTGGAACTCTGATGCCTTGTTTCTTATTTGATTTCTATAAATAAGACATCTTGAAATCTCAAGAACTGCTAGGAATATTGCTCGTTTTTAGTTTGACTGTGTTGTTGATTTAATTCCTGTTCGTTTTGGGTTTCTTTATTTATTTATTGTGATTCAAGGTAGTTTTACGCTTGAAAAAACATTTTACATTATTTCTGTTCACCTTTGGTTTAATATAGCTCTTTACTTATTTTTGGAAAACTAATTTTTTATATTTTTTCCTTTTTAATTAGTTTATACATAAATATCAATAAAGATGATATTTATAAATAGAAGAATATTAGAATTATACGGTCTTAACATATCGTTTAAATGGATACGCCCGTTTTTGTTGTTGGCAAGTTTCTTTGTCGGTAACTACCACAGTTTATATAATTATTCAGTAAGCTTATCGCAGATCATTTCTGGTCTTCGTTCCCGGTGCGAACAAAAAGCTCCTCCCACTCCTTTCTTCACTTATGGATCAGTGTGTTTGCGTCTATCAATGAGAAATGGTTACAAAGTGCATTATTCGTAATAGCGGGTTTCCACTTCTTTCAGATTGTTTCGCGTCTGACTTGTCTACCCGTGAAAAGATCTGATGCCGCTTATGTTTATATATGCAGAAACGTTCTCCGGAGCACTCGCACCCCGGTCCGGGTTTTTATAATGGGTGAAATAGGGAATGATCATACTGGATAATTATATAAAATGTGGTAACTACTCTGTGAGAACCAGAATTATAAAATTAATGATTAATATAGAAGAAAAACTATTACAATATTCAGAGCAATTTTATTCTTGAAGTTTCAAGATTTCTAGAATTCATAAAAGAAAAAGTCATCTGAGTTCCAGCACTCAGATGAACTGCTTGAACTGCTTTGTAGTAACAAAAGTGTCACTATTATTCCAGAAACTTTCCAATTGAAAAACATGTGCCTCTTTCTTGAGAAATATTACACTGACACGAAATATCAAAATTGTTGGAGGTCATAGTAACCTTGACTAAGAAAAATCTAAATAGTAAAATAGGTTTGATTGATTGGAAGAAAATAAAGACAATGGACGGCGAAAAAAAGAATAATGACTTTAATCATTTAAGTCAAGCGGATAATGCCAAAGGTAAAATGCAAAGAAATTAAAGGAACAAAAGGAAGAAAACAGTTTTGACTGACGAAACTCTCGACTTTTCCACCCGATATGCATTTTGAAGCCTTACTTATAACACCACGCGTAACACACTTTTACCATACCCCGTTTTTCTTAGGCATGTATGGGACACCTCAAGCGACGCGGAGTACACTTCCGCGATGCATAGTCCCACTATCTGGTTCGCAACCTTCAAATACAAAAGAAAACTTTAAAAGAAATCGACAGAAATATAGATTCCACCCCAATCTGTTGCCAGTCTCAAAAATCTCATTTTAGCTGTTTTTTATTATAGCCTTATCAAACACTTTGTGATAACGAACTGTAAGTAAGAAGTGATGAGGCTCAATAGTAACCAGAACTCTAAAAAATATACTTTTGATACCAATGGATGTATCAAAAGAATTAGCTTAATATACTGATTCCAAATATATAAGAGTCATTAAGTTTAGTCAAACTCGTCAAAGGCTGTTACCCACAGTAGGCTACGGGTCTGAGAAAATTTGAATGATTTCTTAAAAAGGGGAAAACACCCCTTAAAAAAAAGAATCTTAACGAAAATCACACCATCAGAATCAGCGTATAGGAGAACCGTACTGTAGTGGTTTCAAACGCCTATCTGCAATAAGAGCTTGTATTTTTTGCCAGAAGAAAGACGGATGCGGGTTTATTTGTTTTTTTGTTGTTTTTTTTTCCAGAGGTCATCGTACCTACTCAATGGTCCTAGAATACCGGGAGATGTCTCAGCCAAACGGAAGTTAACAGTTCTAGTGACCTTTTTAAGTGATCAAAAAGATTGGAGGGCAACTAGACCCCCTCCCGTGCCCCTTTTCCTCATTATCGTTTGATAAAAACTTTGAGATAGGCATCTTCTTCAACATAGTGTAAAAGTCCAATAAGTATGCCTTTAGAGATATTATTTCGAGATATATTTGAGGAGGGAGAAACCCCCCTCATATAAGTAGTAATTTCTGTTGGTTTTAAGTTTTAGTTTTGCTCGTTACTTCCAGTTAAGAAAAACTTGTTTTTTTTTGTTTTTTTTTTTGCTGACATAGGGCCTACCAATATTTTAAACCAATGACATACCAATATTAAAACCAATATTTTGTACAAACCTAGCCTGAATAGTTGGGAAACATGAGTAGCTTTCCGCTAGCTTCGATATAATTACGCTTTGTAAATCATATTGTAATTAGAAATTTGAAAGTTTAGAATAGCCCCAGGTTCAAGGCTTTTTCCTCCAAAAATCCAAAATTTTCACGAATTTTTGAGCATTTCAAATAAAATATATTTTTTTTCATTATTGTCCTCCACCAAAATAAAATCCTGCGAACATGCTGGATTACAAGAAATAGATCTACATCTCAAATAGAAGCATTAATTTGTGATGGGCACTTGCCCTCCTAAATTTCTCATCCCCCCTAAAAAATTTTGAAAGTTAACATTTTCTCTAATCATAGAGAAATGTCTTTTCTGGTATTTTCCTGGAATATATTGAAAAAACTGCAGTCCCCTATATTTTCAAAATGCATTTGCCCCATCGTCCAGCATTTTGGTAATTGGTACCACTGTTCTCAAAATAGGAACCAAAAATATGTGTTTAGGTTCTTAACCCTCACCCTTCGTCTTAAGAAAACCGAACCAGAACTTAGAAATTTCACCTATTTCAGAGTAGAAACCTTAAAAACTTTTACTAAGCTAAGCTTAAAATCTCATTTTTTACAATGTGTAATACAATAGTTTTTACAAAAGTAGCCGGCATTTACCCCCCCCCCCCCGGCAAATTCCATCAGAAAATACCCCCATGGAAAAGACCCCCCGCGTAAAATACCCCTCTCCCCGTGGAAAACACCCCCTGAAAATACCCCCTCAGAAAATACCCCCCGCGGTAAATATCCCCAGCAAAAAATGCCCCTCTAAAAATCCCTGGAAAATATCCCCAGAGGAAAATAATCCACCCTCTGAACCCCCCCCCCCCCAGAGAATACCCCTTCCCGTGGAAAATACCCCAATTTTGGTACTTGTGTATCATTCGCCACTCACTCAAGTTTACGCTGTGTAAAACTCGAGAACAAACTGTTTTTTTCGTTAGTTTCTTCGTTACTTTAGAAACACATTTGAACTATGGATTTGCACATTATGGGGGGGGGGGGGTAAATATAGGGGGGATTCTAGGCGTTTACCTCTCCCCCGGCGATTACCCCCCTGAAAATACCCCCCGGAAAAAAAAATCACGGAAAATATCCCCCGAAAAACGCACCCCCGCGGAAAATACCCCCACGGAGGGGGTATTTTCCCCCCACTTAAGTGTTAATACCTCATTTAAGTGATTTATGATGGTTGCTGATCAAAGTTTATGTTATTTGCGCCTTTCATTTATGTTATTTTACTGTGTTCATGGCCGTATATTTGGCTTTAAAATACATTTATTTATCTGTCTATCAAATATGCAGAATAATTGTACCCAGCACATTTTGCTTGCAGACCCGCTATACTTTATCCCCCCCTAATATCCAAATCTATAGCCCAAATTTATTTCTAAAGTAACGAAGAAAGTAACGAAAAAACCGATGTGTTCTCGAATTTTACGCAGCGTAAACTTGAGTGAGTGGAGCATAATACACAAGTACCAAAATTCTTTTCCCTACGGAAATTACAAAAATAAAACTCAAATAAAATTCTCAAATTTGGAAAGCCTTATTTTCCAAGGGTGTATTTTCCACGGGGTGGGGGGTATTTTCCACTGGGGGTATTTGCCGGGGGGGTATTTTCTGAGGAGGGGAGTAATTTCCGGGGGGGGGGGGGGTATTTTCCGCCGGGTACTTTCCGGGGGAGGTATTTACAGGGGGGCATTTTCCGGGGGGAGATTTTCCAGGGGGAGGGTATTTTTCGGGGAGGGAGGTAATTGCCGGGGGGGGGGGGTAAGCGCCGGCTACCATTTAAGATACATGGAAATATCAACCCATTTTTTCCAAATATCCCTTTCCTTATCGTAAAGAACCCCTGGCACCGGCTCAAGCAATGCGTTAAATATGCAATGCATGCATTCTAAGAAACATTCCTTGTATCTCAGGAGTCGCTCTTAGAAAATTGGGACAAATAGTCAAACTTTAGCCTAAAGAGCAAGACATTGAGGAATGGCCAACCCTTTATATATGGAAAAATTTCTGTTCGTTTTGAGTCGTAATATTGCTCCTTACTTTCAGTAGAAAACACTTTTTTTATTTAATATCTTATCGTTTCCCAAATAATGTCGGTAAATATGGCTCACCGTCCATGAAAAATTCCCTCCCCTCACGGGAAACTCCTCCGTGGAAAGTTTTCCCCGCGTAAAATATACCATCTCCCCATAAAATTCCCTCCGTCCAATTCCATCTTCGCTGAAATCCGTGATATTTCTTTTGACAGAAAAAAAATTACAAAATTCTGCATTTTTCAGATAGGAGCTTGAAACCGCTACAGGAGGGTTCTTTGATACGCTAAATCTGATGGTGGGTTTCGTTAACATTCTTTGAATTTTAAGGGGTATTTTGACCCTTTTCGAGAATCAGGCAAATTTTCTCAGGCCCGTAACCTTTCATGGGTAACTCTAAAATTTATGAGTTTTATATATTTGGAATCAGCATATAGGCCTAAGCCAATTCTTTTATTAAATCAATTGATATCAAAATGCCGTTTTAGGAGTTTTGGTTACTACTGAGCCATATTGCTCCTTACTTACAGTTTATTACCAGAAACTGTTTGATTAGATCTGCTGATTCTGGTGTATGATACGTCTAACATAAATATTTTCGTCATTTGTATGATTCATGTTCAGCTATACATGTTCATACTGTTTTGCTATTTTGTATAATTACTAACCTTCATCCCCCCTAAAAAAAACTCTTTTCGGATTTAAGTCTCTGTGTACTTATTTATGTTTAAAGGAAAGTTTGATGCTTGAACTAAGCATAAGAACTTAAATTTCACATTTTCTAAAAAAAAAAAAAAAAGCAAAATGTCTATTATTAATAAATTTGACTTTTTGTTGTTATGATTAAAAAAAAAAAAAAAAAAAAAAAAAAAAACCAATTGTAGGCTAGTCGTCTTAGGATATGCTTTAAGGAGTAGATCATCTGTAAAGTCACGGAAAAACTTTATTGTTTCCAAAAATTACAAAAGGTTCAAGCTACCATAAAGATTAAGAGATTTTGGGCGCGGCGGTGGAAGGTCACACAAAAATTAAATATAAAAGCCGGAAAATAATTACTACCAGTATCAATTCATTGACCTATCAAGTCATTCAAGCTCAACTATACAAAATGATAAAAGCAATCGTAAGTAATTATTGATCTCTCACTTTATGATTGACAATTGCACTTACCTAAGAGTTATCAATGGGGAAAAGCGAGATGAGTTAGGGACAAGGGTGCCAATCATTGAAAATTTAGGGAGGAAATGGATTTTTTAAATACAGCGAAGGAGAGAAGTTTACTTTTCTGAATTTTAGATGAAAATCGTCAATGAAAATAAAAAGGTATTTTTCCAAATCTTAAGCTGGGGGTTTGTAAAAACTCTAGGGGGTGACCAATTGTCCCTCTCCCCAGCTGGTGTCCCTGGTTAGGGGTGACTTGGCCCCCAATAGCATCCAAAAATCCAAATAATATTTGCCAAGAAAGGAGAATATTTCCTGATCAAAATAAAAAATATTGCAAACAATAAATTTGTTATGGCCTCGGAACAAATAAATTTTGACTCTAGAATTTTGAACACTACTAATAAAACCGAAGTAATGGTAATTTCAGGCTAACAAAATAGTTCGTGATAACGAAATGTAAGTAAAGAACGACTCGGCCCACTAGTAACCGAAATTCTATAAACGGAATTCTGATTAAAACAGATACATCAGAAGAATTGGCTTCTTATGCTGATACCAATATCTAAAACTCATAATATTAAAAGTTACCCATCAAAAGTTAAGAGCCTGAAAAATTTACCGCAAAGTCAAGTGATTTTAAATCAAATTACACCATCAAGTTCAGCATATCTGAGAACCCTACTGTAGAGGTTTCACGTTGCTATCTGCAAAAATGTGCGATTTTGTAAGAAAAAAAAATTGGGCCAGGATAATGACACGTCTTTATTTGATTTTTTTTTCTTTTCTTCTCAGGGGTCATCGTATCGAACCAATGGTCCCGAAAGATCAGGAGGTGGTTCATTCAGACAGAGATAAAAATTTATAGTGTTCTTTTTAAGTGACCAAAAAGATTGGAGGGTAACCAGCCCCCACGCCCCTTTTTCATCAAAGACATCTGATAAAAATTTTGAGATAGCCATTTGATTCCGCATAATTGGAAAGTCCAATAGTTTTCCCTTTGGCGATTGCATGGTCCCCCATAGACCCTGGGAAAAGGGCTGTAAGTTACGCAATTTGGCCATTGTTCACATATGGTAGCCTATTTGTTATTGGGAAACATACTGACAAATTAGGGGAAGTATTTTATGCGGCAGGGGATTTCCACAAGGAAAATTTCCCGTGGGGAGGAATATTTACAGGAGGAATTTTCTAGAGAAAATTGTACACGAGGGGGAGATTTCCTGTCATGACGCGGAAACGTTCAGAAATTCAATAAAAATCAAGTTTTAAACATAAAAAACACGTCATTTCAACTGAAAGTAAAGAGCAGGATTACAGCTAAAAACGAACAGAAACTATTCCGTACATGAAGAGGCTGCCTTTTCTCAATCCTCACTGTTTACTCTAAATTTCAAAACACTTTTTGTGACAATTCTTTAAGAAAGAACGCTCAAGTGCGTGGGCCGTTGAACTTGAATGACAAGTATTTTTAAAGAGTTTAAGACTTCAGCGTAAAGAGGGAGGGCTGAAAAAGGGTCAGCTCCCCTTATATGCGCTAAAAGTTTTGTTTTGTGCTAAATTTTAATGTTGCTCCTTACTTTCATTTGAAAAACTTTTTTTATTTAATAAGAATTTATTTAATAAGACTGCCTTTTCTCAATCCTCACTGTTTACTCTAAATTTCAAAACACTTTTTGTGACAATTCTTTAAGAAATTAAATAAAAAAAAAACAAGTTTTTTAAACTGAAAGTAAGGAGCGACATTATAAATAAAGCCTACATTATTGTAGGCCTTTCTTTAAAACGGCGGTCCACTCCACACCGACTCTATAATTACTATAATTTTTTTTTTTTTATAATATGATAATGTTTGTAGCAATAGTAAATCATGATCTTACAGATCGAGTCTTTGAGGAGCGGACGTCCCTTTTCAAATAAGTACTATATTCTGTTAATTTTTTTTTTTATTGTCGCTCCTTACTTTCAGTTTAAAAAACTTGTTTTTTTTAATTTAATTTATGATCGTTTTTTAGTTAATGCAGCTTTTATTTGCATAAAAATTTTACTTTTCTTTTGCTAAATGGATGTCTTTACAAATTAACTTTTGTAACTAACTTCTATATTCGTATATTTTTCTTCTGGCAAAAAATACAAAGTTGCAAATTTGTGCAGATATGAGCTTGAAACCTAGGTACTAGAGTTTTCTGATCCGCTGAACCTGAAGGTGGGATTTTCATTTAAAGTCTTTCAATTTTAGTGGATGTTTCCAACCTATTTAAAAAATCGGGTAAATTTTCTCAGGCTCGTAGCCTTTGATGATTAATACTAAACCTAATAAAATTCATATATTCAGAATCAGCATTATAAACAAATTCTTTTGATACATTTATTGACATCAAAATTCCGTTTTTAAAAGTTTCGATTACTATTGAGCCGTATCGCTTTTTTCTATTGTTTTTTTTTTATTACGTATATGTTATTACGTATATGAGGGGATTATGCCCTTAGTAAATCACACCTACTTTAATTTAAAATTTAAAAAACAATTTTATTAAAAAGACACTGAAAAAAACAGTCATGTTAATTATAAAATATATATATTTTTAAACAAATAAAAAGAAAATTTATCGTAAAGTTCGTGGTATTGAATTTGGGTAGACTCCCCTCATATACGTTATAATTTCTGTTAGTTTTAAGTTCTAATATTCCTTCTTACTGTCAGTTCAAAAATCTTGTTTTTTTTATTTAATTTCCGCTGGTTTTTTAAATAATGCTTGGAAATCCGGCGCCCCCTTCATAGAAATATTTCTTACCCCAAAGAGCCATCCTCTACGGAAATATTCTCCAGAGTAACCCCTCCTCTAGCCCCCCTCCAGAAAAAATCCTTCCTGAAAATGGTTGTATACTTCCCAATAACCAATAAATAATGCTGGCAAGTCCGGCGCCCCCTTCATGGCAATTTCCTTTCCCCCATGAAAACTTCATTCACGAACAGTTCCTCCAACATAACCCCCAGCACACCCTTCCTCCCACTACCAGAAAAAAAAACTCCTGAAAACATATGTATACGTCCGAATAACCCAAACTAAATGCTAACATTCGGTAAAGTTAATAACTTTTAGCCCTCCCTCTGGGTACATCTGGGGATTAAGTCATCCTAAAAGACATATTTATCATATTTTTGACCATGCTGAACAAAATGGCTATCTAAAAATTTTGATCGGGTGACTTTGGGAAAAAATAAGCGTGGGAGGGGGCCTAGTTGCCCTCCATTTTTTTTGGTCACTTAAATAGGACACTAGAACTTTTAATTTCCATTCTAATGAGCTCTCCCACGATATTCTAGGACTCCAGGTTTGATACGATCACCCCTGGGTAAAAAAAAACAAAAACAAATAAACACGCCCCCGTGATGTTTCTTCTGGCAAAAAATGGAAAATTCCATATTTTTGCAAATAAGAGCTTGAAACCTCTACAGTGCGGTTCTCTGATATGCTGAATCTGATGGTGTGATTTTCATTAAGGTTCTATAACTTTTAGGGGGTCTTTCCCCCTTTTTTTTAAAATCAGCCAAATTTTCTCAGGCGCGTAACTTTTGATGGGTAGCACTAAACTTGATTAAAAATATATATTTGAAATCAGCATTGAAATCTGATTCTTTTGATATATTCTAGAGTTTCTAGAGTTTCGGTTACCATTGAGCCGGGTTGCTCCTTACTTACAGTTCGTTACCACGAACTGTTTGAGAACACTCAAGTGCATGGGCCGTTGAACTTGAATGACAGGTATTTTCAAAGAGTTTAAGACTTCAGCGTAAAGAGAGAGGGCTGAAAAAGGGTCAGCTCCCCTTATATGCGCTAAAAGTTTTGTTTTGTGCTAAATTTTAATGTTGTTCCTTACTTTCACTTGAAAAACTTTTTTTATTTAATAAGAATTTATTTAATAAGAAAACCCGCATTTGCCTGTTGGTTCGATACTGCTACACATCAAGAAGTCTTAAATATACTTTTAAGGGAACTGATATCCATAATTGAACACAGTTGGGATGAAGATCCACTCTAAAGCTATACCATAGGACCAGAAACATAAATTTAAAACTCAGGCATTCAAGATCAGCTTACATTAAATGATTGAAGCAATTTCAAACAATAATTGTTTTCTCATCATATGATTGTTAATTGCATGTTTCGTCGAATGAAGACCCTGGTATATCCAATGGGGCCAAGACTCCAATCCTTTGTTGCCAAATGCTATTAAATTATGTACTGTTTGTAACAGAATGAAAGAATTGTTTTTCACTTAGATATAATTCTCTTTAGGGAGGCAATTTACAGAAACTAAGAGGGGAGATTGCAGTTTTCAAAATCTAGAGGGAGGAGGGAAATTTTGTTTTTAGTATTTGTAATGAATATACCTAAAGGTATTTTGTGATGAAAATCCAAAAATGAATTTATTTGTCAAAGCCTGGGGAAAGGGTAAAAAATCTAAGGAGGCCTAGGAACAAGTTCAATTTGGCTTTTAACACAGGGAAATTATGTACTAGCAGTCCAACCAAATTACTTTCAAATTTCGATATAAGAAAATTTTGTATTTTGTCTAGATCTCCAAAATATTACACCAAAAATTAGGAGGTAAATAGCGACAAACACCACACTGTCTTTCCATAACAAACAAACACACTTATAAATAGTAGGGAAAATTTTCTCAAGCAAGAGAGTGGAATTCAATTTAGTGGATATTTCGGCCCTATGTCCAAGGTCCGTCCTCAGCACAGAACCAACAAAAATATATACATAAAAAACTTACATTAAAATTCAACCTTTAGAACTAAAAAGGTTTTAAAAACTTTTAAAACAGCCCTAGCATCATTACTTGAACGAAGTTCAACCAGGACTGATAAATAAAGTGAGGTTAGATGATAAAATTCTTTCAAACGAGATAAAATAATTAAATACAAGCGTTTAAAGCAAATCTTGCTTTTTTGTTCTTTTTGGCAGTGAATTTTTTTATCCACTTTATTTATCAGTTCCCGTTGAACTTTGTTTAAATAATGATGCTAGGGCTGTTTTAAAAGCTTTTAAAACATTCCTAGTTTAAAAGTTCCCATTTTAATGTAAGTCATATATATATATATATATATATATATATATATATATATATATATATATATATATATATATATATATATATATATATATATATATATATATATATATATATATATATATATATATATATATATATATATATATATATATATATATATATATTTATATATATATATATATATATATATATATATATATATATATATATATATTATATATATTTATATATATATATATATATATATATATATATATATATATATATATATATATATATATATATATATATTTCACCACCGAGAAAAAAATTTCCTTTCCTTCAGTCAGACTAGTGTGCGAATCCACGAATAGCAAGAACTGTTCAAAATTTTCTAAGATTTCATGTTACTCTTCATGAAGCATTCTCACTCTAATACAGTATCTCTTTTATCAGCATAAGTTCCACACATTGGCTCCTGCAAAGTGGCATACCAGGTGCCTTAACCCTCCAACCAGCCAACAGAATAAGAAAAGTATGTAATTTGACAAAATTCCGGCCCAAACTTTTTTTAATTGTAGTCTACCCCCTAAAAAAGATTATGCAGCCATACTCGCCTAAAAAGATTCTTCTTGGTATCTATGCTTCAAAAATATCTTTCAAGCATCTCTTAAAGAGAATTGATGAATGTTATTTCTTTTCCATATTTTTTTGTGCCTTTTCAGTGTTCGACTAAAGTATCTCTTTTTTTGTTAGGTTTTCCTCGCACTCTTTGCAACAGCCTTTGCTGCACCAGCAGAGGAGAATAAAGAAGCAGACCTTAAAGGAAGCGCATCATACTTACCTAGTTTTGGCTATGGATATGGTGCTGGGCTTGGCTACAGTGGACTTTATGGAGCATATGGTCTTGGCTATTATGGAAGACCTTATGGCTACGGTTACGGCGCTGGTTACCGTTACTGGTAGAAACAGAAAGAAACTAATGACACGCATAGAGTTTACTGATTTTATTAACTGAATATATTTTGGGACGAATTAAAACGACTTTTAGTCAGACGCTTTAATAATTCTATCTACTGTTTAGGAAGTTTGAACTTGGTGAAATATTGAGGTAGAAAGATAAATTGGAGCCATGGTCCCCCCTAGTCATTAAGAAGCGCATAAGAATAGACACAAATCATAACACAGACATGGGCAGAAACGTTATTAAAAGGAGGTGGGGGGACATAAGCACTCCAGAACATAAGAAAATATCCAAACCAAAATGCCTTTGTTCACCTAATGAATTTAAAAATTACTGTTTCCATTAACAGAACCTACCAAAAAACAGTCAAAATCTTTTTGGAATAGAATCTCGGCAATACCACTGCTTCAAGGTGGAATGCAGTCAAACTAAATAGAATATTGGATGTTATAGTACTGGTTTATCCAATAATCCCCTCTTTCTGTAAAGCAAAGATTCTTTTCATAGGCAGCGCAATAGCACTGCCTAAATAAAGAATGATGATGGCACAATGTATTATTATTATTTTTTTTCCACATCAGGGCACTTTGTATCGAAGGAGTTGTCTTAGAAGCTTCTAAAAGGGCTCATTCGATTGGAAATTGGAGTGGCTAGTGCCCTTTTTAATAGTCGAAATTGATTGGAGTGTAACTAGCCCCCCCCCCCCCCCCACCAAACCCCAAACACAACCAAACAAAAATGTGTGATAGCCCGTTTGTTGAGCATAGCTGATTTCCAGATAGAAAATATATTCTTGAGGAGGACACTCCACCACAACCCTCGGGGCAAGGGTTATAAGTTATGCCCTGAGGGCATATAAGAGCGATGTTGGCACAGTGTATTATTATTTTTTTTTTCCTTTAGAACAGGGCACTTCGTATCGAAGAAGTTGTCTTAGAAACTTGGAAAAGGGCTCATTCAATTGGAATTTTTAGTGGCATGTGCCCTTTTTAATAGTCGATAGTGATTGGAAGGCAACTAACACCCCTTCCACGCCCACCATTTCCCGAAACACACCCAAACAAAATTTTGAGATAGCCATTTTGTTCAGCGTAGTTGATTTCCAGATAGAAATTATGTTTTTGAGGAGGACAATCCCCTACAGCTTTCAGGGCAATGGTTGTAAGTTATACCCTGGGGGCAAATAAGGTTTTTTATAGAAGGCGTTGTCGTAGAAACTTCAAAAATGCTCATTCGATTGGAAATTCACAAGGGCTAGTGTCCTTTTTAATAATCGAAAGTGATAGGAGGGCAACTAACCCCCTCTCACGCCAACCTTTTCCCAAAACACATCCAATCAAAATTTTGAGATAGCCATTTTATTCAACATAGTTTTAAGTTCTGTAAATCAGGTCTTTGAGGATGACAATCTACTCACAGCCGTCAGGGCAAGGGTTGTAAGTTATGCCCTGGGGGCATATAAGGTTTTTATAGAACGCGTTGTCGTAGAAACTTCAAAAAGGGCTCATTCAATTAGAAATTGAAATGGCTAGTGTCCTTTTTAATAGTCAAAAGTAATTAGAAGGCAACTAACACCCCTTCCACGCCCACCATTTCCTCAAACACATCCAATCAAAATTTTGAGATAGCCATTTTGTTCCACGAAGTTTAAAGTTCAGGAAATTTTACTTTTGAGCAGGACAATCCCCCCACAGTCTTCAGGGCAAGGGTTATAAGTTTTTATTGTTTATTAGGTTATTAGTTTTTATTGTTTATTAGGTTATTAGTTTTTATTGAAATCTTTGTCGTAAAAACTTGAAAAAGAGCTCATTCGATTGGAAATTCAAAGGTCTAGTGCCCTTTTTAATAGTCGAAAGTGAATTGAGGGCAAATAACTCCCCTCTCTCGCGCACCTTTTCCCCAAAAACATCCAATCCAAATTTTTAGATAGCCATTTTGTTCAACGTTATTGATTTCCAGATATGAATTATATTGAGGAGGACACTCCCCCACAGTCCTCAGGGCAAGGGTTTTAAGTTATGCCCTGGGAACATATAAGGTTTTTATAGAACGCGTTGTCGTAAAAACTTTATAAAGGGCTCATTCGATTGCAAATTGAAATGGCTAGTGCCCTTTTTAATAGTCGAAAGTGATTGGAAGGCAACACACACCCTTCCACGCCTACCATTTCCCCAAACATATTAAAATCTTTGTCGTAGAAACTTGAAAAATGGCTCATTCAATTGGAAATTCAAAGGGCTAGTGCCCTTTTTAATAGTCGAAAGTGATTTGAGGGCAACTAAACCCCCTCACATGCCAACCGATTCCCCAAACACATCCAGTCAAAATTTTTAGACAGCTATTTCATTCAACTTATTTGAAATTTTTGGAAATTAGGTTTTTAAGGATGACAACCCATCCCCCCCACAACCCTCAGGGCAAGGGTTGTAAGTTATGCCCTAGGAGCATGTAAGGTTTTTATAGAAAGCGATGTTGTAAAAACATCGAAAAGGGCTCATTCAATTGAAAATTGAAAGGGCTAGTGCCCTTTTAATAGTCGCAAGTGATTGAAGGTTAACTAACCCCCTCTCCAGCCCACCATTTTCCCAAACACATCCAATGAACATTTTGAGATATCCATTCTGTTCAACGTAGTCGAATGTTCTTGAAATTAGGTCTTTTATGATGATAACCCCCTCAGAGCCCTCAGTCTAAAGGTTGTAAGTTATGCCCTGGGGGCATGTAAAGTTTATATAGAAAGTTGTTGTAAATATTTCAAAAAGGGCTCATTTGCTTAGAAATTGAAATTGCCCTTTTTAATAGTCGAAAGTGAGTGGAGAGTATTGACCCCCCTCTCGCGCCCACCATTTCCCCAAACATATTCAATCAAAGTTTAGATATAGCCATTTTGTTGAACGTAGTTGAAAGTTCTGGAAATTATGTATTTTAGAATGATAACCCCCTCAGAGCCCTCAGTCTAAAGGTTGTAAGTTATTACCAGGGGGCATAAAAAGTTTTTATGGATAGAGTTGTCGTAAAAACTTCAAAAGGGACTCATTCAATTGGGAATTGAGAGGGCTAGTGCCTTTTTTAATAGTTGAAAGTGATTGGAGGGTAACTAACAACCCTCTCACGAGCACCATTCCCCTAAACACATCCAATGAAAAATTTTCAGATAGCCATTGTGTTCAACGTAGTAAAAAGTTCTGGAAGTTAGGTCTTTGAGGATGACAACCCCCCTCCCTGCCCTCAGGGCAAGGGTTGTAAGTGCCCTGGGCCCTGACTCTGGGGGCATATGCCCTGGAGGTATATGAGGTTTTTATTGAAAGCGTTATCTTAGAAAATTCAAAAGGGCTCATTTGATTGGAAATTGAAAAAGGCTAGTGCCTTTTTTAATAGTTGAAAGTGATGGAAGAGCGACTAACGCCCCTCTCAGGCCCACCATTTTCCCAAAAAAATACAATCAAAATTTTGAGATAGCCATTTTGTTCAATATAGTTGAAAGTTCTGTAAATTATGTCCTACAGGATGACAACTACCCTCACAGCCCTTAGGGTAAGGGTTGTAACTTATGCCCTTGGGGCATATAAGGTGTTTATAGAAAGCGTTGTCGTAAAATCTCCAAAAAGGCTCATTCGATTTAAAATCGAAAGACCTAGTGCCCTTTTTAATAGTCGAAAGTGATCGGAAGGCTTGAAATTTTTAAACAGTTCGTGGTAACGAACTGTAAGTAGGGAGTGACCCGGCTCAATGGTAACCAAAACTCTAACAAACGGAGTTTGGATACAAATAGATATATCAAAAGAATTAGATTTTAATGCTGACTTCAAATATATAAATTTCATCAAGTTTAGTTATACTCATAAAAAGTTACGCACCTGAGAAAATTTGGCTGATTTTAGAAAAAGGGGGAAAGACCCCTTAAAAGTTATAGAAGCTTAATGAAAATCACACTATTAGATTCAGCGTATCAGAGAAGCCTACTGTAGAGGTTTCAAGCTCCTATCTACAAAAATGTGGAATTTTACATTTTATGCCAGAAGAATGATCACGGACGCGTGTTTATTTATTTTTTTGTTTTTTTTTCCCAGGGGTGATCGTATCGACCCAGTGGTCCTAGAGCCCTTTCTAAGTAACCAAAAAATTGAGGGCAACTAGGTCCCCTCCCACGCTCTTTTTTTCCCAAAATCAGCCGATCAAAATTTTGAGATAGCCATTTTGTTCAGTATGGTCGAAAATATGATAACTATGTCTTTTAGGATGGCTAAATCTCCCCTAGTCCCCGGGGGGAGGGCTGAAAGTGATGAACTTTACTCAATGTTCACATATAGTATTGGTTATTGGGAAGTATACAGATGTTTTCAGGGGGGATTGTTTCATGTAGGTGGGGGGTTGGTGGGTCGGGGGTTATATGGGAGGATCTATCCATGAAGTAAGTTTCCATGGGAGAAGGGACACTGCTATGAAGAGGGTGCCGAATATCCCAGCATTATTAAAGGAAAAGATCAGAAATTAAATAAAAAAACAAGTTTTTCAACTGAAAGTAAGGAGCAACATCAAAACTTAAAACGAACAGAAAATATTACTTATATGATTTGGTTCAACCCCGCCTTTGTGATTAAGGGGTCATTTTTAAAGAATTGGAACTTCGAACTTTAGCTTAAAGAGCAAGGTATTGACTAGGGAGCGACCCCCTAATATACTTATTAAAAATCAATGAATGTAGAAGTTCGTTACGTAAGTTATATCGTAAGTTACGCATATTTATTACTAATAAAATCGTTCGTAAATCAAATTAAACAAGTTTCGAGAAAGCCATTTAACCAAACAAAAGTAAAATTACTATGCAAATTTTTTTTAATTACTCATGCACGGTGAGCCAAAATCAAAACCTGAATTAATTCAAAAACGTCCAAAAATTAAATAAAAAAAAAGTTTTTTTAACTGAAAGTAAGGAACGACGGTTAAACTTAAAAAGAAAAGAAATTATTCCGTATATGGAAGGGGCTGTCCCCTCCGCAACGCCTCGCTCTGTAGGCTAAAGTTTGACTTTCTCACAACTCTATTTTTTTAAACAATAAAAAACTTTAGCGTAAAGAGCGAAGCGTTGAGGAGGGGACAATCCCTTTCATATACGGAATAATTTCTTTTCGTTTTAAGTTTTAACGTCGTTCCTTGCTTTCAGTTAAAAAAACTTGTTTTTTTATTTAATTATAATAAAGATCAATGTGGGAATAATGATCTAATGTATTTAGACCATGGTACTTCGTATCGAAGAAGTTGTCGTAGGACCTTCGAAAAGGGCTCATTCGATTGAAAATAGAAAGGGATGTTGCCCTTTTTAATAGTCGAAAGTGATTGGAGTGCAACTAATCCCCCTCCCACGCCCCCCCCCCCTTCCTTTTGCCTTTATGTTTAAAAACTAAGTGTTGCCTCAAGATTAAATCAAAATGCACTGTGTTAATGCTAATTATCAATATGGCATCTCAGCAGTATCCCAAGAGCGACTGAGGGTATTATGTTCAAACTTTCGGGGCTACTTCTGCTCTTAAAATTTAACCAAGTCAAACTAGCGTAAGTGTATCCAAGCTATCAAAGAAAGTAAGCTGATTTTTTGTAACTGGTATCAAGTTTTCCATTCAGGTCAACTAGAGTAGGTATGAAACGAAATTAAACACTACTATTTGTATCCAGATTTTTAAAAGGGTGTATGTTGTTAAAAATTGCTGAAAATTTTTCTCCAGCATACAAATAGCAGGCCAAACTATAAAGTCTTAACGAAAAGATTTAAAGTATGATTTTCGTTTTCCCTGAAAAGACTATGTCCATATAAAACAAACAGAAATTAATTAAAAAAAAACTTTTTCAACAAAATAAGTTTTTCGAAGAAAAGTAAAGAACTCCATTAAAAAAAAGAATTCGCAAAAATAAAATCAAATAATCTACGAAGCGTGAAACTACCGCAAATCAGCATCGATAAATAAACGAATCCCAAAACGAACAGAAATCAAAAGAAATAACCGAGTTAAACTCAAAACGAGAAGAAATAACTTAAGTTTAGCTCAAAACACCTATGCCTTCCCAAGGCCAGAACATAATTTGCACTTTACTGGAAAAAATATAAATTTTTTTACTTTTATAACTTTAATAAATCAAATAATATTAACATTTTGATTACTAAATATCTGTATATGTATATTAAACTGACAATGCACATTCATTTGTATATATATGTAATTGTATTTTTTAAATGTATAGTTGCCCTGGTATTAGAACAACTAACGCCCCTCTCACGCTCAGCATTTCTCCAAACACATCCAATCAAAATTTTGAGATAGCCATTTTGTTTAACGTAGTTGAAAGTTCCTGAAATTAGGTCTTTGAGGATGACAACCCCCCCAAAACCCTCAGGGCAAAGGTTGTAAGTTATGCCCTGGGGGAATATAAGGCTTTTATAGAAAGTTTTGTCGTAGAAACTTCAAAAAGGCTCATTTGATTGGAAATTGAAAGGGCTAGTGCCCTTTTTAATAGTTGAAAGTTATTGAAGGGCAACTGACCCCCCTCTCACACCCTCTCACTATTTCCCATAACACATTGAATCAAAATTTTTGAGATTGCCATTTTGTTTAACGTAGTTTCAAGTTCTGGAAATTAGGTCTTTGAGGATGACAACCCTCCCCCCAAAACTCTCAGGGGAAGGTCGCAAATTATGCCCAGGGGGCACATAATGTTTTTATTATAAGGTTTAATGTTTTTATGCCACCGTTGCTACTACATTTACCACTAGTCCCCGGCGTCACAATTATAAGTAAATAGATATTAGTCTTCCTCAAATCTAATTTTTATTTACAAGATAATCCACCTATTCATGAGGTAGAAACTTTGCAAGACACTGGCTTGACGCTGGTCTTCTTCATTATTCATCAAGAGAAGTAGAAATATATAGCAGGTCAAACTATCTTAAAAAAACGAAAAGATTTAAAGTATTATTTTCTTTTTCCCTGAAAAGACTATGTCAATATAGAACAAACAGAAATTAATTTAAAAAAAAATTTTCTGCGCAATAAGTTTTTCCAAGAAACGTAAGGAACTCCATTAAGCAAAAAATGAGCAAAAATAAAATCAAATAACCTACGGAGCTTGAAACTACCACACGTCAGCATTAATAAATGAAGCAAACCCAAAACGGACTGAAATTACAAAAAATGACCGATTCCAACTCAAAACGAGCAGATGTTAACATAGCTAGTGTCAAAATCCCTATACCTTTCCAAGGCCGGAACATAATTTGCGCTATCCTGAAAAAAATACAAATGAATATGCATTGTCAGTTTAGTATACATATTCTGATATTTAGTAACCAAAATGTTAATCTTATTTGATTTATTAAAGTTATAAAAGTAAGAACATTTTTTTTTTCAGTAAAGTGCAAATTATGTTCTGGCCTTGGGAAGGCATAAGGGTTTTGAGCCCAATTTAAGTTAATTTCTTCTCTTTTTGAGTTTGACTCGGTTATTTATTGTAATTTCTGTCCGTTTTGGGATTCGTTTATTTATCGATGCTGATTTGCGGTAGTTTCATGCTTCGTAGATTATTTGATTTAATTTTTGCTAATTTTTTATTTAATGGAGTTCTTTACTTTTCTAAGTTTTTTTTAAATTAATTATCTCAACAAATCTTGGCTTCTTCACTTTATCTGCTGCACCTTCTAGACTGTGTCCCATTTAAACAGAATGATAAATTCAAACAAAAACGTCATCTGAGGCAAATAGCTCAATGAAATTAACCCCATTCCCTCTGGAAAGCAGGGTTTAGCTTAACGTATACCCACTATTATAGATTGGTGAAGATTTATAATAATTTGAAGTTTTTGGTTACGTCTCAGAGATCTTTTGAAGGCGGCGAAAGACTGCCAGAAAATAGGTATGCTAAGAACAGTAGTTTTTTCGATTTCTATCTCCATTTGAGTTATACCTGTCCTCTTTAAACAAAAGAGAAACATGCGGAACATTAATCTTAAGATACATTTTCCCTCTGAAACAAGTGATTGGCAATGAGGCTGTAGCTTTAACTTGCACCAAATCGACATGATACTCATATCATTGAATTCAATGGTCTCAGGTCTATGATTTTCATCAGGCCAGATTTATTAAATTACTTGAACTTTTTCTTAGAGAAGGATCTAAACTTTCTTTAAGAAAAAGAAAAACTTTCTTTTTTTAATGAATTCCAACCAATTTTTGACGTATCTTTAATTTAAAAAAAAAACAAAAAAAAACAACGCTTGCACCAGATGTCGAAAATTCAATTTGCTATATCGATAGAGCCAAAACTCAGTTAGTGAGGGACAAAGCCGTACTCAGAGGGGTGATTAGGAGGTTTGGCCTCCCCCCCCCTCCCCTGACTCGTAAAAATGTTTGTCTGACCCGTAAAAACGTAACAAAAATGGATATAAACAAATTTTGTATGCGTTTTTTGAGGTTTTTTTTTTAGTAAAACCACCTCCGAAAAAAAAATCCTGGGTACGGCCTTGGTGAGGATATCAAAGTTTTCGTCTTTCGTTGATGCCCTAAAACCAGGAAGAGCAGAAAAAGAATGTACTGAAACTTACGCAGGGACATAAACTTTAAGTCTTACAAGTTCTTCTATGCACTGTGCAAAAGTAACAGTTATTCTTAAGCTTAAAACAGCACTTTATGTGATTTTGATATCATAATCGGTTTCTGGTTAAAAAAAGAAGAGAACAGCGGATTTTAATCGGCAATTAAACATCTAAAATTTACAACCACAGGAGACTTTAGATTGTAGGACATGTGTAACTTAAATTTCACAGATTGTCTAATTTGTGGAAATTAAGGTCCTTATTCTGATGCTCTATACACTTCGTTTATCGTGCAACTCTGTCAATTACGCCTTTAACATGATGTTTTCAGAGATCTTCCAGAGAAGAGATGAAACCAATTTTCTTTTGCTGGAACGAAATTGGAAGTTTAGGCCAATTTGACTGTCAGTTCAGTAAACTAAATGTCAAGTGCTGACACAAGGTGTTCTGACACAACCCACCTTTTTATAATACAAAATGAGGCGAGCAGAGTTTGACGAAGATTATATGAGCAATCTAAAACCAATGCCCATTTTTCAAGTTGCAAGGAAATTCCTAAAACAAAATTGACCCGAGTCTCCTCATCTATACAATTATTGTCTTATTTCAGAGCCTAAGAGATAAAGCGAGTTTCAAAAAATTATTCATATACCGCCGAAATGTTGGGAAAAGCAACAATTACTAGGCAATGAGTGGCCGACTAAAGATGATACATTATATAATTTTGCAATAGGTCACGACAAACTTTATATGATTTTTCAGTTTGGGCTGCAGTAATTCAAGCCTTTTGTATAGATTCTATGTTGATTCCCATATTATAAAACTTCTGTTATGTTAAGAAAAATTAAAGGTACATTTCAGTTCCAAAACCCTGAGAGATAAACGCAATGGAGGGTGCCAATTCACAAAAAATCAAAAAGGAAGTAAGAACCTTTTTCAACTTTTTTCAATGAGATACACAAAAGTATTTTTTGACATCTAAGGGTCGGGATATTCTTTTGCCTTTTTTCGATGCATTCAATGAAATTACCAAAAAAAAGGATATGCCTATCATGCGACCCTAATTTGCGCCACTGAATTTGTTTATAATTTTGAAAACTAAGCTATACAATGATGACTTTAGTTATTTTTCTTCCCAGTTATTTTTAATCTCAGATACGGTGTGACACTACACCGCTTTTTATAAAAGTTATACAAGCTTCAGTACCTCTACTTTCATGATGTTTTCTTATGGCTCTGGCTCTGGATGATCTAAGGTCTAAGGTAAGGTAAATCGGTTGCACCTTGTTTAATCAGTCAAGTTTGGTTAATATCAATTGTAGAGTGTAAACAGTAATTTTGAGGAATGAGCACAATATATTGTTGTTGGATTCTATTATACAAGACATACAAAAAAACAAGTTCTATCCTCTTTAATTAATGAAACTGTATTATTGTATTCTAGGGTTTTGCTTCCCTGTACAAGAATATTGATGTAGTAGCATGTTCATGGTACTTTTGAAGGTTCTATAGCGCTTAGGTGGAGTTAATTAATCAATATTATATTCATAAGTGGCTAGTTACAGTTTTACAACAAGTATGATAAATTTAGGGTCAGGGAAAAAGCTGATAAAAATACCTGATTTTCCGCTGCCCTTGCTTCCAACAACTACGATTTTTATTGGAGATCCATCGACAATAATAGGTCCATTTTTAACTGACTGTAAAGCACCGTCTTCTGGCCTCATCATTGGTTTGATTTACAATATAAGACATCTTGATTTAACCTGTAAGGAAAATTATATTACAGAATTTATTGTTAAAAGCTGTATATTTTCCCTAGTTCTGAATTGGGGGATCAGGAAGATTGTAAAGGGTCACCATCAATAAATATATTCTTAGGCTTACTTGATAAAGGGTAGGATAAGCTGTTCGAAAATACACCCAAGTATTTAAACAAACGCAATTTCTTGGCAAAAATTCCAAATTTTAAGGAGGGGATCTTCGATTATCTGTTACTACAATAGACAAACATTGACAGTGATTAGTATATACTGAAAACAGTAACTCTACTCTTCTTGTAACTTCTAGTAGCTTATTAGATTGTTGCTTGTAACTTTCAAGGCCGTCAGAGGTGTCACTCGCCAAAATGTTTGGGACGGGTCAATGAATTTCTTAGACTAGCTGAAAACATTTATGAGCGGCATCCCCCCATACGTGGCTTTCTGCTAGCCGTGGCCACACCTTCCTCTCCTTCAAGCAATCCATTAACCATAGCATTGCCTTTGGCTGCCTTTTTTGAATACTTCCAAATGCAGCAGCAAAATCTGAGTTGATCTTGCTTGATATTTCAAGCAGACGAAGTTTAATAAAAGTGTTAAAAAAAGAGAGTTAAGAAAAATCCCTCTACAGCTAACTGAAATATTTGCACTCTACTCAATGGTAAAAATTAATGAAAACTAAAGAGTGGGTCAAATTTGGAGAGTGAAATAATGAATCAATTTACTGACAACTTACACAGAAAAACTAATTCAACCATCGAGTTTAGACATGAAATGTTCTGCAGATAATAATTAAGTTTTCTGTTTAAGTTTCTTTACTGTTTATAAATGAATATTAAAACTTATAGTTATTACAATTAGTAGCCAATATTCAATGGGTGCCAATACAGAAGCTCAAATTTAACCAATGAGCTTACATAAAGGTCTTACAGGTAATAATAATATAATCTTAGTGAATTTAAACTGGATAGTTTGAGTTTAAGTCAAAGAGTAGCCAATAAGTGGTCAATTTAGTGCCAACTTTGCAGCATAGAAATGTTAATTGAACTAATGAGTTCAAATGTGAAATATCCTGCAGATAATAATTATATTTTATTTTCAGATTTCTTCGTTCCTTATGCTGCTATTGCTTCTTCTATTAACGTCTCATTACAGCACCAAGCCTGAAGCTCTCTAGGGCTATAGCTACTTTTTAAGGTAAGGGGGTAGATAAACGCATTTTTCTTACTTTTCTCTGTAACTTCTTTGTTATCTCAATGGTAGCTTGCTTTCAGATGGAAGGAAAGCGTGACTTTTTAAAGACATAGCCTACTAATTTTCGCAGTAGAAATAACATTTGTAACCTGAATAAGCAGGCACAGGAATATATAGGCTATGCAGAAGATGAAATGTATAGAAGGAAGTACTTAACTTAGTGGGTAGAATTGCTCCAGAGGTTCTATTTATGTGAAAATTCAGAATTGTCTTTACTTAATTATTTAAGATATATTGAATTTATATATAATTCATTATTAATATAATATTAATATAAATAATTATATATTAATAAAAGTTACAGGTTAGTATAAATTAATTATTATTATTCCTTATTAATTACATATAATATAAGATATAATATATTAATTATTAATTACGTATCAATTATATATTAATTATTATAATATATAATATATTAATTACATATTAATATAAGAATGATTCATTATTCAAAATTTTAGCAGGTAATTAAATAGTATGGGTAGGTAATAAGAAACGTGATTTCTGGTTAATTTTACATATGGGCCTGAAAACAGATAGCAAAAAAAGGCATTAATGTCGGCTTTATTGCACACTGTCTTTTCGTTCTTTTTAAGTTTCTGTCTTATATCTTATTTGACCCCCCCCCCCCCATGGACGTAGGCATCATATTGTCTAAGGGGGGGGCAGTCGATAGTGTGATGGAGGGCATTTTATCCACTGCTTTTCCAACCATCTGCTTTTTCAGCCATATCTAATGTAAATTTGAAGGTCTAGGGGGGACATCTGCCCCCCCCCCCCCCCCTCCAATCCAAAGCTCTTTAAAATGACTTTCTAAACTCATAGTTGTTAATATTTATATCTAATGCGGTTTATCTAGGAAATAAAAAGTTAAGAAATTTTCAGGACTTGATATTTAAATCCTTAGAAATGTCATTGACGAAATTAACTACTTTCTGTGGGATGTTTAAGAAAGTTCCTAATTGCTTCAGTTTTTATTTTTACAACCCTCATTCAACTCCCGGTGTTTTGTCTCATCAATCAAATTGTTTATAAAAGCAGAGTTTTTTGGATGATTGGCAAAAAAACGAATAAAACAAAGCGTATTCTCTTGTGAAAAGAAAAAATTCCCCTCCCCCTCGACACAAAATTTGACAGGCTTTCCTGCTAGTAATAAACAAACAGATAAAATTATTAGGAAATTTAAACAACTGGGCCTTTTAACCCAAATCCCCAACCCAAAAAATGTTTTCTGAAACCTACATATCCCATTATATGGGTAGATAATTCGTACATTCAAAATATATGACGATATTATATTACTTGTATCTTCAATATTTTTAATTTGTTAGTATTTTAGCAGCATGTATCAAATAAAGAAATAAAATGCATAAACTAAGCACTTAGCAAATTTCCTTTTTTTCTTCTTTAAAAGCTCTGTATATTCATAAGGAGAATATTCCGCTTTTTTATAAATGATTATGGAAATAGTTTTGAACAGCCACAATATCTCTTAAATATTCTAGAAGACTCTGCAATACTAGAATTTATCTGGGGGAGGGGGGTCAAAAATTAGGAAAAGTGAAATTGTAGACCAAACTTTTCAAATTTTCCTGGGCGATTCCTTCCTTACTCCTATAGACCTTGGCAATTGTATACCCCAAAATAATGAATCAAATAATATTTAAATGTAGACAGATTTTCCAACTGAAAAACTATAAATCTTCAGAGAAAATAAATCTTAAAAAAAGAACTTAAAGTGGATTCACTAGTGCTTAGTCTAATTATTACTATTTTGATCTTATTTTTGGAACTGCAGTCTATAATAATACAAATTTTTTTTACAAGTTTCATGGCATTCTTCAATGCTAAAATATGAACCATGGACAGACCAGAAAAATTATGTGAGAAATATGAAAAACAGTTCCCGACAAGAACTGTCTACTACAAGGCGTTAAGCCAACATTTGTCAACTTAAGACTCCTTTTACAAAGACGCATTGATTGAAATGTGCATGTGATATTAAATCTGACAATAAAAGAAATCTTGAAAAAAAATGAATATGCCCAGATAGGAAACCTATCACTTTGGAATTGATGGTATAATTCTCATAATATCCATAACGTTGAAAAATTTCCCTAATTTACTTTAAGTCCAGAGCATGTTACATGTTGGCAATAAGGAACGATTTAGCACACTTGGGTAGGCTATCTGTTTATCAAATATGATATATTTCATATATTCATCAGGCACCAAATGATATAATTTTAAGTAAACATAATGTGTTGTTTGTCAGTGGTACCTAATTTTCTAGTTTCCTTTCGGTTTTCGATAAAATCTCTTTTTCGGTATGCGGTTTTGCCCCCCTTTGATTCTAAGCTCAGCTCAGGGTAGCCGTTTGCTGTACATTTTATAAACAAATATTAGAAAAGAAGACATTATAACATCACCCTCTATACATGGTAGAGCATTCATCGATACTTTCTAACAAACACAAATTTGAAATTTTTATAAATTTACATTTCTGGTTCTTGAGGGATGGCGAGTATGGAAGTAATGCATCAATTGTGATTTGGTCAAAATTTTTGTCTTTATGTACTACTGACTTCTGTTTTCCTAGGACAACGGTTTTAGTAAGTAATGATCCCGCTGGTACTCTACACTTTAGTCACGGCTTTACTACCCGGGCTAAACCAAGGTAGCCCTAACTTTGCCAGCCTTAGCCCTTAGCCCTTAGCCTTAGCCCTGACTTGGGTGACTTGGGTTAGGAGGCCCAGCTTGGGTACCAAAGAACCTACTTTAGTTTTACTGTTTTCCTGCAAATCCTGCCGATTGAACTCAGCACATTAGTTCGAGTTATTAAGCATAATTAAAGTACCTTCTTCACTTTGCAAGAACCCTTTTCTAGAGTATATATGTAAAATGATTGGCTAGGAAACGCTTGGTTTAATTTATTTAAGTACGGTTCTTCAGTTTAGGTTTGGTCATAACCCAATTCAGTAAGAAACAAGCGTTAAATATAAGAATACCCCTTGAAGGGCAATTTCTCCCCCTCCTAAATCAGAAAAAATTTCCTTTTTGGGGATTTTTGTGGAAAAATACCTTTTTTTTGGTGTTTTCATTAAAGAAAATATTAAAAACTAGTATTGCTCCACTGCCTATATATTCGTGAACTGAGCGCCCTGCTTAAAAGCATGACAAAAATGGCAGGACATAGAACAGCTGAGAAATTCACGAAGTGAAGTCCTGTACCATACTAAAATAAATTAAAACAAATAAAAATTTAGAAAATTTGGGTTTTATATGGAAAATTGGTTAAAATAGGAGACAACAAACAGATTTCTAGTTTGTGTTTTGAACAGTCACATGGAAATTGAATAAATGGATGTCATCACATAGAGTAGGTGATAAAATGTCTTAGCCTTATTAAAAAAATGTTCTAAAGATAATAGGAGCTTTAATTGTTAAAATTTACTTGCAACAAACTTTGCAACTCGAAAAATTTTCGCTCGTTTTACTTGCCTCTGACTTCATTGAAAAGAACCAGAAAGATTTTGTATTGTTTTTACTGGCGCAAAAGTTAACGTGGCAAATTAAAGCAAATGCAGCAAGCGATAAAAAAAGGTCGTTTTATTTGGCCTTGAGATTGTTTTAAATTTACTAAATTTCAATTTATTTCGATTTCGTTTTAAATTAATTTATTATAAATTTAATATTCCAGGAATCTAATTTAATATTTAATTCAATAAATATAATAAAATTTAATAGAAAAGAACCAGAAACATTTTGTCTTATTTCTACTCGCTCTAAAGTTGATGTAGCAAAAAACTTAAATACAGCAAACGATAAAAATGTGACATTTGACATTTGACGATAAATATTTGACATTGAGACGTACATTAAAGAAATAATCTGATTGGCTAACAAAAAGGGACAGTCAACGTCACAAAAATAAACCAATGGAATTAAAGCGAGCTTTTTAACAGGGAAGCATGGGACAGTCTTTTTCGTTTGTTTTTTGTCTTTGATAAAACTTAGTTAGATACACTTTTTTAGTTTACATTTATTATAGGAAACCAATTAGCAAGACGTGCAAAATAAGGATGTCATCATAGGCAACTCATTATTAAGATAAGACATGGATGTATCCCACACTGCCTTTCTCCTTCTCTCTTTTTTATGACACCAAGACACCAAGCATATTTGTAACTAAACACCGTAGACCATAAAATATTACATAAAAATAATGACGCAAAAAAAATCAAATAGGGCTTTAGAATACTTACTGTAAGAACTGGAAAAACTGGGTTTAAATTCAAGCTGGACATGTCCAATTATTAATCAAAGTTATTAGATGAGCTTGATGGAAATCTTTCTTAAAAATACAGAGATCTTGGATTAACGTGTTGACTGACACTGGTTTTGTAGGAGAACAGTTCTTAAATAATGTACTTTTTTTCTAGTGTTGCTACGAACTTTGTTGAGGAATTAGTAAGTTTTTGTGCAACTAAACTGTTATAAATGATGCAGCAACCACTTCATCCATAAATCCAATTTAAACTACAAAGCACCGTGAAATTTTGACCAAAATGTTTCAGAATAAACAAAAAATACACAAGCTTAATTTATATTTGAACAACTGATTTTTCTGACAATTTAAGGTAAGTTTAATTAAGATGTGTGAATCAAATTAAGGGGTTAAAAACTCTCCTTAGGTAAGAAACTGAAAAAAGGCTACTATTCAACATTCGTTTTGTTGACACTTGTATAACTCATAATCCAAGAAAAACACAATGACAGCGGGTATTTAACCTTTCACGGGGTATATTATTTGTAAAACAGCTAAATTGTATTTTGTATCCAATCTGATGTTCCCACTATTTAGTACAAGAGTCTCATCTCAAGAGAATCCCACGACTGTAAAACACATAAATTTTGTACGATTCTTTTGGTGTCCGATTAAAAACTGTCTCCTTTCTGGTCTTAGTGTCAAAAACAAATTAGTCTCTAACCATTGCCAGAAGTGTTACGAAGGGTTATATATACAAACAAATGAGTGGAAAAGTTAAATAAACGTTTCAATGGGGGTATAAAAGTGGAAAAAGAGAAATCAGCTCCAGCAAAAGGAAAAATCCCGAGTAAATCAATGGTTACGAGTAGGCCTATCCTTTTCCAGGAAATTTTCAAGTTCTTGGCTTAAAGTCTACTCATTTGTAACATTTTAAAAATAGAATTTGCATATTAATTTTAATTTATTTTTTTTTTTTTTATCCTGACTGAATTGCAATAATAATAATTAAAAAAAAAACAGCTCTTTTCACATCCCTGTAAGGTGTTTCTTCGAATAAAGAAATGACAAAAAACGGTAGATATATCACTATATATATATATATATATATATATATATATATATATATATATATATATATATATATATATATATATATATATATATATATATAAGTAGTAAGGCAATGCACAGTCCGACCAGTGATTGCGTAATATGCCTTACCACGGGTCAGTCACCTATGGATCCAACCAGTGATTGCGTAATATGCCTTACCACGGGCCAGGCATCTATATATTTGAACCCTACACCTGAGGCATAGATATGTGTGTAGGTTTTAAAGTAATTGGGTTAGCAGGGTCATTTGCAAAGAGGTAACATTTCTATAGAAGCTATAGTAATTTGAAAAATCATATGGAATTTGCTTGAAGGTATATACTTTGCGTACTTGCCCGTACCAAACAGGTTGGTTATAATCTGTTCTGGTTCAAGTTTTTTCTGACACAATTAACTGAATTTCTGTTTCATGATATATTAGTTTTCTTAGGTTAGATCCGTGTCGGAAAAACCGGTGTATCTTTAAAAAACTTGTATATCTTTTTAGTTTTCTTTACAATTCATATTAGTAAGAGAATTGAATTCAAAGAGAATAGTTTTTATTTGCAAGGATATTAGTAGAGGAAAAAAATGAGTGGTGCATTTACATGATTGGAGATTAATGATGGAGCTATCAACAGTGATGTAATTACTTCTTTAGTTTACGAGATTTGCGAATTTTTTGCGAAGAGGTATTAGCGTAAAGGTATTGTGATGGTTAAGAATGTAAGGTATGAAATTTGCCCATTGTTAGCATTGGAAAGTATAGCCTACGGATTTTTTTTTGTTGTGGGCGGGAGATTTTTCGCAGGGGCGATATTTCACAGGAAGAACTTTCCGTAGGGAGGGAAGTTCCCGGGGGTAAACCTTCCAGAGGACATTTTACACAGGGGATTTTGCCAGATTTCATTGTAGTTTCCAGGATTTGTCGAACTTTCTCTTTGGCGACTCAATTTTACACGTGGAGATCTCCCAGTGGAATTGTACGGGGAAATCTTCCGCAGGGTTGGCATCGTCTGGGGGGTTTTTCTGAGGGAGATGGGGTATTTTCTGCAGAAGAAATTCTCCGTGGGAGAATTTTTCATGGGAGACTATTTCTGTGGGTAGGGGGAGATTTCCAGGAAAAATTTTCCGGGGCGGGGGGATTTCGGGAATGATTTGAAAAACAATCACATACTAATATAAAAAACAAACCTTTCTCAAGTGAAAGTAGGCTTAGGAGAATATCCCAGGCCTAATTGTGCGCCTGAAATTTTCCTGGGGAAATTTTAAGTGAAAATAGAATTTTTTTAAGGGGAATTTCCGGGGGTGGGGACTTTCAAGGGGAGGAACTTTCCAAGGAGGTATTTTTCGTGGGAGTATTTTTCATGGAAGAGGGGGGGATTTCACGGCATTATCTGAAAAACTATCTGAAATCTAATAAAAAGTTTTTTCAATTGGTAGTAAAGAGCAAGATTAAAGCCTAATACGAACAGAAATCAGTCCGTATATGAGGGGGCTACCCCTTCCTGAATACCTAGCTTTTTACGCTAAAGTGTGACATCCAAATTAATTAAGCACGACTCGCCTGAAACACAAGGGCCTGAAATTAGATTAACAAGCGTTTTTGAACTACGAATGTTGCTCCTTAATTTTAGTTGAAGAAATTGCTCTATATTTAATAGATTAAAGGTTAACCAAAATATTATAATTATGATGATAATTAAAAATTGTTTTCTTTTCAGTTTTTGCCAAAAACTTTTGCATTTTTTCTGTTGACCACATGGAAAAGGAGGAAAAAATCCGTCGTCAAAATAATATAAAGAGAGCGTACATACATACATAGATTTCGATTGGACTTTAGGTTTTAATTGACAATAGCTGAATTAGTGTCGACTTAGTGTTTTACCCTCGACAGCAGGGTTGCCACCACAACGAAATAAAAATCACCAGTATTTCACTAAGAAAATCACCAAAAATCACAATTTTTTCACCAAGAAAATCACCGAAAATCACCAATATTTCATCAAAATCACTCAAATATCACCGAAAATCAGTGGTCAACAATAATAGGCTTCACAGCAAAAAGACGCGTTGGTCATCCTGAGCTAAAACGTTATATTTTTCAAAGGCAACTGCTCAAGAAGGAATAGAATTTATACCAACAACCAGAATTCTAGCCAAAACTGAAACTGTGACCTTAAAATTCGGTTTCTGGACATAAAGAACCTTTTTATTTATTTAATTCCTACTTTACTTTTCTTTGTCTTTACTTTGCAAAATCTTTTCTTTTTCTTTTTACTAGGTTTCCATTCAAAAGAATAATCACAATAATCCTCTTTTGTCATCAAATCGAATTTCATTTATTTCTGAGCGTTTTTAATTCCCCCTGCCATAGTTGGTCTCATTAAAGGTAAAATTTAGCTCTGGAAAATACCACTTTTTGGTCTTCGAGTAGGGTGGTGCCAACCCTGCTCGACAGTCACAGCTATTCTGGTCGTTTTATGTTTGAACTCTAGTCGACTTTTTGTAATTCCCTTCACTGAGTGAGTACCCAGAGCTTAGTCTGTCAAGAATTTTAAAGGTTATGACTTTGGTGGTCTTCTCCATTAAAGTAAAAAAAAAAAAACACCGTTGAAGTTACTCAGAAGATTTTCGGACCTTATCAGAACTACAGTAAGCGCACAGATAGAACGACTACCGGATTCAGGGTCTGAGCAAAATAATAGATGTTGACGTACTGTCGACAAAGACTAATTAGAACTTCGAGTCAAAATGAATCCAAATAGGCTTTAACGCACATTTTTTCTATCACGTCGACAGAGCTAACTGTACATTGTGATTTAGAAATTAAAGGTTATTAAATGTTTCACAAGTTCAAAACGGTTAATAGACGACCCGAATTTTACTTTAAGCACTTGTAACAATAGTAGATTTTCAACATATGATAAATCTTCCATCAAATCATGAGTATAAAATACACTTTCAGATCCAGCATGCCAGGGAACACACACTTTCATATTCAGCATGTAGGAGAACCCTAAATGGTCACCCCCTAAAAAGGTAAGTTAACCCTAAATGGTTATTGGTTAGTGAACTGTAATCTGTTTGAGTATGATAAAAGCTTATGGAGTACTACATTACGTTATATAAACAGACTGGGATTCTATGATAGAGTGATTACACCACTTAATAATACTGGTCAGGAACTGAGAGATGTCCAGGAGGAAGTCAGTGGAATATGCAGCTTTTTCGGAGTTGAAGCACTCTACGTAAAGGGCAATGTACCTACAGATAAAGTTTTAATTCAAAAGTGTGACCCTAGGATTCCACTTTTCAATCTAGAAGAGTTTAAGTGTCCTAAATTTGAGGGGGTTATCACCGTCCTGAAGACGAGGTTAGGTTCTTCGCACAGTGGATACCTAAGAACATACCTGATCGTGATAAATCCATAAGACATGTTAAAAGCTATTCTATATCATGGGACCATCGTTTGTGGATGTTTAAGAGTGAACTCTAAGTACTATTTTTATGTAAATATTGGTTTTTTTTTTTTTTTCTTTCTCAAAAAAAAAAAAATATTTTTTAAAACTTAGAAATTTTTAAAATATTTTTTTTTTTTTTTTTTTTTAAATAAATTAAAATTTAAAAATATGCTTACAGTTCTAACAATTGCGCTCTGTGATTGGTCAGAGACACGATGTGACTTCCCCTCCGGTATTCTATGACCGGTTATTGACACTACCTAATCTATTGCATGTATTAAATCAGTATTTTTTACGCAGTGGAATGATAAACACATAAGTCATATCTTTTAAAAAAAAGTGAACATGGAACATTTTAATAAAGTGTGTTTACATAACAAGGTTATTGTAGCATTGAATGCTGACAAAAAGAAGTATTTAAACTTTGAAACAAGTACAGGTGGTAGCACTATTGGAAATGTATGCATGTATTGTCATGGCAGTAAGGAATTAAATTTCTTTGGAATACCGAAAAAATTCAACTCTTATGTTTGGTGGTTATGTGAGATTGAGATCTCCAGAGATGATTGCACTCAAAGAGAATGCCAACATAAAAATAATCATTGATGATAGAGGACAAGTCCTTGTTACTGTTGCAGGTAACACATTACCTACTGATACATCCAATCGTCACCTTTCGGGTATTAGCATTCAACGGAAGATCAATAAAAGAAAGGCCTACTCTTCTACTAATATCGTAAACCATATCTTGTCTACGTGTCGACACTGTTACCTGTGTAAAAATAATGTGATAATAGACAGTGAAATTGCCAGAAAAATGAAAAGGGCAATGTCAGAAAATATCACGATGGAAAATAAAGATGAATCGATGAAAAAGAAAGCACCAGCAAACGTTACTGCCATTGATCAAACAGTCATTGATCCAAATAATACCAAAGACGAAAAGCATATTGAGACTGTTGATGAGACACCAGTAAAAATTGTGTATGACTCAAAATGGAATAATGATTATTCTACTGATTACGAACTAAGAGAAGACAATAGCTATAATATCAAGAGAGTACATGGTGAACTATTTTATGGAACAGATTCAAACTGTCCAAAGTTAATCATTGATATTAATAATGTATCATAATATATTTTTTTGTATTAATATTCTACATAGCATTATTTCATTAAAAATATATTATGCATTACATTGTTATGTGTTCATTATTTTTAGAGTAAGCTAGCATATCAAACGTTTAGAATGTCTAATAAAACGTCGGAGATGTAATAAAAGGAATTTGCATACATCTATTGTCAGACACATGGGAACAAATTCCAACGAAAAAGAAACAATATAAAAGAAACTCTTTGTTGTTTAAGAACTATTTTCGATTTTCTTACAACTTTTTGTATTTTGCAAGAATTGTTTCTGCTTTGTAAGAATTATTTTTGGAATAAGTTTGAATTTTTTTTATGCTATAATAATTATTTGGGATGTTGTTAGAAATTTAGTGTCTTGAAGCAAGTATTTGGTATTTTGCACCAAGTATTTTATATTCTGTTAGAACTATTGTGGATTTGTGTAAAGTATTTTTGAATTTATTACGAAAAATTTTTGTTTTGTAAGAACTATTTTGGATTTCTTAAAACTTTTTGTATTTTTTAAGAATTATTTCTGTTTTGTAAGAACTGCTTTGGATTTTGTTTGAACTTTTATATTCTGTAAGAACTATTTTTAGTGTTGTTAGAAATCTTTTGGTTTTGTAACAAGTATTTTGTATTTTGCAAGAACTATTTTTTATTCTGTTAGAACTATTTTGGATTCGTTTAAAATATTTTTTCTATTTTGTAAGAATAATTTTTGTTTTGTAAGAACTATTTTGGATTTTTTAGAACCTTTTGTATTTTGTAAGAATTATTTATGTTCAGTAAAAATTATTTTTAGAACACGTTTGAACTTTTGTATTCAATTAGAACTATTTGGGATGTTGTTAGAATTTTCATATTTTGAAGCAAGTGTTTTGTATTATGTAGCAAATGTTTTTTAATCTGTTAGAACTATTTCGGATTTGTGTAAAGTAGTTTTGTACTTTGTAAGAATAACTTTGGTATTGCAAGAACTATTTTGGATTTTTTAACTTTTGTATTTTTTTTTAAATTATTTCTGATTTAACAAACCATTTGAGATTTTTTTTTAACTCACATTAAAATTCGATCGTTAAAACTGAAAAAAGTTTTTTAATTTTCAAAATAGTCCTAGCATCAAAATAATGTGAGTTTCTTTTATATTGTTTCTTTCTCGTTGGAATTTGTTCCCATGTGTCTGACAATAGATGAATGCAAATTCCTTTTCTTACATCTCAGACGTTTTATTATAAATTCTAAACGTTTGATATTCTATATTACTCTAAAAATAATGAACACATAAAAATGTAATGAATAATATATTTTTAATGAAATAATGCTATGTAGAATATTAATACAAAAAATATATTATGATACATTATTAATATCAATGAATAACATTGGACATTTTGAATCTGTTCCATAAAACAGTTCACCATGTTCTCTCTTGATTTTGTAGCTATTGTCTTCTCTTATTTCGTAATTAGTAGAATAATCATTATTCCATTTTGAGTCATACACAATTTTTACTGGCGTCTCATCAACAGGCTCAATATGCCTTTCGTCTTTGGTATTATTTGGATCAATGACTGTTTGATCAATGGCAGTAACGTTTGCTGGTGCTTTGTTTTTCATCGATTCATCTTTATATTCCATCGTGATATTTTCTGACATTGCCCTTTTCATTTTTCTGACACTTTCACTGTCTATTATCACATTATTTTTACAGAGGTAACAGTTTCGACACGTAGACAATATATGGTTTACGATATTAGTAGAAGAGTAGGCCTTTCTTTTATTGATCTTCCGTTGAATGCTAATACCCGAAAGGTGACGATTGGATGTATCAGTAGGTAATGTGTTACCTGCAACAGTAACAAGGACTTGTCCTCTATCATCAATGATTATTTTTATGTTGGCATTCTCTTTGAGTGCAATCATCTCTGGAGATCTCAATCTCACATAACCACCAACATAAGAGCTGAACTTTTTCGGTTTTCCAAAGAAATTTAATTCCTTACTGTCATGACAATGCATACATACATTTCCAATAGTGCAACCACCTGTACTCGTTTCAAAGTTTAAATACTTCTCTTTGTCAGCATTCAATGCTACAATAACCTTGTTATGTAAACACACTTTATTAAAATGGTCCATCTTCACTTTTTTTTAAAAGATATTACTTATGTGTTTATCATTCCACTGCGTAAAAAATACTGATTTAATACATACAATAGATTAGGTAGTGTCAATAACCGGTCATAGAATACCGGAGGGGAAGTCACATCGTGTCTCTGACCAATCACAGAGCGCAATTGTTATAACTGTAAGCATATTTTTAAATTTAAATCTATTTAAAAAAATAAAAAAATAAATAAAGTTTAAACATTTATATTTTTGAAAAAATATTTTTTTTTTTTGAGAAAGAAAAAAAAAACAACAACAAATGTTTAAATAAAAATATTTATTATAGCTAACTCTTAAAAATCCACAAACGCGGGTCCCATGATATAGAATAGTTTTTAACATGTCTTATGGATTTATCACGATCAGGTATGTTCTTAGGTATCCAATGCGCGAAGAACGTAACCTTGTTTTCAGGACGGTGATAACTCCCCTCAAATTTAAGACACTTAAACTCTTCTATATTGAAAAGTGGAATCCTATGGTCACACTTTTGAATTAAAACTTTATCCACAGGTATATTGCCCTTTACGTAGAGTGCTTCAACTCCGAAAAAGCTGCAAATTCTACTGACTTCCTCCTGGACATTTCTCAGTTCCTGACCAGTATTATTAAGTGGTGTAATCACTCTATCATAGAATCCCAGTCTGTTTATATAACGTAATGTAGTACTCCATAAGCTTTTATCATACTCAAACAGATTACAGTTCATTAACCAATAACCATTTAGGATTAACTTACCTTTTTAGGGGGTGACCATTTAGGGTTCTCCTACATGCTGAATATGAAAGTGTGTGGTCCCTGGAATGCTGGATCTGAAAGTGTATTTTCTACTCATGATTTGATGGAAGATTTATCATCTGTTGAAAATCTACTATTGTTACAATTTCTTAAAGTGAAATTCGAGTCGTCTATTAACCGTTTTGAACTTGTGAAACATTTAATAACCTTTAATTTCTAAATCACAATGCAAATTTAGCTCTGTCGACGTGATAGAAAAAATGTGCGTTAAAGCCTATTTGGAATCATTTTGACTCGAAGTTTTAATTAGTCTTTGTCGACAGTACGTCAACATCTATTATTTTGCTCAGACCCTTAATCCAGTAGTCGATCTATCTCTGAGCTTACTGTAGTTCTGACAAGGTCCGAAAATCTTCTGAGTAACTTCAACGGTGTTTTTTTTTTTACTTTAATGGAGAAGACCACCAAAGTCATAACCTGTAAAATTCTTGACAGACTAAGCTCTGGCTACTCACTCAGTGAAGGGAATTACAAAAAGTCGACTAGAGTTCAAACATAAAACGATCAGAGTAGCTGTGACTGTCGAGCAGGGTTGGCACCACCCTACTCGAAGACCAAAAAGTGGTATTTTCCAGAGCTAAATTTTACCGTTAATGAGACCAACTATGGCAGGGGGAATTAAAAACGCTCAGAAATAAATGAAATTCGATTTGATGACAAAAGAGGACTATTGTGATTATTCTTTTGAATGGAAACCTAGTAAAAAGAAAAAGAAAAGATTTTGCAAAGTAAAGACAAAGAAAAGTATAGTAGTAATTAAATAAATAAAAAGGTTCTTTATGTCCAGAAACCGAATTTTAAGGTCACAGTTTCAGTTTTGGCTAGAATTCTGGTTGTTGGTATAAATTCTATTCCTTCTTGAGCAGTTGCCTTTGAAAAATATAACGTTTTAGCTCAAGATGACCAATGCGTCTTTTTGCAGTGAAGCCTATTATTGTTGACCACTGATTTTCGGTGATTTTTGAGTGATTTTGATGAAATATTGGTGATTTTCGGTGATTTTCTTGGTGAAAAAATGGTGATTTTTGGTGATTTTTTTAGTGAAATACTGGTGATTTTTATTTCGTTGTGGTGGCAACCCTGCTGCCGAGGGTAAAACACTAAGTCGACACTAATTCAGCTATTGTCAATTAAAACCTAAAGTCCCATCGAACTCTATGTATGTATGTACGCTCTCTTGGTATTATTTTGACGACGGATTTTTTCATCCTTTTCCATTTGGTTAACAGAAAAATTCAAAAGTTTTTGGCAAAAACTGAAAAGAAAACAATTTTTAATTATCATAATAATTATAATATTTTGGTTAACCTTTAATCTATTAAATATAGAGAAATTTTTTCAACTAAAATTAAGGAGCAACATTCGTAGTTCGAAAATGCTTGTTAATCTAATTTCAGGCCCTTGTGTTTCAGGCGAGTCTTTCTTAATGAATTGGGGTGTCACACTTTAGCGTAAAAAGCTAGGTATTGAGGAGGGGGTAGCCCCCTCATATACGGAATGATTTCTGTTCGTATTAGGCTTTAATCTTGCTCTTTACTACCAATTGAAAAAACTTTTTATTAGATTTCAGATAGTTTTTCAGATAATGCCGTGAAATCCCCCCTCTTCCATGAAAAATACTCCCACGAAAAATACCTCCATGGAAAGTTCCTCCCTTTGAAAGTTCACCACCCCCCGGAAATTCCCCTTAAAAAAATTCTATTTTCACTTAAAATTTCCCCAGGAAAATTTCAGGCGCACAATTAGGCCTGGGATATTCTCCTAGGCCTACTTTCACTTGAGAAAGGTTTGTTTTTTATATTAGTATGTGATTGTTTTTCAAATCATTCCCGAAATCCCCCCTCCCCGGAAAATTTTTCCTGGACATCTCCCCCTCCCAACAGAAAAATTATCCCATGAAAAATTCTCCCACGGAGAATTTCTTCTGCAGAAAATACCCCATCTCCCACAGAAAACCCCCCCAGACGATGCCAACCCTGCGGAAGATTTCCCCCGTACAATTCCACTGGGAGATCTCCACGTGTAAAATTGAGTCGCCAAAGAGAAAGTTCGACAAATCCTGGAAACTACAATGAAATCTGGCAAAATCCCCTGTGTAAAATGTCCTCTGGAAGGTTTACCCCCGGGAACTTCCTCCCTACGGAAAGTCCTTCCTGTGAAATATCGCCCCTGCGGAAAATCTCCCGCCCACAACAAAAAAAAATCCGTAGGCTATACTTTCCAATGCTAACAATGGGCAAATTTCATACCTTACATTCTTAACCATCACAATACCTTTACGCTAATACCTCTTCGCAAAAAATTCGCAAATCTCGTAAACTAAAGAAGTAATTACATCACTGTTGATAGCTCCATCATTAATCTCCAATCATGTAAATGCACCACTCATTTTTTTCCTCTACTAATATCCTTGCAAATAAAAACTATTCTCTTTGAATTCAATTCTCTTACTAATATGAATTGTAAAGAAAACTAAAAAGATATACAAGTTTTTTAAAGATACACCGGTTTTTCCGACACGGATCTAACCAAAAAAAAACTAGTATATCATGAAATAGAAATTCAGTTAATTGTGTCAGAAAAAACTTGAACCAGAACAGATTATAACCAACCTGTTTGGTACGGGCAAGTACGCAAAGTATATACCTTCAAGCAAATTCCACATGATATTTTAAATTACTATAGCTTCTATAGAAACGGTACCTCTTTGCAAATGACCCTGGTAACCCAATTACTTGAAAACCTACACACATATCTATGCCTCAGGCGTAGGGTTCAAATATATAGATGCCTGGCCCGTGGTAAGGCATATTACGCAATCACTGGCTGGATCCATAGGTGACTGGCCCGTGGTAAGGCATATTACGCAATCACTGGCCGGACTGTGCATTGCCTTACTACTCTATATATATATATATATATATATATATATATATATATATATATATATATATATATATATATATATATATATATATATATTACCGGGATCCCCAGCGCTCAGGGCGCGGCAGGCTTCTATATATAGATTCTTACTGTCGCTTGTCTTCTAAACGCAGACAAATTGAGCCTTTTCTTGATGTCATGACGTCCAAATTGACCTTAAATTAGAAATAATGCCTTTGCATGATGACATTTTTTTATTGGACCTTTAACTTTTGCCTCGGCTTGCCTTTTGTCATTAGGAAAGAAATATCGCTGGAGGTTTGTTTCTTTTAATTGTTCAGGTGGTGGGACAAAAACTTTTTCTTCCAACGATTTTTCCAGTCCATATTTTTGATTTTCACAGGTATGGTAGGTATTGATGACTGTATCCATGATGGAATGCAAAACTCAATCATAACCGCTATCATTATCAATTTGTTTGCTTCGTTACACCTTGCTTATCTTTCATCCTTATGAAATGCACATCGCCGAACCTTTTTTTTTTTTAACAAAGATATGGTAGACATTGATGACCTTATCCACGTCAAATCCCAAATGCAATCATCATCGCTATCATTTTTAATTTTGACACGTTTTGATTCTCGCTGTCCAGGTTGATTTTCATTGGCTCGCTGCTCTTCATTTTCATTTTTGACTCCCTCGCTTGTTCGTTCTCGTATGTCTTCTAACTGCGTGTGTCTTTGCTCTTCATTTTTATTTTTAACATGCTCTAATTGTCGTTTTCGCATATATACTAACCGCCAGTGTCTTCTCTATTGATTTTCATTTTTGACACGTTAGTTCAGGTGTTAGTTCCGAAAAATCATCATTTATAGTAACTGCAACTGCACATTTTCGTTTTTTGGGCCTTCCAACAGACGTTATATTATACAAATAACTGTTGCGTTGGAAACTCAATAATTTTATTTATGCAATGCATGACACCATATAAGAAAACACTTATATGATGCCATATATGATGTCATAAGAAATGCTTATATAATGTAATAACATAGTACATGACGTAATTTGCAAAAGCCAAAATTCAGGCTCTTAACGATTTGGCTCCGACTTTTGACCTATCTAGATCGTTTTTTTATGCGAAAATATCCCTAGCTATCAACTTTCCCGAAAAAATATGGAGCCATTTTTGAGAAATAGAATAAATATATTTATATACACAATTATTACTTACATATAAAGATAGTATATATATATAGCCTATATATAAATATACAATATATATATATATATATATATATATATACTATCTTTATATGTGAGCAATAATTGTGTATGTATTTATGTATGAATGTTTCTATGTTCTCGAAAACGGCTCCATATTTTTTCGAAAAAATTGGTTAAAAAAAGCGATCTAAATAGGTCAGAAGTCTGAGAAAAATCGTTAAGATCATTACTTTTGTTTTTTGCAAGTGACATCATGTAATAAAAATTACAATGACGCTGTACAGGTAAAAAATACAATCAAGTTATATAAGTCATGGCACTAATAAATTTTATGACGTCATTATTTTCATATAAGCCATGTAAGTTTAAAAATGTAGTCTGTTGTTAAGCTAACACAATCAGTTATTTATCCAACACAATGTCCCCTCTTCCATGGATGTTTTTTCCCGGAAATCAAAACACAATTTCCTTGGACAACTGCCCCGGAACATTTCAACATGCAAAATTTGGTCGGCAAAGAGAAAACAAGACAAATAACAAGAATTCCATATAGGAATTCTGTCAATTCCCTCCAGTGTAAAATTGACCCTGGAAAGTTCACCCCTGAAAATTTCCCTCACCACAGAAAATTATCTCCATGGGAATCGAGCCAAAATGCCCCCCTCCGAAAAATTCCTGTACCCTCCCGAAGAACAAATACTACACATAAACAAAGGGCAAATGTTAAAAAATAAAATCGTATCCCAAAGGGCTGTGGGGAGCCATGTTATCTCCAAAGGCATAGTTTTCGGACCTTTAAACTAGGTTAAACAAAATGACTATCTCAAAATTTTGATCGAACGATCTTGGGGAAAAAAGGGACGTATGAGGGGGGCTAGTTGCCCTTCAATCTTTATGGCTAATTAAAAAGGTCAAAAGAACTTTTAGTTTCCGTTATAGTGAACCCTCTCCCGATGTTCAAGGGCCACTGGTTCGATACGATCACCCATGGGGAAAAGAAGAAATACAAAAACAAAAAGAAAACAAATAGATACGCCTCCGTGATCTTTCTTCTGGCAAAGATCACTAAATTCCAATTTTTTGCAAATAGAGTTTGAAACCTCTACAGTTGGGTTCGCAGATACGCTGAATCTCGTGGTGGGATTTTCATGAAAATTCTTTAGTTTCCAGGCTCGTAGTATTTTATGGGCAACACTATGCTTAGTGAATCTTGTATATTTGGAATCATAGGCAGCGCAAAAGCGCTGCCTAAGTAAAGAACGATGTTGGCACAATGTATTATTTTTTTTTTGGGGGGGGGGGAGGGGGAGGGGGTAGACCAGGGAACCTCGTATCGAAGGAGTTGTCACAGAAACTTCGAAAAGAGCTCATTCGATTGGAAATTGGAGTGGCTAGTGCCCTTTTTAGTAGTCAAAAGTGATTGGAAGGCAACTAACACCCCTTCCACGCCCACTATTTCCCCAAACACATCCAATGAAAATTTTGATATAGCCATTTTGTTCAGCGTATTTGATTTCTAGATACAAATTATGTTTTTTAGGATTAAATTCCCCCACAGCCCTCAGGGAAAGGGTTGTAAGTTATGCCCTGGAGGCAAATCAGATTTTTATAGAAAGCGTTGTCGTAGAAACTTCAAAAAAGCTCATTCGATTGGAAATTCAAGTGGCTAGTGCCCTTTTTAATAGTCGAAAGTGGTTGGAGGGAAACTAACCCCTCTCTCTCACCCACCTTTTCCCCAAACACATCAAGTTCAAGTTCCATTTATTTCCATAAACAACAATAACAAAAACAATATCCCAAAAGGCTCAATGGCCCTTTATTTGGGAAACGAAATAAAATAAATGACTAATAATAAAACTTGGCATAAACAATTCTAAACAATGTCTAATTTGTAAATCTATAAGGAAAAGAAGTCAACTCACCAACAGTCCACATGAAACAGCAACCCTCCTATCACCCGACAATAAATAACAAAATAAAATTATCTACATCATTGAGGATCCAACGCCAACAAAACAACCCCCCCCCCACAAAAAAAAACACTCCCCACCATAAAACAAGAAAAAATTATTTGATGTTTCCCTTTAACAATACGCTTTTCATGCCTTTTAAATCAGCCAAATGTTTGTTACCGACAAATCTGAGCAGGAATCAAGTTCCAAGCACGTCCCACGGTCACTGCCAGAACAAAGTTTGAACGACCCGAGGGTGTAACCGGAATCATCACATCCTCCCAGTTTCGAACTGTATACAAATTTACTTCCCCTACTAGTTTAAAAGTTCCAGAAAAACAACATGGGAGATCTCCATGGAAGAATTGATATGCCAACAAAGATAGAGATATAACATAAATATCTTTAATCTTAAGGAGATCAACAGGAGTGTGTGTAGTCGACTGGATAACTCTTACCACTTTCTCATGAAGAACACGAACAGGAGCAAGTACAGAAGGAAATATAGACATCCACACAAGTAGAACCCTATCAGGAGGTCCGGGACGATCACATTTGCTGCCATCTACAATTTAGTCTAACGCCGACAGGTTATAATCTATTCAAGGATTATCGATCGAGTCTAATGGGGGTCAAGGTCAATTGATTTGTTGTTGTTTGTCCAGGTGTAATGACACCGTGGTGAAGTTTGCACATGCGCATTGACGGTGGGGAAGAGATGTATTGATCTAGGACAAGAGGGGGGAAGTGAATTTCCAGGAAATTGATTTACATAAATGAAGGGGAGAGAATTTCCGAGAAATTGATTGCGTATTCGACTAGGACAAGTGAATTTCCGAGAAATTGATTACATAATCGGTGGGGAATGTATTGATCTGATAACGGGAAACAGGATCACGTGTCTCCTTCTAAGTCAATCAGGGGGCCGGAAATATTAGCGGGAGAGGATTGCAGAGAATATAAGGAAAGGATTTTTGCTATAGTTTTTATTAGTGTGTGAATAGAATTCAAAGGAGCGAGAACAGTTTGACTTTACTCATTTGGATATACTTGTGCTGATGATGAGTGGAGTGTTGACTCTATTAGAAGCTGATGGTGGAGTTGCTAGCAATAATACAAAAGCACCAAAAATTGCGGTGGAAATAACGAGAGGATCACGGATTCGTCTCGAATGGTATGAAGTATATGCAAGATATGTGATATCCTTGAGCAAATTTAAAATGGAGAATCAATTATGTTTCGCTGCAAAAGTTGATATAGTGCATGTGAATAGACTTCAATGTGCTTTAAGTGCATTAGTGAAATATATCGAAGACAATAAACTGTATCGCTAATTGTACATGTCTACTATTATTGTTGTAATTATCAAATAAAATTGTTTCGAAATCGAAAATGTTCCCTTCCTTTTCTTAGAATATTAGGTTAACGAATCATGGTCAGTCTAGAGTCAGCAGTCAGAGTGAAAAGATTGAAAAATGAATAAATTCGAATACTTACCCCGCTATGATTGGAAAAAGTCCCAAACGTGATTTTAGTTTATTTCTACGAGATTGGTATCGTCGTGGATTTAAATTATTCTTGGAGGAAGAATCTGGTCTACGATTCAACTGTTGGGGTAACAAGACAATTTGGTTTCTAGGTCATCTTTGTGACGACACTGCCTATTATGACTATAAACCAAGTGATGTTTATTTGGCAGTTACTGAACGTGATTCACCATTTGAAAACATTGTATGCGATATTGCTTCAAATAGACAGTATGAAACACATGAATTTTGCAATATGAATGCAAATAGTATTATTAACTATACAAATAGATATCACATGAGTGAAGTTACATTATACTGTTGAAAATGTGATCCCGACTTTGCAGCCAATCAAGATCAATATACAGTGAATCGAAATGATTTACCGGCATTAGTGGTTCACGACAGTTGCCTATACACAGAAGAAGAAATCTAAAGTGAAGATTTAAATACATTTTTGTTTTTATACATTTTATTAATAAAGAAATTTAAAAACATTTTTTAAATACCTTAATCATAGGGCACCGAAATCAATATTAAACAGGTCTGAGAGGATATTTTCCACTAGAAAGCCGTTCAGACGTGGATTGTCTACATAAATGTTGAGAAACTGCTTGTAGGTATAGCAGCGACATCGGAACACAAAATATAGTAGTGCATGGAAGCCACAGCTTTTAGTCGTCAGATCCTGCACTCTCCTCCGATTTTGAATAATAATTTTGCCAGTGCTCTCAAGGGAGATGCTGATTTGAGGTGTGTAGAATGTATAGGGTTGGCCAAAAGGATCAAAAATTCAATCGTTTTCACTGTTTGATAGATGCACAGCCAATGACCCGTCAGCACAATCAATGGAATGCTATTAACAATAATCAAGGTATTGTTGCCATTTTGAATTTTTCCAAGAAAGTCCGAGGGCAGACAATAGGATTTGTACTGGGACATGTAGGGATCCATATTAAATACATTGATTATTTGACTGGTGCTCATGGTGCCAAGTCTAGTAGAACACTACCTTCGGGAGTGATTTCCCAATAGGTTTCATATTGATTTAGTGAGATTAGTGCAATACTCTCAGCCAATGTAAACTCTAAACGCACACTCCCCGCACTTACTATACTCATATCCTGCGTGCCAGACAAATCCAGTACGATGATACCATGTGTTTTAGCAAACATTTCTTTGGTTATATCATTTTCAAATAGTTGCGAATCATGATCTAGGGTTTGCATGGTCAACTCATACAATGTTCTATAGTATTTATCAAAAGATAGATTGTAGAGTGGGATGCCGTTTACTTTGCAGACAAGAGATGAAAGTCCAAACATCTCGAATTTATGTGGACATCCAGTCCATGATCCTATTGCACTAGCGCTTTTTACAAATGCCAAAGCGAGTTTTGATGGAATTTTGCCATTGATAAAGTATGAGTCGGTGAAGGTGCGTGACCCCAAGGCAATATGACGTTGATTGGTGATTGTATGAGGAAAAAGTAGTTTTTTATTATTTCCACTGGCTCTCAGCTTTTCCCCTGCCAAAGCAACAGAACTCATAACTTTCAGTTTGTGTAAATGAAGTATTGCCAAGTTGAGAGAGAGACTTACATCAGTATTGGCAGCAAATTCGTTTCTGAATATGAAAGCTGATGATGCAAGTGTCTATTTTATATCCACTTTAATATTGGATGGTAGCCATTGGGGTATATTAAATATTTTATGATATATTTTTCCAACTAGATATAATTCACTAGTTGTAGCATTTTTAAGTGCATCTGTAATATCAGTGTTAATAATATATTCATATCCATTGGAGGTGCCTCTCAATTCCTTGTATGACTTGGGTGTCATCAGCTTGAATTGCATATAGCTTGTATAATTTGAGAGATTGTTGCTTGTGCTCACCAGCGTGCCAATGATGTAGACACTGATTTGACGAAATAAATTATGTAATATACAATTTTCATAGGATATTCCATCGGCAAGAAATGGCAATGTATTATCGGATTTCCGAACTTTCATTTGTAAATCTATAAATTTCGAAGACATGTCCATAAAGTAGTCTTCTGTCCAAGACAACAGGGCAATGGAATGGACTATTACAAAGGGCGTACTACAATGTCTGGCTATGGTCTTGGCAGTTGGTCTGCTGAGCTGTTTCACTCTTCACTACCTCTGGCTAGAAAATATCTTGTACCGGCTCTAACAGATTTTGCATCCTCTACACTATACGCTTGGGGCTCTGGCAAGGATTTTAAAAAAAGTGCTACGAAAAATCTTTGGTCCAGTGCGTGAACTCTAGGTGAGAGAATAAAACTAAATGATAATGGTTTAAAAAAGTTGAGAAACAGTGAATCATTTATCAGTATCTACTGAGGTGGGAAATGAAAGACACCACTATTGTCAAAGAAAAGAATGACAAGCCCCACACGCACTTTAAACACTAGAAGAACAAGAAGCCCCAGGAAGAGAATTATTAGATTGAAACTAGATTCCTTTTCCTAAGATGTCCTACCTGCAGCAAAAGAATTCTCTACCTTCAATCATCTCCTCATTGAATCTATTCAATGCAGAAAATGTTGATATGAGTGTCAAGTATGGATACTATGAATAATTTTATTCTCAACAACCCCTATCCAATAATATCTATTTCCAAATTTATTCGAATGAAGACAACTTTATGGAAATGTCTTCGACATTTATAGATTTACAAATGAAAGTCCGGAAATCTGATCATACATTTTCAATTCTTGCCGATGGAACATCCTATGAAAATTGTATATTACATAGTTTATTTTGTCAAATCAGTGTCTGCATAAATGGCACGCTGGTGAGCACTAGCACAAATCTCTCAAATTATACAAGATATATGCAATTCATGCTGATGACACCCAAGTCATACAAGGACTTGAGAGGCACCTCCAATGGATATGAATATATTACTAATACTGATAGTACAGATGCACTTAAAAATGCTACAGCCAGTGAATTACATCTAGTTGGAAAAATATATCACGAAATATTTAATATACCCCAATGGCTACCACCCAATGTTAAAGTGGATATAAAATTAACGCTTGCTCCATCCAATTTCATATTGAGAAAAGAACTTGATGCCAATCCTGATGTAAGTCTCTCCCCTGGGATGCCAAATGGACACTTTTAATGCCTTTTGGACACTTTTTCACACTGAAGGACACCAGGACACTATTGGATCAAAAAAGGCAGCTTTTTGAAATAAAGAACGCTTTGGACATTTTTCCATATTAAATGTCTTTATTTCTTTCTTTTTTTTACTTTTTTTTAATTTGTACTTTGATTCTAAGCTTTGGTAACAGCTTGGGGATTTTTCTTAGATGTTTTTGTGCCCTGCGCAAGCACCATTTATCAACCGAATAGGACCTTAAGTCTTAACCAATGTGGTATGCTAGAACTATCAAATCCATCCTCTTCTTCTATCCTACGGTTGACGTTTGTCATCAAGTCGGTCAACTTCAAAGACCTACCTACTGCTGGTGGCAAAATCACCAAGGCCACTGAGAAGGCTGGAAAGAAGAAGTGAATGGCATTCCCACCTGGCACGTCCCGTGTAAATCCTTGTGGCGTGTAGCCGTGTGCACATGGCTGATATTATAAGCCTTCTGAAGCCTATTACTGATTCTAAGTGGGAGCAAAGGGGTAGCTAAGCATGGAAATTTCCACGGCGGTGGTGGGCATCCAGGCAATGAGGCTTGACTCTCCGTCCAAAGGCTGGATAGGAAGTCCACTAGCGCACCTCAAAGTGATGAAGGGGTGTAAACATCACCGATCTCCACGCCGAACAAGGTGATAGTCAACGCGCTTTGGGTGACCGCAAGACTGGGGACCTTGTGATGTACCTTATCCCCAAGAAACGCTCAAGAATGATAACAAATATGATGATTGAAAGTTAGGCAATGGCATCCCCGGCATTCTGCAATGTGACAAGAATGTCGGTCTCGTCAAAAAGTATGCTACCTACCTTCCTATCAAGAAGACAAGGCCTGAATATCGGCCACTGGAACCTGTGCTCGATTAAATGTGTATTGACACAATTTATTGTAGCTGATGAATATTATCTTTATAACTTTGATAATCTGTGTGTTTCTGACACGAGACTAAATGGACATAACATCTTGACCCTTGAATTCTCGGCTGGGAAGGCTGTCTCTTTTTTTAACTCGGGACTATTATATGGATCTGACCGGCCAGGAGTAGGTATCCTGTTTTCCCCCATTCCAATCACTGGGCTCATCGAGTATGAGCCTGTGTCTGAGAGAATCGTACTGGCAAGAATTAAAGGTCGCACGAACAATCTGACTATCCTTAGCGTTTACGCCCCAATAAGAGATACCACTGAACAGGAATAGGATCATTTTTCCAGTGACCTGCAGACAGTCATTGATAAGATTCCCCGGAAAGATATCCTCCTAATTGGAAGCGACTTCAATGCCAGAATTGGCAGAAAGCTGAATAACTTGGAACAGGTGATTGGCAAGTAGGGCCTCGGAGACCGGTGCAGAAATGGAAACAGGCTTCTGCTGTTCACAATGCAGAACAATCTCGCTGTGGCTAACACCTGGTTTAGGCACAAGTCGTGTCATACGTATACACGGAAATCTCTTGATGGAAGAGCAAAGGCCCAAATAGATTATCTCCTTGTATCTCGATGATGGAAATCCATGGTGTTGGACTCGAGAGTGCGCAGAGGTGCTGACACGGAATCACAAAATGGATCTGACCACTTCTTGCTGAAGACAAGGCTAAAGTACAGACTTAGCTCAAGGAAGACTACTATGCCGAACCAGAAAATAGACGTGTCGAAGCTGAAAGTAGATGAGTACTGAGGAGTGTTTGTCCTTAAACTCTTAAACCGACTCGTTGTCCTTCAAGATGACACCGAGGAAGCAACCCCGACTGATGAGTGCCCCAACTGCCCCAAGATAAAGATTGAAAAGAAATGGAGCAAACTCAAGGACCACATCAATGAAGCTGCCTCAAACATACTTGGGTTTGTCAAGCGTAAAACCAAGAAATGGATCTCAGAAAAGACACTCAAACTCTGCCAAGAAATAAGAAATGACCAACAAGAAATCCCCCACATACAAAGCGCTGCGACAGGAATGTCACAAATCGGGAAGAGCTGACAAAAAAGCCTACTGGTTTAATATTCCCAGTGATATGGAAAGAGCCGCATAACGGAACGATACACTAAAACTCTATCAGATACTTGGAGAATGCACTGGGAAGAAGAAGCAAACTACCATCCTGTCGCTTAAGGTGAAGGTTGGGAAAATACTCACAAGCAGCGAGGAGCATATCGAAAGATGGCGTGCTCACTTCCAAGAGCTATCAAGACCAGAAGACAATAGTAATCGAAAGCAGCCACTTACTGCAACGCAGAACCGCCCACACAACCAGGCTTATGAAATGTATGTACGGACCCAACCTCCAGGGATGAAGTAATTAAGGCGATCCAAGTTTTGAAAAACCATAAAAGCCCAGGAATAGCTGGGATTCCTGCCGAGCTACTGAAAGCTCTCCCTGATGTGATGATGGATAAATTTCATAGCGTGATAACTGAAGGCTGGGACAATGAATACATCCCAGATGACTGAAAGACCTCAGTAATTGTCCCTATCTTCAAAAAAGAAGGCCTAATGGACTGCAAAAACTACCAAGGTATATCCCTTATCCCCATTGCTGCCGAGCTGTTCCCAGTCATACCTTTAAATAGATTCAGAGACACCAGAAACAGACGAACGGGACTCAACCAAGCAGGATTCAGGCCGGGAATGGGTTGCTGTGACCAGATTTTTAGCCTTTGGCAACTCCTTGAACACCGGTTTAAACGCCAGCAGGAGACAATCCAAATCTTCATAGACTTCATTACCGTGTTTGATTCGGTCCATCGTGATGCAATACGGGAAGCAATGAGAGAGGACGGTGTGCCTGAGAAGGTCATCAATCTGCTCAAGGCATATTATGCTGGAACAAAGACCCAGGTAAAAGTCGATAGCGATCTTTCAGATCTGGTCCTGATCGAGGAGGGTGTATGTCAACGCTGTGTCCTTTCACCATCTTTGTTCAACTTCGTCATCGATTGGATCCTCAGGGTCCTGGACAAGTATAAAGGCGTTGCAGTGAGTCGGTCCTTCTCCGTCACAGATCTTGACTATGCTGACGATGTGGACATGCTTGCTGAATCTGTTGCAGAAGCCCAGACTATGATCAATAATATGGGAGACATGGAACTCTCGACTGGTCTCCAAATAAGCCTACCAAAAACAAAATCCATGCAAACAAATGGGATGGATGAAACCCCTGTTGCCCTAAATGGTAATCAGATAGAGGACGTCCAGTCGTTCAAATACCTCGGATTGATGGTAAACCTTGCCGGCAAATCTTCAGAAGAAATCCAGAGCCACATATCGTCAGACTGGAGTGTCTTCCTTCAACTACGGAAGCATGGAAGCAGAGAAAAATATCGCCACGCACAAAGCTCCGAGTGTATGAAGCTATGGTTCTCTCTGTCTTCCTCTATGGATGTGAAACATGGTCACTTAAAGTAACCGAAGCACTGAGCTTGAATATATTCAACCACAAATGCCTGTGATATGTCCTGGGTTTCCGCCTCTCAGATAGAATCTCGAATTAAGAAGTAAGGAGAAGATGTGGGGATCGCCCACTTGTCTCTGACATTGTTAAGCACAGGAGACTGAGATGGTTTTGCCACACAATGCGCAGACTAGATGACCATATAAGCAAAATATGTCTGAAATGTCTACCACTACCGGTTTGTAAGAAGAGGGCAGGAGGCCTAAAGAAGACGTGGCTAACAATAGTTAAGTCTGATCTGGAGCCAATCGGAGCATTCCAAAAACATGGCCTTCGCTGGGATCGCCACTGGCTTGAAATGGTGGAGCCTTCCACTCTCGAGCGAAACCTATGGAAGGAGACATGTCGTCATCTGCTGGGCGCCACAATGAGTCTGGATACGGCTTGAACGTGCAACAAGTACAAGTAGGCACAAGGTTGTTATTATACTGCTGTCATAGAAAGAAAGGAGTTTCGCCGAAAAGCTGTGTTGCGCCTCAGTTTTATATTATAGCTGTGAGCGAATGTTTCTGTTTCATATTCTATACTTTCAGCTGTGAGTTTTAGTCAAAGAATGGTCGCCAGTTTATATAGAATATAACTGAAGCGTATTTATTTCAATTGGTCTAGTTTTCTCACTTTTATAGTTCTCGAAAAGGTTATCTTTTCTCCAGGCTACTTGTAAATGTTCAGAAAACGACAAGATATGTGAGTTGTTTAGTGATTTTAAACCCATGACCAGCCAGTTGACTGAGTGGTTTAGGAGATTGACGCATTTTGATTAACTTTAAAACCATATAGGTAAAAATAGACATTTCGTTACTACAGCCGTTCGGACCTTGTTGCACCCAAAGATCCTTAATAGCTACCTAAAATCAACGACTCGCATCTTTTTCGCATAACTTATGAAAATGCCGAAGTGAAAATGAATCTCTATGATTGGTTCTTTACTTTTCGAATATGATAGGTAGCGGTATTGATAATCGATATAAAATTTCGCTCTGTTGACATTCTAATGACGATTTTTTTTTATGCCATATCATAAAATTGAACTAGTATTAAACTTAGTTTATTGGTAGCGTTAATGACAAAGATGAAAATACTTGCCGAACTCATGCAGGTAATAGACTGCGAGGTAGCGGAACAAAGAAGGACGAATTTCACAGATTTTTTTGCACTTTTTTCACAGGCTTTCAAAATTCATAGTCGCAACCCTGTATATTGGCTAGTTTTCTAGAGGGACACTAAAAGTGTCCATTTTTGGCTGATATGGACACTTTTGTCCTTAAAAGTGTTGGTAACCCTGTCTCTCCCTCACCTCGGCAATACTTCATGTACGCAAACAACAAGTTATGAGTTATGTTGCTTTGGCAGTGGAAAAACTGAGAGTCAGTGGAAATAATATTAAACTACTTGTTCCTCATACAATCACCAATCAACGTCATATTGCCATGGGATCACGCACCTTCACCGACTCATCCTTTATCAATGACGAAATTCCATCAAAACTCGCTTTGGCATTTGTAAAAAGCGATAGTTCAAAAAGATCATGGACTGGATGCCCACATAAATTAGAGATGTTTCGACTTTCATCTCTTGTCTGCAAAGTAAACGGCATCCCACTCTACAATCTATCTTTTGATAAATCCTATAGAACATTGTATGAGTTGGCCATGCAAACCCTAGATCATGATTCGCAACTATTTGAAAATTCAAAATGGCAACAATACCTTAATTATTGTTAATAGCATTCCATCGACTGTGCTGACGGGTCATTGGCTGTGCATCTTTCAAACAATGAAGACGATAGAATTTTTTGATCCTCTTGGTCTACCCTATATATTCTACACACCCCACATCAGCAACTATATTGAGAGCAGTGGGAAAACTATTATTCAAAATCGGAGGAGAGTGCAGGATCTGACGACTAAAACCTTTGGCTTCCATGCACTACTATATTTTGTGTTCCGATGTCGTGGTTATACTTACAAGCAGTTTCTCAACATTCATGTAGACAATCCACGTCTGAACGACTTTCTAGTGGAAAATATCCTCTCAGACCTGTATAATATTGATTTCAGTGCCCTAAGAGTAAAGTGCTTAAAAAATGTATGTGAATTTGCTTATTAATAAAATGTATATATACAACAATGTCTTTAAATCTTCACTTTAGATTTCTTCTTCGGTGTATAGGCAACTGTCGTGAACCACTAATGCCGGTAAATCATTTGGATTCATTGTATATTGATCTTGATTGGCTGCAAAGTCAGGCTCACATTTTCTACAGTATAATGTAACTTCACTCTTGTCATATGTCTTTGTATAGTCAATGATACTATTTGAATTCATATTATGAAATTCACGAGTTTCAATCTGTCTATTTGAAGCAATATCACATACAGTGTTTTCAAATGGTGAATCACATTTGGTAACTGTCAAATAAATATCTCTGGGTTTATAGTTATAATAGACAGTGTCGTCACAACGATGACGTAAAAACCAAATTGTCTTGTTACCCCAACAGTTGAATCGCAGACCTGATTCTTCCTCCCAAAATAATTTATAACCATGACGATACCAATCTCGTAGAAATAAACTAAAATCACGTTTGGGATTCTTTCCAATCATAGCGGGGTAAGTATCCTCCCACTGATCACATTTGTCATAGTGACAATTGGAGCAGAGATGTCCTCTAGGGTGAGAGTCACAAATCTCTTCAAGACAGGAACTACATCCTTTAATTTGTACCGCATATCCTCTATGTAATTTACAAGGATTACATAATTTGCACTTTTCACTATAGTCATCAATAATTGTACAATTCTCATATTGAGTCCAACTGCCAAGAGTGTACATGCATAGTGGACGTGTATAGAGCATTTTTGGTTTCCGATGTCAACTCTCTCACAGCTAAAACGAAACTGATTGTCCTCGTTCGATAAATTCAAGGTGGAGGTAAGGTGAGAGGAGTAACTCTGTGATGTCACCTCTTTCGAATGGTGGGGGAGCCATCTACATTGAATCTATTGCAATGCTTTCAAAAGTATATCCACGATATTATTCTGCTTTGTTCCAATTAATATATCAATAAATTGAGTATAAGAATTTGAGTCACATCGAAAAAGCTTCATACAAGAGTCCAATGGGGGAGAGTCACTCCCCATTATATTGTCAAGTGTTCCCCGAGAGAATATCCTGCGTTGAAGAGATAACTCGAGAAAATCATCATCCAAAATCAAATGTTTTTCCATAAACACCAGACTCGATATAATTCTCTCTTTCTCGAATTTATTCATTTTTCAATATTTTCACTCTGACTGCTGACTCTAGACTGAACATGATTCGTTAACCTAACATTCTAACAAAAAGAAAGGGAACATTTTCGATCTCGAAACAATTTTATTGGATAATTACAACAATAATAGTAGACATGTACAATTAGCGATACAGTTTATTGTCTTCAATATGTTTCACTATTGCACTTAAAGCACATTGAAGTCTATTCACATGTGCTATATCAACTTTTGCAGCGAAACATAATTGATTCTCCATTTTAAATTTGATCAAGGATATCACATATCTTGCATATACTTCATCCCATCCGGGTTGCAGCGGTAGCTAGCATCCGGGTTGCAGCGGTACTTAGCAACCTAGTAAGAGACGATCACGTCCAATGTTAAGAAATATAAAAACCCATAGTTCCTAAAATAGGAGTCAGATCAAAACAAAAAATACACCATTAGAACCGCCTTGTCCGAAACCCCTATATATGAAACTTTCTGTCCCTTGGCTTGAACAGCAAGGGAAATATATTGGCTTGAAAATCAAGAAAATTGACTTTAACCACGTTATTCTCCCCAAACGGGATATTTTTTTCTTTTTTCTTTTTTTGTATCCAGAGATAGCTTGGCACTGGAACATCGTAGAGGGTTGTTAAATAGCTCATTTTAAAGGAAATTAATTGGGTTAAAAACATTTTGTAACTAAAATAAATTATTTCTAAAAGAGAATAAATTTTTCCACCAAAAACTGCATTTTCGATGTCTTTTCACACTGCAGTCTTTCAAACATAATCGTATACCAGCGGTAAGATTTGAACCCACGCCTCCGAAGAGACTGGTGGCTAACACCAGTGCCTTGGACCAATCGGCCAGGCTGCCTCTCATAAATAAATATATATGTGAATTTGGGTTGCAGCAGTAGCTAGCAATCTAGTAAGAGACGATCAGTCCAATGATAAGAAATATAACAAAATTCCTAAAAATAGTCAGATCAAAACAAAAGTACATCATTAGAATTACCTTGTCTGAAACCCTACTAGATAAATAATGAATGTCATCACAGTTTTATATTAGAGCTATGACGTGAATAGAAAAACACGAAATTATATTGTTGTTTCTGAAGACGTCATGAAATAATACCATTGCGCTATGACGTCAATAAAATCATTACGCCGTGACGTCATAATTACTATATAAGAAGCGTCAGGACTGTAAAAGTTCTCATTCATAATTACATAATGGTTTCAATCAAGCAAGCTGCACGCAAGTTGAAAAAACAGTACGACACAAACAACAGAGATAGTATCTTGAAAAGAAAAAAGCAAAGGTATTCAACCGACCAGGCGTATCGAGAATTAATAATTGAGAAAGCAAAACAAAGGTATTCAACCGACCAGGCGTATCGAGAAGTAATAATTGAGAGAGCAAAACAAAGGTATTCAACCTACCAGGCGTATCGAGAAGTAATAATTGAGAGAGCAAAACAAAACAGCAATATGTGTTATCACAATGATGAAGATTATAGACATGCAAAAATTGAGACAGCCAAACAAAAGTTCAAGGAGAGTTATCACAATGATGAAGATTACCGCATCAAATATAAGAAAAACCAAAAGCAAAGGTATTCAACAAAAGATCAAGGAGCGTTACTGGGGTGACAAAATCTATAATGAAAAAATTAAATTCTCTGCGAGGTTGTACAGAAGAACGCATAAGGACAAAGGGAAAAATTACATTCAGAAATACAAGAAGATGGCAAAAATGCAGGCTGATCTTTGTAAATTGAGAAACATTTTACGCATGTTTTATCAGGATCACGAAAAGTATTCAAAATTACAGATTAAAATTTTCTTTGAAAGAGCGGATGCTGTTGAAAAGTCGACTAGAAATTCTTATGCAAAGCTTCATAGTAATATCCAAAAGAAATGTTGTCAGTTTAACGAAAAGCTTCCAAGGTATGGATTGGCAACTGCGGAACAGTTTATAGATGCAATGGAAAATGTTCGACAACACAGTGAATATACGGAGGCGTACTTCTTAGAAAATTCATATATTAATTTTGGAAGGAGCAATTGCAGTTTATGTAGCAGCAATAAAAATATATATACAAGCATACCTATCAACAGCGAAGGAAAAGCAACGTTTTTCAATTATGGCAAAAACGAGCCTGTTAGGGTTATTAGTAAATGTGTTTGTAAGACTAATGATTTAGAACAAATTCCTGGAACACCGACTCAAGAAAAAAGCATTTCTAACTGTGTTTTAAACAGTTTGTTTAGTTCTACTGAATATTTGGCAAAAAATTCTCTGTGTATCCGGGTTGCAGCGGTAGCTAGCAACCTAGTAAGAGACGATCACGTCCAATGTTAAGAAATATAAAAAACCCTAACTCCTAACAAAGGAAGCAGATCAAAACAAAAAGTACACCATTAGAACCGCCTTGTCAAAAACCCCTGTATAGTAAAATTTCTGTCCCTTGACTTGAACAGCAAGAGAAATATATTGGCTTGAAAATCAAGAACAGTGGCAGCTATTACAACATTATGCCTCAGCGGGATATTTTTTTTTCTCTCTCTTTTCTTTGTTTCCAGAGATAGCTTGGCACTGGAACATCATAGAGAGTTTTTCAATGGCTCATTTTAGAGGAAATTAATTGGGTTAAAAACCTTTTGTAACTAAAATAAATTATTTCTAAATTACAATAAGGAACGAACTGTAACCCATAGTAACTTAAGTATGAAATCAAACGGTTCGTGGTCATAATAAAGAGCTGTGTAATGGCTCATTTTAAAGGAAACTGCTGTATATTGAAACCTTTTGTAATTAACAAAATTAATTATTATTATAAAACAAATTCTTACGATATGGTAAAGAACTAACTCTAGGCGATAGTAACTACTTTAATTTTCAAAAGGAAGAATTACGGCAGAACCCTAAATGCTAGTATAAGTAAGCTACATTGCATAAGAACCATCTACCGGGATTTGAACTTGGATTGCAGGATTCAAAGGCATAACTGCTAACCACTACACTAAGAAACGTTTATCTAAGAACGAATTTTAACAGTATATGATAACTTAAAGACTGAACTCTAACCATCAGTATTGTCAAGCAGTTCGTGTTAACGACCTTTATAGCAATTTTAAACAGTTCTTGGGATCCGGGTTGCAGCGGTAGCTAGCAAACTAGTAAGATAGCTAGCAACCTAGTAAGAGACGATCACGTCCAATGTTAAGAAATATAAAAACCCATAGTTCTTAAAAAAAGAGTCAGATCAAAACAAAAAGTACACCATTAGAACCGCCTTGTCCGAAACCCCTGCAAAGTAAAATGTCTGTCCCTGGGCTTGAATAGCAAGGGAAATATATTGGCTTTAAAATCAATAAAAGGGGCATCTACAACAAACTTCTGCCTCAACAGGATATTTTTTTCTTTTTTTTTTTCTTTTTTTTTCTTTTTTTGTATCCAGAGATATCTTGGCACTGGAACATCGTGGCGGGTTGTTAAACATCTCATTTTAAAGGAAATTAATTGGGTTATTAATCTATAGTAACTAAAATAAATTATTTCTAAAAGAGAATAAATTTTTCCACCAAAAACTGCATTTTGATGTCTTTTCACACTGCAGTCTTTCAAACATAATCGTATACCAGCGGTAAGAATTGAACCCACGCCTCTGAAGAGACTGGTGGCTAACACCAGTGCCTTGGACCACTCGGCCAGGCTGCCTCTCATAAATAAATATATATGTGAATTTGGGTTGCAGCAGTAGCTAGCAACCTAGTAATAGACGATCAGTCCAATGCTAAGAAATATAAAAACCCAAAACTCCTAAAAATAGAGTCAGATCAAAACAAAAGTACATCATTAGAAATACCTTGTCTGAAACCCTACTAGATAAATAATGAACGTCATCATAGTTTTATATTAGAGTTATGACGTGAATAGAGTGACGTCATAATTAGTATATAAGGAAAGTCAAAACTGAAAATTCTTTCATTCTTGATTAGAATAATGGTTAGATCAAAGCAGGCTATACACAAGTTGAAGAAAGAGTACTACACAAACAACAGAGATAGTAACTTGAAAAGAAAAAAGCAAAGGTATTCAACCGACCAGGTGTATCGAGGAGTAATAATTGAGAGAGCAAAACAAAGGTATTCAACCGACCAGGCGTATCGAGAAGTAATAATTGAGAGAGCAAAACAAAACAGCAAGATGTGTTATCACAATGATGAAGATTATAGACATGCAAAAATTGAGACAGCCAAACAAAAGATCAAGGAACGGTATGGTAATGATGAACATTACAGAGAAGCAAGAATTGAGCAGGCTAAACAAAAGATCAAGGAGCGTTATCACAATGATAAACTTTATAGAGAAGCAACAATTTAGCATTCTAGACAAAAGATCATTGAACGTTATCAAAATTTTGAATATTAAAGAAAATCATAACTTTAGACAGACAAACAAAATATCAAGGAACGGTATGGTAATGATGAACATTACAGAGAAGCAAGAATTGAGCAGGCTAGACAAAAGATCAAGGAGCGTTATCACAATGATAAACTTTATAGAGAAGCAACAATTGAGCAGGCTAGACAAAAGAGCAGGGAACGGTATGATAATGATGAAGATTACCGAAACAAACATAAGAAAAAAGTTGCTACCAGAATAATGGGTAGATACTGGGGTGACAAAAGCTATAATGAAAAAATTAAATTCTCTGCGAGGTTGTACCGAAGAACGCATAAGGACAAACAGAAAAATTACATTCAGAAATACAAGAAGATGGCAAAAATGCAGGCTGATCTTTGTAAATTGAGAAACATTTTACCCATGTTTTACCAGGATCACGAAAAGTATTCAAAATTACAGATTAAAATTCTCTTTGAAAGAGCGGATGCTGTTGAAAAGTCGGCTAGAAATTCCTTGGCAATGCTTCATAGTAATATCCAAAAGAAATGTTGTCAGTTTAATGAAAAGCTTCCAAGGTATGGATTGGCAACTGCGGAACAGTTTACAGATGCAATGGAAAATGTTCGACAACACAGTGAATATACGGAGGCGTACTTCTTTGAAAATTCGTATATTAATTTTGGAAGGAGCAATTGCAGTTTATGTAGCAGCAATAAAAACATATATACAAGCATACCTATCAACAGCGAAGGAAAAGCAATGTTTTTCAATTATGGCGAAAACGAGCCTGTTAGGGTTATTAGTAAATGTGTTTGTAAGACTAATGATTTAGAACAAATTCCTGGAGCACCGACTCAAGAAAAAAGCATTTCTAACTGTGTTTTAAACAGTTCTTTTAGTTCTACTGAATATTTGGCAAAAAATTCTCTGTGTAGTAGAACAAACTGTCCTGAAAAGTACGAGACAACTATTGAAGAATGCTCTGAATCTAGATCTGACAAGGAAATTATGATGGCTGAAGTCACCTATAACAATCTGAGTAAACATTCAAAACCAAAAATTGGGCAGCAGGTTACTTGGCAATGTCACCCTGATATCTGATATCTGCGAGTTGCAGCGGTAGCTAGCAACCTAGTAAGAGACGATCACGTCCAATGTTAAGAAATATAAAAACCCATAGTTCTTAAAAAAAGAGTCAGATCAAAACAAAAAGTACACCATTAGAACCGCCTTGTCCGAAACCCCTGCATAGTAAAATTTCTGTCCCTTGGCTTGAACAGCAAGGGAAATATATTGGCTTGAAAATCAAGAAAAGTGGCAGCTACTACAACATTCTGCCTAAACTGGATATTTTTTTCTTTTTTTTTTTTTTTTTTTTATTTTTTTTTATACAGATATATATTTGCAAATGAAAATAGTAGATGGTTTTTCAAAATGTAATTTTTAATGAAATTAATTTGGTTAAAAATAAATATTAACAAAAATAAATTATTTCTAAAAGAGTATAAATTTTTCCACCAAAAACTGCATTTTGATGTCTTTTCACACTGCAGTCTTTCAAACATAATCGTATACCAGTGGTAAGAATTGAACCCACGCCTCTGAAGAGACTGGTGGCTAACACCAGTGCCTTGGACCACTCGGCCAGGCTGCCTCTCATAAATAAATATATATGTGAATTTGGGTTGCAGCAGTAGCTAGCAACCTAGTAATAGACGATCAGTCCAATGCTAAGAAATATAAAAACCCAAAACTCCTAAAAATAGAGTCAGATCAAAACAAAAGTACATCATTAGAAATACCTTGTCTGAAACCCTACTAGATAAATAATGAACGTCATCATAGTTTTATATTAGAGTTATGACGTGAATAGAGTGACGTCATAATTAGTATATAAGGAAAGTCAAAACTGAAAATTCTTTCATTCTTGATTAGAATAATGGTTAGATCAAAGCAGGCTATACGCAAGTTGAAGAAAGAGTACTACACAAACAACAGAGATAGTAACTTGAAAAGAAAAAAGCAAAGGTATTCAACCGACCAGGTGTATCGAGGAGTAATAATTGAGAGAGCAAAACAAAGGTATTCAACCGACCAGGCGTATCGAGAAGTAATAATTGAGAGAGCAAAACAAAACAGCAAGATGTGTTATCACAATGATGAAGATTATAGACATGCAAAAATTGAGACAGCCAAACAAAAGATCAAGGAACGGTATGGTAATGATGAACATTACAGAGAAGCAAGAATTGAGCAGGCTAAACAAAAGATCAAGGAGCGTTATCACAATGATAAACTTTATAGAGAAGCAACAATTGAGCAAGCTAGACAAAAGAGCAGGGAACGTTATCACAATGATGAAGATTATAGACATGCAAAAATTGAGACAGCCAAACAAAAGATCAAGGAACGGTATGGTAATGATGAACATTATAGAGAAGCAAGAATTGAGCAGGCTAGACAAAAGATCAAGGAGCGTTATCACAATGATAAACTTTATAGAGAAGCAACAATTGAGCAGGCTAGACAAAAGAGCAGGGAACGGTATGATAATGATGAAGATTACTGAAACAAACATAAGAAAAAAGTTGCTACCAGAATAATGGGTAGATACTGGGGTGACAAAAGCTATAATGAAAAAATTAAATTCTCTGCGTGGTTGTACCGAAGAACGCATAAGGACAAACGGAAAAATTACATTCAGAAATACAAGAAGATGGCAAAAATGCAGGCTGATCTTCGTAAATTGAGAAACATTTTACGCATGTTTTACCAGGATCACGAAAAGTATTCAAAATTACAGATTAAAATTCTCTTTGAAAGAGCGGATGCTGTTGAAAAGTCGGCTAGAAATTCCTTGGCAAAGCTTCATAGTAATATCCAAAAGAAATGTTGTCAGTTTAATGAAAAGCTTCCAAGGTATGGATTGGCAACTGCGGAACAGTTTACAGATGCAATGGAAAATGTTCGACAACACAGTGAATATACGGAGGCGTACTTCTTTGAAAATTCGTATATTAATTTTGGAAGGAGCAATTGCAGTTTATGTAGCAGCAATAAAAACATATATACAAGCATACCTATCAACAGCGAAGGAAAAGCAATGTTTTTCAATTATGGCGAAAACGAGCCTGTTAGGGTTATTAGTAAATGTGTTTGTAAGACTAATGATTTAGAACAAATTCCTGGAGCACCGACTCAAGAAAAAAGCATTTCTAACTGTGTTTTAAACAGTTCTTTTAGTTCTACTGAATATTTGGCAAAAAATTCTCTGTGTAGTAGAACAAACTGTCCTGAAAAGTACGAGACAACTATTGAAGAATGCTCTGAATCTAGATCTGACAAGGAAATTATGATGGCTGAAGTCACCTATAACAATCTGAGTAAACATTCAAAACCAAAAATTGGGCAGCAGGTTACTTGGCAATGTCACCCTGATATCTGCAAGCTCTATCCGACGGATATTGAATTATGTCAAATTCTTGTTGATATCCTTGAAAATAATATAGCATTAAAATTTTCAACTGACAAAGTGGTTAATTTCTACCTTGGCGGCTTGGATTATTGTGAAATCAATTATAGGGACACAAGAAAGCATGGGCATTCGTTATACTGTAGCCCAAATGAGGGATGTCAGAGCTATTTGCGTTCTCTAAGGGCACTAGCTCCACATTTTCCTGTCTTGAACTGTTTCATTAATAGCGTATATAAGGCAGTATCAAAATGTAAGATTATACAACATATTAATCTACTAAAAGTCGAGGGCTCGTACAAGGAACTAAGTCATTACATAGAAGAAGTGTCAAGTAGACTCTGTCGTAATAATAGTCAAGACTTCATTTACGGTGATAGCAAAATTAGAGTTTCTGTGGATGAAAATACAATAATAAAATTATTTGGTGAGAGCCTTGATAAGGTAGCTAACATTAGGGATGTTTACCCCACAATGCATTTTGACAGTTGTGAGCAGATAAAGACAAAATACCAATTGAAGAGTCTAAGATCCCTTTCAAATAAGAAAGGTTTTGATGTACTGATGGCCACGATTTTAGAACACCTACAACAGGACATACCCAAAGATGACAGAGAACAACTAATTCAATGTACAGGTTGGAAAGAGGATGTCATAGATACATTCTTTGTCTGTGATTACTGTGCTGGGAAAATGTTGAAAAGTCAGGAGAATGTCCGATCAGTATTAAATAACCTTCATATAGACTGTACACCGGAATGTATAAAGTGTTTAAATAATTTTGAAATGGCAATGATTCGATTTGTAATGCCTTGTCTTACGATCGTCAGATTAGGGCAAGTAACTGCATTGAAGAGACCTAGAACAGAACTTGTTGACGCTCTTAAGGGGAGAATAGTATATCTACCTGTTGATGTGCAAGCAAATGCAGATATTCAGCCTGAAAAACTTCTTAACATTGATAGTTTTGTTGTCATTGTCAATGGTCAGCCTACTTACAACAAGAATGTTTGGACTGCACTAATAGATCTGAGAAAAGTCCATGGAGCACTGTTGTGGTTAAGAGAGAACAACAGTCTCTATACAACAATACAAGCATACACCCTAGAAGATTTAAAAAAAATACTTGAAGCCCGTCTTGCTGAAAAAGCGGTTGGTGTTGATAATTTACCTGAAATACCGGAAGCTGCAATCCTTCAGAAACTGACAGAAAGCGCAAAATCTACATTGGTTGAACATTTTTCTGTCCAGCCTCTCAATTCAGCGGTTCCAAAAGACTTCATTGAAGATTTTAAGCAAATGAAAGATCTTGGTACTGACCAATTTCAAATCAAGAAACTAAAAGGTGAGAGCGAAGACTTATTTCAGGAAGAACTTGATCTAAAAGTGTTTCCAAATCTTTTCCCGAAAGGCAAATATGGCTTGCGTGACAAGGCAAGACCATTTCGGATTAGGAATGCAGAATATTTTAAATCAAGGCTTCTTAGCAGACATACTAAGTTTCGTCTTGACAAACAGTTTCTTTTTCACAGCTTCCAATTGCAAGAATTCTCTTACATGTGTAATAGCGTTGGTCATATGTTGCGGACTGTGAAACCAAATCAAAATGCTCGTCAATTTATAGACAGGCTTCATTCCCGTGATGGAGAGATGGAAGCGACTTTGTTTTCTGTTCAATCAAAAATCAGAGGATCTCAGCAGTATTTTCAATCTCTTTCCTATAAAGTAAAGTCAATGATTGAGCAATTGGGTCCACCGACTTTGTTTCTGACAGTTTCATGTGCTGAGTGGTACTCTCCTGAATTTATTGACTATTTACGGACTGTCCATAAGAACTTACCTGGTGTGGCAAAAATGACCCCAGCAGAGTTGACGTGTCTAGATCCAATTGCAGTTTCCATGCACTTTGACCAAAAATGGACACCTATATTTAATGAGCTAATTTGTTCAAAGACAAATCCTTTGTTTGGTAAAATTAAGGATCATTTCTGGCGTATCGAGTATCAGAAACGAGGTGCGCCTCATGTACACTGTGTGTTGTGGATTGAAGATGCTCCTATTATTGGGAAATCAACAGCGTCTGAAGTGATTCAGTATATCAATAGTATTATAACTTGTGAAATACCAAATAGATAGACTAGTCCAACTCTTCACAAACTGGTCAAAGACCATCAAGTGCACTGCTGTAATACATACTGTCAAAGAAAGTATAAGAGAAAAAGAGGAAGATGGGTTACGTATTGTCAGTTTGGCTTTCCTCGTCCTACAAAGGAACGAACAGAATTATATGACATCCTTGACTGCTTGGCTCATGGTACAAACCGTAAAAAGCCAAGAAAAAGAATATATCATCTGCTTCGAAGAGATGACGAGCGTTATATAAATGACTATTCTCCTGCGTTACTTATTGCTAATCAAGCAAACATTGATGTTCAATATATTGGCCATTTGGGCTCTAAATTACCGTATTACATTACCGATTACATGACAAAAGCAGAGAGTGTCGAAATAGAAGCAATGTGGGAGGAAGTAAATAATGCATGCAAAAGTCTTGGTCAACGAACTATGTCCTACTTGTTGAAGTCCATAAAAACCCGTCAAGTTGTAGCAGTTGAAGCTGCTGATAGGCTTCTTGGTACTAAATTGTATAGTATTTCTAGGCAATTTAGATATATTGACCTTGCGAAAAAGAGCGAGGTGAAGAGGACACTGAGAAGGTATGAGGAGCTTGAAAAGCTTGCTAAAAACGATCGACAGAGTAGTGATTTGTACATTGACCACTGGGTTATTGATATCTACCCTAAAAGACCGGAACATAAGGAAAATATCAGTCTTTTTCAGTTATTGTCTTGGTATGAACGGGAGCGTAATGGTACTGATGATAATATGATGTTAACTGACGGGTCCTTCTACCTCAGAAAAAGGCTTTTTGAACCGTATATCATGCAGCACAGAAAGGTAAACCCATTTGAAACTGACGAGAAGAAAAATGCTTACTATGGAGATCTTTTAAAATTGTTTAAACCTTGGAGAGATGAAAATGAACTAGTAGTCAGTGGAAATAGCAACTACGAAACCTACTGTGTTGAAAGTGTATTACAGTAAAGAACCAACTTCCAGCCCATAGTAACTAAAATAACACTATAATTAATATTAAAGATTGATCAATTATGTCATAATCGTAGGATGTAGCCATGTCACCTCTTACTATTCCAATTAAGAAAAAGCCATAGGCTTTTACCTGTTTGTAATGCAGTAAGGTGCAATAAAGAACGAACAGCAGAATTATATGCTTTACTAACTGAGCCACCGATGCTTGTATATTATTTGGGTTGCATTTACATTAAAAAACGAACTGTACCCCATGGTAATTACATTAAGGAACAAACTGTAACCCATAGTAACTGAAATATTAAACCAAACAGTTTGTGGTCATAATAAAGAGCTGCGTAAAGGCTCATTTTAAACGAAATTACTGTATATAGAAACCTTTTGCAAATAACAAAACTAATTATCAATATAAAATAAATTTTTACGATATATGGTAAAGAACTAATTCTAGGCCATAGTAACTAATATGATTTTGAAACGAAGGAATTATGGCAGAAACCTAAATGGTTGTATAAGTAAATTACAAGATATAAAAAAGTTCCACCAAGATTCGAACTCAAATTGCAGGATTCAAATTACAGTAAAGAACTATCTCTATCCCATAGTAACTGATATGTTACATTAAAAGACGATCATTGGAATAAGAAATTATTGCATACATTGGACTTAGTTAGCTACTTGTCCGGGTTGCAGCGGTAGCTAGCAACCTAGTAAGAGACGATCACCTCCAATGTTAAGAAATATAAAAACCCATAGTTCCTAAAAAAAGGAGTCAGATCAAAACAAAAAGTACACCATTAGAACTGCCTTGTCCGAAACCCATTTATAGGAAACTTTCGCTCCCTTGGCTTGAACAGCAAGGGAAAAATATTGGCTTGAAAATCAAGAAAAGTGGCAGCTATTACAATATTCTGCCTAAACGGGATATTTTTTTCTCTTTTCTTTTGTATCCAGAGATAGCTTGGCACTGGAACATCGTAGAGGGTTGTTCAATAGCTCATTTTAAAGGAAATTAATTGGGTTAAAAATCTATATTAACTAAAATAAATTATTTCTAAAAGAGAATAAATTTTTCAACCAAAAACTGCATTTCCGATGTCTTTTCACACTGCAGTCTTTCAAACATAATCGTATACCAGCGGTAAGATTTGAACCCACGCCTCCGAAGAGACTGGTGGCTAACACCAGTGCCTTGGACCACTCGGCCAGGCTGCCTCTCATAAATAAATATATATGTGAATTTGGGTTGCAGCAGTAGCTAGCAACCTAGTAAGAGACGATCAGTCCAATGCTAATAAATATAAAAACCCAAAACTCCTAAAAATAGAGTCAGATCAAAACAAAAGTATATCATTAGAACTACCTTGTCTGAAACCTTACTAGATAAATAATGAATGTCATCATAGTTTTATATTAGAGCTATGACGTGAATAAAAAAACACGAAAATATATTGTTGTTTCTGAAGACGTCATGAAATAATATCATTGCGCCATGACGTCAATAAAATCATTACGCCGTGACGTCATAATTACTACTTAAGAATTACATTAAAGGACGAACTATTGTTATTATAGTAAAGAACGACCTCTTGTCTATGCTAAATTTTATAGGCCACTTAACTATAGTATAGGCTAGTACATTTATATTTTAAGTCAATATTTTAAAAATTATAATAAAGATTACATAAAGTATCGATCCGGGTTGCAGCGGTAGCTAGCAACCTAGTAAGAGACGATCACGTCCAATGTTAAGAAATATAAAAACCCATAGTTCTTAAAAAAAGAGTCAGATCAAAACAAAAAGTACACCATTAGAACTGCCTTGTCCGAAACCCCTGCATAGTAAAATTTCTGTCCCTTGGCTTGAACAGCAAGGGAACTATATTGGCTTGAAAATCAAGAAAAGTGGCAGCTACTACAACATTCTCCCTAAACGGGATATTTTTTTCTTTTTTTTTTCTTTTTTTTTCTTTTTTCTTTTCCACAGATAGCTTGGCACTGGAACATCGTAAAGGGTTGTTCAATAGCGCATTTTAAAGGAAATTAATTGGGTTAAAAATCTATAGTAACTAAAATAAATTATTTCTAAAAGAGAATAAATTTTTCCACCAAAAACTGCATTTTTGATGTCTTTTCACACTGCAGTCTTTCAAACATAATCGTATACCAGCGGTAAGAATTGAACCCACGCCTCTGAAGAGACTGGTGGCTAACACCAGTGCCTTGGACCACTCGGCCAGGCTGCCTCTCATAAATAAATATATATATGAATTTGGGTTGCAGCAGTAGCTAGCAACCTAGTAATAGACGATCAGTCCAATGCTAAGAAATATAAAAACCCAAAACTCCTAAAAATAGAGTCAGATCAAAACAAAAGTACATCATTAGAAATACCTTGTCTGAAACCCTACTAGATAAATAATGAACGTCATCATAGTTTTATATTAGAGCTATGACGTGAATAGAGTGACGTCATAATTAGTATATAAGGAAAGTCAAAACTGAAAATTCTATCATTCTTGATTAGAATAATGGTTAGATCGAAGCAAGCTATACGCAATTTGAAGAAAGAGTACTACACAAACAACAGAGCTAGTATCTTGAAAAGAAAAAAGCAAAGGTATTAAACCGACCAGGCGTATCGAGAAGTAAAAATTGAGAGAGCAAAACAAAGGTATTCAACCGACCAGGCGTATCGAGAAGTAATAATTGAGAGAGCAAAAGAAAACAGCAAGATGTGTTATCACAATGATGAAGATTATAGACATGCAAAAATTGAGACAGCCAAACAAAAGTTCAAGGAACGGTATGGTAATGATGAACATTACAGAGAAGCATTATAATAAAGAGCGACCTCTTGCCTATGCTAAATTTTATAGACCACTTGACTATAGTATAGGTTAGTAAAGTTTACATAAAGGATTTACAGTAAAGAACGATCTCTCATCCATAGTAACTGATATATGGTGGTTCCAGGGGTAGTTACTTGAGGTTCGTCTCTTACTATTTCAAAGAAGAAAAAGCCGTAGGCATTTTCCTCTTTGTAATGATATAGTACAATCCGGGTTGCAGCGGTAGCTATCAATCCGGGTTGCAGCGGTAGCTAGCAACCTAGTAAGAGACGATCACGTCCAATTTTAAGAAATATAAAAACCCCTAGCTCCTAAAAAAAAGAGTCAGATCAAAACAAAAAGTACACCATTAGAACTGCCTTGTCTGAAACCCCTATATAGGAAATTTACTGCCCTTTGGCTTGACTAACAAAGAAAATATTTTGGCTTGAAAATCAAGAAAATTTACTTTAACCACGTTATTCTCCACAAACGGCATATTTTTTTTCTTTCTTTCTCTTCCACAGATAGCTTGGCACTGGAGCATCGCAGAGTTGTTTAATGGCTCATTTTAAAGGAAATCTCTAGATCTAGTGCCATTCGTACTTAATTTAAAAAAAAAAATTAATCATTTTTTACGAAAAACTTAATTTTTTATATACAATATTGATCAAAGACGTCATAGTCGTTGGATGTAAGTCAGTACATAAAGGCTCGATCATCGAATTTAAGCTGAAACTAATTAAAGGACAATTATGCCTCCATATATTCACAGTGATGTATAAGATTTTCCATTACTTTTTCAGTAATTCCAATAAGAGGTGCTATCAATGAAATAATATTATTTTAATATTTTGTGTTCCGACTTCAAGGTAGGAGGCGAAGTAAATATTTGGCAAACCAGAAAAGCAAGGACCGAATTTCCTATTTATTGTTTGATACAAAAGAAGAAGAAAAAAAAGAAAGAATAATGAGCAATATGTATAGTTCTAGTGAAATGAAGCTTAACAATAATAAATGTGGGATATAAGATGTTTTTTTTAATAATTTAAAATATTATCAACTACTATCTTTGAGCATCTATCCTAAATCAATGTTTGGCCAGAGCTTAACACAGCTGAGTAACTCTCATTGTTGTAAACGCCTGTAATTACAGTTACTTATAGTTAAAAGGGTAGAACAGTCTACGTCTATTCATTTCTTATATTACATTAAGTTAAGGCACATAAAGGAAGAATTAAAGGGATTTTGAAAGAAATACACATGCTCCTTTTTTTCATCCAGAATATCTTCCAGAAGGAAATAATCTTACTATACTTGTTTCAAAAGCTATCAAGAATATCTACTTAGTAACTGCTGCAAAATATTACTCTTAAACTCATGGAAGATTGATTTATGAGTCGTTGATACACTGATCCTGAATTCTTCATCAAAAGCCAGAAGTATATCTACAGATGATTTTGACATCAGGAGTACAAAGAACATGCTACTAAATGGGAAGGAAAAACTCTTATACACTTAGATCATGGGAATGATTATAGTAATCTACGTCAAAATATTAGCAAAACTAGTGGATTTTTGACATTTGCGGCGCTTATGGAGATAGAATAAGTTGAAAAAAGAAATTAATAAGACGAAGTAGATCCAAACATTACAATAAAGAACCACCTCTAGCCCATATGCACTGAAATACTGAGTCACTATATGACATATCATGGTTGCAGTGGTATCCGGGTTGCAGCGGTACCCAGCAACCTAGTAAGAAACAATCACATCCAATACTAAAAAATATAATCAATCAGTTCGTGGTAACGAACTGTATAGTAAGAGCTACTCGTCTCAATAGTAACCGAAACTCTAAAGAACAGAATTTTAATATCAAAAGATAAATCAAAAGAATTGGCTTCTTATGCTGATTTTAGATATATGTTTCATCAAGTTTCATCATTTATTTTAAATTTGCTAAATTCCTTTTACATATGCCCCCTTGCACTAGTAACTCTTTCTTGTCCCAGTAACTCTTTTTTTAGTTGTAGAAGGAAGCTAATTTTTCCAAAGACAATTATTGATAAAAGAGTAAAAGATTTTAAATCTTCAGCCATTAAACTAAATCATGATTGGTCCTCTTTATTCTTATGATTTTTATGATTGTGTTATGATGTTTTATGTCTTTTGATTTATGTCTTGATTATCTTGTGATTATGATATATGATTTGTGGTTATATCTATGACTATTAGGATTGTAAAAACTACTTATTTTTGTTCAGTGTATAAGTTTTCTTCTCTTTTCTCTTTTTCCCCTTCTGTAATCTGTTATTTAGGGGATCTGCGCCCTTTTTTGTTTTGACAGGTTATAAATAAATTGAATTGAATTGAATGTCCATCAAAAGTTACGAGCCGGAGAAAATTTGCCTTATTTTCAAAATACATTAAAAGATTATAATAAAGAATGAATAAAAAGCTTTTATAGAATGTCTTACTTTAGAATCGCTAAAGTTATATGTAAACTGCAAAAATATTTATGATATCTGAGCAATAAATTTAAAGTTTTAATTCAAACGAACAAAATACTTGATTTAAAAATTTGTTCTATATTTGGTAGGTTATTGGTACTTGATACGAGAAAATTATAATAGGATAATTAAAATAGTAATAAGATGCCTTCTAAGTGAGTTATACGTAATTAAAAAAAAAACAGTACCACACAAAAACCAGGATCACGAAAAGTATTCAAAATTACAGATTAAAATTCTCTTTGAAAGAGCGGATACTGTTGAAAAGTCGGCTCGAAATGCTCTGGGCAAACTTCATAGTAATATCCAAAAGAAATGTTGTCAAAGCTTCTAAGGTATGGACTGGCAACATTGGATCAGTTTATAGATGCAATGGAAAATATTTACAACACAGTTAATATACGGAGGCGTACTTCTTAGAAAATTCGTCTATTAATTTTGGAAGGAGTAATTGCAGTTTATGTAGCAGTAATAGATATAGATAGTTGATATACCTATCAACAGCGAAGGAAAAGCAATGTTTTTCAATTATGGCGAAAACGAACCTGTTGGTGTTATTAGTATATGTCTTTGTAAGACTAATGATTAAGAACAAATTCCTAGAACACATCCTCAAGAAAAAAGTATTTCTAACTGTGTTTTAAACAGTTCTTTTAGTTCTACTGAATCTTTGGTAAAAAATACTCTGTGTTGTAGAACAAGCTGTCCTGAAAAGTACAAGACAACTATTGAAAAATGCGCTGAAACTAGATCTGACAAAGATATAATAAAGAACAACCTCTTGCCTATACTAAATTTTTATAGGCCACTTACGTATAGTATAGTCTAGTACAGTTATATTTAAGGTCAATATATTAAAATTTCCCAATAAAAGACGATCATTGGAATTAAAACCAATTACATATATTGGATTTAGTTCGCTACTTGATTATTTGAGGCTAGTCTCTTACTATTTCAAAGAAGAAAAAGCCGTAGGCTTTTTCCTGTTTGTAATCATCCGAGTTGAAGCGGTAGCTAGCAACATAGTAAGAGACAATCACGCCCCATAGAAAATACTAAAGTAACCCACAGCTCCTGAAAAAAGATTCAGATCAAATTTACATTAAAAGACGATCACTGAAATAACAAACCATTCCATACATTGGACTTAGTTAGCTACTTGATTGTTTGAGTTTCGTCTCTTACTATTTAAAAGAAGAAAAAGCCGTAAGCTTTTTCCTGTTTGTATTTATAGTTAAAAAACAAACTCAAGTCCAAAGAAACTGAACCCTGTGGTTCATTCATATTATCTTCATTATTTTAGCTAGAATGTAAATAAACAAGTTTCTTTTTTAAATTTTAAATTGAAAAGATAGTGTTTTTAATTCAACATATTGAAAGTTCTCCCCGACGGGGAATCGAATCCCTCTCTCCCACGTAACAAGTGGGCATGCTTACCATAAGACTATCGAAGACTTATAAAATAAAAGTTACATATATGATATGATAATAATTTTTTAATCCGGGTTGCAGCGGCAGCTAGCAACCTAGTAAGAGACGATCACGTCCAATATTAAGAAAAATAAAAACCCATAACTCCTAAAAAAGGAGTCAGATCAAAACAAAAAGTTCACCATTAGAATCTGGGTTGCAGCGGTAGCTAGCAACCTAGTAAGAGACGATCTCGTCCAATATTAAGAAATAAAAAAACCCAAAGCTCCTAAAAAAGCAGTCAGATCAAAACAAAAAGTACACCATTAGAACCGCCATGTCCGAAACCCCTGTAAAGGAAACTTTCTGTCATTTGGCTTGAACAGCAAGGGGAATATATTGGCTTGAAAATCAAGAAAATTGACTTTAACTACGTTATTCTCCACAAACGGCATATTTTTTTTCTTTTGTTTCCAGAGATAGCTTGGCACTGGAACATTGTAGAGGGTTGTTCAATAGCTCATTTTGAAGGAAATCTCTAGATCTAGTGCCTTTTGCACTTATTTTTTTTTTTAATTAATAATTTTTTACGAAAAACTTAATTTTTTATATACAATATTGATCAATGACGTCATAGTCACTGGATGTAGTTAGTATTACATATAGGCTCGATCATCGAATTTAAGCTGAAACTAAGTAAAGGACAATTATGCCTCCCATTCACAGTGATGTATAAGATTTCCCATTACATCTGTAAACTGTTCCACAGTTGCCGGTCCATACATTGGAAGCTTTTCACTAAACATGCAACATTTCTTTTGGATATTACTATGAAGTTTTGCAAAAGCATCTCTAGCTGACTTTTCAACCAAATCTATTCTTTCAGAGATAATTTTAATCTTTAATTTTGAGTATTTTTCGTAATCCCGGTAAAACATTCGTAAAATTTTTCTCAATTTACAAAGATCAGCCTGTGCGTTCTTTGCAGCTTGTGTAAACTGCAAAAATATCCATGGAATCCGAGCAATAGTTCGAATATTTCAATTCAAGCTAGAAAAATACCTTAAAATTTTGAAATTAGTTTTATTTTTGGTTAGGTTCTAACTACCCGATGTAGGATTGACTATAGTTTCAGACCAAAAAATTCAATTTTTTAATATATATTTTATTTTTCTGTTTAGAATCGCTAAAGTTATTATGTAAACTGCAAAAATATTTATGATATCTGAGCAATAATTTATAATTGTACCGGGAGCAAAATGCGATATATTTAAAATACAAGATGCTTTCCTTCTAAAGATGATTTAGACAGAAATTAAAATTCCCCTAATTGAGTTCAAATACCGCTTCCAAGAGTCTAAATTCTTAATCAGCAAAAAGAGAAATTGCATTCTCGCTTCATTCAAACAACGACGCTAGCCGTTCCAATTTCGCTAAGATAATTAGTAACAATAAAAATACTACGCTCAATATTTCTAAGGAAGTTTAAATGGTAAGAACCGTGTGAACGCTTGAATCATCAGAAATATTAAAAAAAATTTATTGGACGAAAGGTTCGCATCCTTGGACCACTCGGGCCAATTATGAGCCAGTTCTTACAGCGCATTTACAGTAAAGAACGATCTCTCTCCCATAGTAACTGATATGTTACATTAAAAGACGATCATTGGAATAAAAAGTTATTGAGGTTCGTCTCTTACTATTTGAAAGAAGAAAAAGCCGTAGGCTTTTTCCTGTTTGTAATATTTTCCTGTTTGTTATCAGGGTTACATTGGTATCTGGGTTGCAGCGGTAGCTAGCAACCTAGTAAGAGACGATCACGTCCAATGTTAAGAAATAAAAAACCCATAGTTCCTAAAAAAGGAGTCAGATCAAAACAAACAGTACACCATTAGAACCGCCTTGTCCGAAACCCCTGTATAGGAAACTTTCTGTCATTTGGTTTGAACAGCAAGGGAAATATATTTACATTAAAGAACGAACTTTAGTCCATAATAATCAAACAGTTCGTGGTAACGAACTGTCTAGTAAAAATGACCCGTCTCAATAGTAACTGAAACTCTAAAAAAAGAAATTTTGTTAAAGTATCCGGGTTGCAGCGGTAGCTAGCAACCTAGTAAGAGACGATCACGTCCAATGTTAAGAAATATAAAAACCCATAGTTCCTAACAAAGGAGTCAGATCAAATTCAAAAGTACACCATTAGAACCGCCTTGTCCGAAACCCCTGTATAGGAAACTTTCTGTCCCTTGGCTTGAATCAGCAAGGGAAATATATTGGCTTGAAAATCAAGAAAAGTGGCAGCTATTACAACCTTCTGCCTAAACGGGATATTTTTTTTTCTTTTTTTCTCTTTTCTTTCTTTTCCACATATAGCTTGGCACTGGAACATCGTAGAGAGTTGTTCAATGGCTCATTTTAAAGGAAATTAATTGGGTTAAAAATCTATAGTAACTAAAATAAATTATTTTTAAAAGAGAATAAATTTTACCACCAAAAACTGCATTTTCGATGTCTTTTCACACTGCAGTATTTCAAACATTATACCAGCGGTAAGATTTGAACCCACGCCTCCGAAGAGACTGGTGGCTAACACCAGTGCCTTGGACCACTCGGCCAGGATGCCCCTCATAAATAATATATATGTGAATCTGGTTTGCAGCAGTAGCTAGCAACCTATTAAGAGAGGATCAGTCCAATGCTAAGAAATATAAAACCCAAAACTCCTAAAAATAGAGTCAGATCAAAACAAAAGTATATCATTAAGAACTACCTTGTCTGAAAACTTACTAGATAAATAATGAATGTCGTCATAGTTTTATATTAGAGCTATGACGTGAATAGAAAAACACGATATTATGTTGTGGTTTCTGAAGACGTCATGAAATAATATCATTTCTCCATGACGTCAATAAAATCATTACGCCGTGACGTCATAATTACTACTTAAGAACGACAAAGATTTAAATGGTCTCATTCGTTAATTAGATAATGGTTAGATCAAAGCAAGCTGCACGCAAGTTAAAAAAACAGTACTACACATACAACAGAGATAGTATCTTGAAAAGAGAATTTATCCAGGTTGCAGCGGTAGCTAGCAACCTAGTAAGAGACGATAACCTCCAATGTAAAGAAATATAAAACCCCCCAACTCCTAAAAAAAGAGTCAAATCAAAACAAAAGTACACCATTAGAACCGCCTTGTCCGAAACCTCTATAAAGGAAAGTTACCGCCCTTTGGCTTGAATAACAAAGAAAATATATTGGCTTGAAAATCAAGCAAATTGACTTTTATCACGTTATTCTCCACAAACGGGATATTTTTTTCTTTCCGCTTGATTTTTCTTCTCAGCTAGCTGGGCACTGGAAAATCATAGAGAGCTGTATAATAGCTCATTTTAAAGTAAATTGCAACATCTAGTGCCTTTTGTAATTAAAAATAAAATACTTTTTAAAGTAGAATTTTGTCAAAAAAATTGCATTTTTGATGTATTTTCATGCTGCAGTCTTTTCAAAGATATTTGAATTTTGAAGCAATCAAACAGTTCATGGTAATGAACTCTATAGTAATAATAGCTACTTGTCTCAATAGTAACCGAAACTCCTGGAACCAAAATTTTCTTTTTTGGCTTAATCGCTAAAATTATTATGTAAACTGCAAAAATATCTATGGTGCCTTATTTTAGTTTTCAGTCCAGAATCGCTAAACTTATTATGTAAACTGCAAAAATATTTATGGTGTCTAACCAATAATAATAATTTTGTAATTCAAACAAGATAAATACCTGAAAATTTAAAAATTAGTTTTTTTTATGCTAGGTTTTAGATACTCGACACGGGGTATAGTGTACTTAATAATTTTAAACCTTGAAAAAATATGGTCTCGCTTGAAAGGAAATTTTCTTTTTTGGCTTAATCGCTAAAATTATTACGTAAACTGCAAAAATATTTATGATGCCTAATCAGTAATAGTAATTTCTTAATTTAAACAACAAAAATACATGATAATTTTATAATTAGTTTTACTTTTTGTCTCCTGGAAGAACAATTTTTTTAATCTCAGTTCAAAGTTATTATTGTATCCTGGAACCAACCTTTTTTTGGTTTGTAACCCGTAAAGTACGTATCTCCATATTATTGTCTTATAATTGCAATTATTTTAGTTTTCAGTCCAGAATTGCTAAACTTATTATGTAAACTGCAAAAATATTTATGGTGTCTAACCAATAATACTAATTTTGTAATTCAAACAAGATAAATACCTGAAAATTTAAAAATTAGTTTTTTTTATGCTAGGTTTTAGATACTCGACACGGGGTATTGTGTACTTAATAATTTTAAACCTTGAATCCGGGTTGCAGCGGTAGCTAGCAACCTAGTAAGATCATCCAATGTTAAGAAATATAAAACCCCCCAACTCCTAAAAATAGAGTCAGATCAAAACAAAAAGTACACCATTAGAACCGCCTTGTCCGAATCCTCTATAAATGAAACTTACCGCCCTTTGGATTGAATAACAAAGAAAATATATTGTCTTGAAAATCAAGAAAATTGACTTTTACCACGTTATTCTCCACACACGGGATATTTTTTTCTTTCCGCTTTTTTTTCCTCCTCAGCTAGCTGGGCACTGGAAAATCATATAGAGCTGTATAATAGCTCATTTTAAAGGCAATTGCAACATCTAGTGCCTTTTGTAATTAAAAATAAAATACTTTTTCAAGTAGAATCAATTTTGTCAAAAAAATTGCATTTTTGATGTATTTTCATACTGCAGTCTTTTCAAAGATATTTGAATTTTTAGGCAATCAAACAGTTCATGGTAATGAGCTCTATAGTAATAATAGCTACTTGTCTCAATAGTAACCGAAACTCCTGGAACCAAAATTTTCTTTTTTGGCTTAATCGCTAAATCCGGGTTGCAGCGGTAGCTAGCAACCTAGTAAGAGACGATCACGTCCAATGTTAAGAAATATAAAATCCCATAGTTCTTAAAAAAAGAGTCAGATCAAAACAAAAAGTACACCATTAGAACCGCCTTGTCCGAAACCCCTGCATAGTAAAATTTATGTCCCTTGGCTTGAACCGCAAGGGAAATATATTGGCTTGAAAATCAAGAAAAGTGGTAGCTACTACACCATTCGGCCTAAACGGTATATTTTTTTCTTTTTTTTTTCTTTTTTTTTTCTTTTTTATTTTACGATTATAGATTGGCACTGGAAACTCTTAAAAGAGTTTTAAAACGCGCATTTTCAAGTAAATTAATTGGGTTAAAAATATATATTAACTAAAAAAAATTATTTCTAAAAGAGAATAAATTTTTCCACCAAAAACTGCATTTTTGATGTCTTTTCACACTGCAGTCTTTCAAACATAATCGTATACCAGCGGTAAGAATTGAACCCACGCCTCTGAAGAGACTGGTGGCTAACACCAGTGCCTTGGACCACTCGGCCAGGCTGCCTCTCATAAATAAATATATATGTGAATTTGGGTTGCAGCAGTAGCTAGCAACCTAGTAATAGACGATCAGTCCAATGCTAAGAAATATGTAATAAAGATCAAACTCTTCCCTATATTTATAATCCGGGTTGCAGCGGTAGCTAGCAACCTAGTAAGAGACGATCACGTCCAATGTTATCCGGGTTGCAGCGGTAGCTAGCAACCTAGTAAGAGACTATCACGTCCAATGTTAAGAAATGTAAAAACCCATAGTTCCTAAAAAAGGAGTCAGATCAAAACAAAAAGTACACCATTAGAATCGCCTTGTCCGAAACCCATGTATAGGAAACTTTCTGTCCCTTGGCTTGAACAGCAAGGGAAATATATTGGCTTGAAAATCAAGCAAATTGACTTTTACCACGTTATTCTCCCCAAACGGGATATTTTTTCTTTTTTCTTTCTTTTCCAGAGATAGCTTGGCACTGGAACATCGTAGAGGGTTGTTCAATAGCTCATTTTAAAGGAAATTAATTGGGTTAAAAACCTTTTGTAACTAAAATAAATTATTTCTAAAAGAGAATAAATTTTTCCAATAAAAACTGTATTTTTGATGCAGTGACGTCATAATTACTATATAAGAAACGTCAAAACTGTAAATGGTCTCATTCATGAATATCACAATAAGAGACGATCACGTCCAATGCTAATTTTTTTTCTTTTCCACAGATAGCTTGGCACTGGAACATCGTAGAGGGTTGTTCAATAGCTCATTTTAAAGGAAATTAATTGGGTTAAAAATTACAGTAAAGAACGATCTCTCTCCCATACTAACTGATTTATGGTGGTTCCAGGTGTAGTTACATAAAGGACGAATATAGCTCATCATAAATGGTGTTTGTCAATTATAAGTAAGATTATAGTCAATTATTATAGTAAGAGACGATCACGTCCAATGTTAAGAAATATAAAAACCCATAGTTCCTAAAAAAAGGAGTCAGATCAAAACAAAAAGTACACCGTTAGAACCGCCTTGTCTGAAACCCCTGTATAGGAAACTTTCTGTCCCTTGGCTTGAACAGCAAGGGAAATATATTGGCTTGAAAATCAAGAAAAGTGGTAGCTACTACAACATTCTTCCTAAACGGGATATTTTTTTCTTTTTTTCTTTTTTTCTCTGTTTCCAGAGATAGCTTGGCACTGGAACATCGTAGAGGGTTGTTCAATAGCTCATTTTAAAGGAAATCAATTGGGTTAAAAACCTTTTGTAACTAAAATAAATTATTTCTAAAAGAGAATAAATTTTTCCACCAAAAACTGCATTTTTGATGTCTTTTCACACTGCAGTCTTTCAAACATTACATTATTATAATAAAGAACGACCTCTTTCCTATACTAAATTTTATAGGCCGCTTAACTATAGCATAGGCTAGTACAGTTATTATATTTAAGGCCAATATATTAAAATTTTCCACTAAAAGATGGCCATTGGAATAAAAACCCAATACATACATTTGATTTAGTTAGCTACTTAATTGTTTGAGGCTAGTCTCTTACTATTTCAAAGAAGAAAAAGCCGTAGGCTTTTTCCTGTTTGTAATCAATTAGAAAGAGTTCTACCTTTAATGTAATCCGGGTTGCAGCGGTAGCTAGCAACCTAGTAAGAGACGATCACGTCCAATGTTAAGAAATATAAAAACCCATAGTTTCTAAAAAAGGAGTCAGATCAAAACAAAAGTACACCATTAGAACCGCCTTGTCCGAAACCCCTGAATAGGAAACTTTCTGTCCCTTGGCTTGAACAGAAAGGGAAATATATTGGCTTGAAAATCAAGAAAAGTGGCAGCTACTACAACATTCTTCCTAAACGGGATATTTTTTTCTTTTTTTTTTATTTGTATCCAGAGATAGATTGGCACTGGAACATCGTAGAGGGTTGTTCAATAGCTCATTTTAAAGGAAATTAATTGGGTTAAAAACATTTTGTAACTAAAATAAATTATTTCTAAAAGAGAATAAATTTTTCCACCAAAAACTGCATTTTCGATGTCTTTTCACACTGCAGTCTTTCAAACATATTATAATAAAGATCGAACTCTTCCCTATACTAACTTGCATACGCAACTTCACTATAGTTAATATAGTTAAGATTACAGTATTTATATTATACATCATTATAAATTATAAAAGGTTCAAATATTCGAAGATTATAGAGTTAAAAATTTTCCCACACCGGGAATCGAACCCGAGCCTGTTTTATAGTAAAGAACGAACTCTTGCCCTTAGTTACCTATGTCTCGTCAAATTAGCTAATTAATTTCACCTGATTTTGTTTTAAAATTACATTAAAAGACGATCACTGAAATAACAAACCATTCCATACATTGGACTTAGTTAGCTACTTGATTGTTTGAGTTTCGTCTCTTACTATTTAAAAGAAGAAAAAGCCGTAGGCTTTTTCCTGTTTGTATTTATAGTTAAAAAACGAACTCAAGTCCAAAGAAACTGAACACTGTGGTTCATTCATATTATCTTCATTATTTTAGCTAGAATGTAAATAAACAAGTTTCTTTTTTAAATTTTATGTAATAAAGATCAAACTCTTGCCTATACTAACTTGCATACGCAACTTCACTATAGTTAAGATTACAGTATTTATATTTTTACATTAAAAGACGATCACTGAAATAACAAACCATTCCCTACATTGGATTTAGTTAGCTACTTGATTGTTTGAGTTTTACTACTTAAGAACGACAAAGATGTAAATGTTCTCATTCTTGATTAGAATAATGGTTAGATCGAAGCAATCCGGGTTGCAGCGGTAGCTAGCAACCTAGTAAGAGACGATCACGTCCAATGTTAAGAAATATAAAAACCCATAGTTTCTAAAAAAGGAGTCAGATCAAAACAAAAGTACACCATTAGAACCGCCTTGTCCGAAACCCCTGAATAGGAAACTTTCTGTCCCTTGGCTTGAACAGAAAGGGAAATATATTGGCTTGAAAATCAAGAAAAGTGGCAGCTACTACAACATTCTTCCTAAACGGGATATTTTTTTCTTTTTTTTTTTCTTTGTTTACAGAGATAGATTGGCAATGGAACATCGTAGAGGGTTGTTCAATAGCTCATTTTAAAGGAAATTAATTGGGTTAAAAACATTTTGTAAATAAAATAAATTATTTCTAAAAGAGAATAAATTTTTCCACCAAAAACTGCATTTTCGATGTCTTTTCACACTGCAGTCTTTCAAACATAATCGTATACCAGCGGTAAGATTTGAACCCACGCCTCCGAAGAGACTGGTGGCTAACACCAGTGCCTTGGACCACTCGGCCAGGTTTTACAGTAAAGAACGATCTCTCGCCCATAGTAACTGATATACGGTGGTTCCAGGGGTATTTTCCGGGTTTTATAGTAAAGAAAGAACTATAGCCTATAGTAGTTGAACTACAAAGCAAACCATTAGACTAATATGAAGGATGGGTCTAGTTAATTATTGATGGGAATTATGGAAGTTTAATCGGTATCGGCTGTAGAGATGGCAGAAACCTAGCAAAGAATAAATCATGGCACATTTTAGATTTAGTTAGCTGCCTGATTCTTTGAAGTTCGTCTCTTACTATTCCAAATAAGAAAAAGCCATAGGCTTTTTCCTGTTTGTAATCATAGTTGCAGCGGTGTACACTATTAGATCCAGATTGCAGCGGTATTATAATAAAGAACAACTTCTTCCCTATGCTAAATTTTATACGCCACTTAATTAATACATTAAAAGACGATTTATAATAAAGATCGAACTCTTCCCTATACTAACTTGCATACGCAACTTCACTATAGTTAAGATTACAGTATTTATATTATACATCATTATAAATTATAAAAGGTTCAAATGTTCGAAGATTATAGAGTTAAAAATTTTCCCACACCGGGAATCGAACCCGAGACTCTTAGGTGAAAGTTAACTGTCCTAGCCACTAGACCATATGGAACCATAAAGAAGTATGATTTAAGAGCCATATGCATATTATTATTTCACCATACCAATTATAGTAAGGCCATAACAAAATCGTCGACTTGCAACCTTACTTTTGACACATTAGTTAAATCTTCATCAGGCTTAAAATTTTTTTTGCTAGTTTTACATGAATCCGGGTTGCAGCGGTAGCTAGCAACCTAGTAAGAGACGATCACGTCCAATGTTAAGAAATATAAAAACCCATAGTTCTTAAAAAAAGAGTCAAATCAAAACAAAAAGTACACCATTAGAACCGCCTTGTCCGAAACTTCTGCATAGTAAAATTTCTGTCCCTTGGCTTGAACAGCAAGGGAAATATATTGGATTGAAAATCAACAAAAGTGGCAGCTACTACAACATTCTGCCTAAACAGCATATTTTTTTCTTTTTTTTTTTCTTTTTCTTTTTCTTTTTTTGTATCCATTATAATAAAGAACGACCTCTTGCCTTTACTAAATTTTATACGCCACTTAATTTTTGTATAGGTTAGTAATTCAACAGATAGCTTGGCATTCGAACATCGTAGAGAGTTTTTCAATGACTAATTTTAATTAAAATAATGAACAAACTCTAGCCTATAGTAACTAAAATATAAAAATAAATTATTAAATAATTACAAAAATATCTTATTTGTCAACTGAAACTAGAATAATTCCTGAAAATTTTATTACAATAAAGAACGACACCTTGCCCATGTTAACTAAAACATAAATAGGGATTATGTAATTTCCATCAGTATCATGACTGTAGAGATGGCTGAAACCTAGTCTGGGTTGCAGCAGTACTGTCTTTCCCTTGGCTTGAACAGCAAGGGATATATATTGGCTTGAAAATCAAGAAAAGTGGCAGCTAGTACACCATTCTGCCTAAACGGGATATTTTTTCTTTTTTTTTATAATTATATTAAGGATTCATTCCTTTATTCGATATTGATCCCTTACTACAGGCGGATTTGAACCCGCAAACCTCTAATCATAAGGCACAGTTTCATCCATTGTGCTTTAGTAAGTTATTCATTCATTTTATTACAATAAAGAAGCAAAAGCACTGGCATGTCAAAGAATGAAAATACAAAGATGGCCGTTCAACCCAGACCCAGAGTCATTCAAAGCCTTGCTTGAAGTGCACCTGAAAGAAGTTGAAAAGGAGTTTACATTAAAAGACGATCACTGAAATAACAAACCATTCCATACATTGGACTTAGTTAGCTACTTGATTGTTTGAGTTTCGTCTCTTACTATTTAAAAGAAGAAAAAGCCGTAGGCTTTTTCCTGTTTGTATTTATAGTTAAAAAACGAACTCAAGTCCAAAGAAACTGAACACTGTGGTTCATTCATATTATCTTCATTATTTTAGCTAGAATGTAAATAAACAAGTTTCTTTTTTAAATTTTAAATTGAAAAGATAGTGCTTTTAATTCAACATATTTTTAAATTAAAAGACGATCACTGAAATAACAAACCATTCCATACATCCGGGTTGCAGCGGTAGCTAGCAACCTAGTAAGAGACGATCACCTCCAATGTCAAGAAATATAAAACCCCCCAACTCCTAAAAAAAGAGTCAGATCAAAACAAAAAGTACACCATTAGAACCGCCTTGTCCGAATCCTCTATAAAGGAAACTTACCGCCCTTTGGCTTGAATAACAAAGAAAATATATTGGCTTGAAAATCAAGAAAATTGACTTTTACCACGTTATTCTCCACAAACGAGATATTTTTTTCTTTCCGCTTTTTTTTTTCTGCTCAGCTAGCTGGGCACTGGAAAATCATAGAGAGCTGTATAATAGCTCATTTTAAAGGAAATTGCAACATCTAGTCACTTTTGTATTTAAAAATAAAATACTTTTTAAAGTAGAATCAATTTTGTCAAAAAAATTGCATTTTTGATGTATTTTCATACTGCAGTCTTTTCAAAGATATTTGAATTTTGAAGCAATAAAACAGTCCATGTAATGAACTCTGTAGTAATAATAGCTACTTGTCTCAATAGTAACCGAAACTCCTGGAACCAAAATTATAATAAAGAACGACCTCTTGCCTATACTAAAATAAAAGTCTATTACATACATTTGATTTAGTTAGCTACTTGATTGGTTGTTATCAGGGTTGCAGCGGTAGCTAGCAACCTAGTAAGAGACGATCACGTCCAATGTTAAGAAATATAAAAACCCATAACTCCTAAAAAAAAGTCAGATCAAAACATCCGGGTTGCAGCGGTAGCTAGCAACCTAGTAAGAGACGATCACGTCCAATGTAAAGAAATATAAAAACCCCTAACTTCTAAGAAAAGAGTCAGATCAAAACAAAACCGGGTTGCAGCGGTAGCTAGCAACCTAGTAAGAGACGATCACGTCCAATGTTAAGAAATATAAAAACCCATAGTTACTAAAAAAGGAGTCAGATCAAAACAAAAAGTACACCTTTAGAACCGCCTTGTCCGAAACCCCTGTATAAGAAACTTTCTGTCCCTTGGCTTGAACAGCAAGGGAAATATATTGGCTTGAAAATCAAGAAAATTGACTTTATACAGTAAAGAACGATCTCTCTCCCATACTAACTGATATATGGTGGTTCCAGGTGTAGTTACATAAAGGACGAATATATCCGGGTTGCAGCGGTAGCTAGCAACCTAGTAAGAGACGATCACCTCCAATGTTAAGAAATATAAAACCCCCCCACTCCTAAAAAAAGAGTCAGATCAAAACAAAAAGTACACCATTAGAACCGCCTTGTCCGAATCCTCTATAAAGGAAACTTACCGCCCTTTGGCTTGAATAACAAAGAAAATATATTGGCTTGAAAATCAAGAAAATAGACTTTTACCACGTTATTCTCCACAAACGGGATATTTTTTTCTTTCCGCTTTTTTTTCTGCTCAGCTAGCTGGGCACTGGAAAATCATAGAGAGTTGTATAATAGCTCATTTTAAAGGTAATTGCAACATCTAGTCACTTTTGTAATTAAAAATAAAATACTTTTTAAAGTAGAATCAATTTTGTCAAAAAAATTGCCTTTTTGATGTATTTTCATACTGCAGTCTTTTCAAAGATATTTGAATTTTGAAGCAATAAAACAGTTCATGGTAATGAACTCTATAGTAATAATAGCTACTTGTCTCAATAGTAACCGAAACTCCTGGAACCAAAATTTTCTTTTTTGGCTTAATCGCTAAAATTATTATGTAAACTGCAAAAGTATTTATGATGCCTAATCAATAATAGTAATTTTTTAATTTAAACAACAAAAATACATGAAAATTCTAAAATTAGTTTTGCTTTTTGTCTCCTGGAAGAAAAATTTTACAATAAAGAACGACACCTAGCCCATGTTAACTGAAACATAAATAGGGATTATGTAATTCCCATCAGTATCATGGCTGTTCACATTAAAAGACGATCATTGGAATAACATACCACTGCATACATTGGACTTAGTTAGCTACTTGATTGCTTGAGGCTCGTCTCTTACTATTTCAAAGAAGAAAAAGCCATAGGTTTTTTCCTGTTTGTAATAATATAGCATGAAATCCGGGTTGCAGCGGTAGCTAGCAACTTAGTAAGAGACGATCACGTCCAATGTTAAGAAATATAAAAACCCATAGTTCCTAACAGAGGAGTCAGATCAAATTAAAAAGTACACCATTAGAACCGCCTTGTCCGAAACCCCTGTATAAGAAACTTTCTGTCCCTTGGCTTGAACAGCAAGGGAAATATATTGGCATGAAAATCAAGAAAATTGACTTTAACCACGTTATTCTCCCCAAACGGGATATTTTTTTCTTTTTTTCTTTTTTCTTTTTCTTTTCCACAGATAGCTTGGCACTGGAACATCGTAGAGGGTTGTTCAATAGCTCATTTTAAAGGAAATTAATTGGGTTAAAAACCTTTTGTAACTAAAATAAATTATTTCTAAAAGAGAATAAATTTTTCCACCAAAAACTGCATTTTTGATGTCTTTTCACACTGCAGTCTTTCAAACATAATCGTATACCTGCGGTAAGATTTGAACCCACTCCTCCGAAGAGACTGGTGGCTAACACCAGTGTCTTGGACCACTCGGCCAGGCTGCCTCTCATAAATAAATATATATGTGAATTTGGGTTGCAGCAGTAGCTAGCAACCTAGTAAGAGACGATCAGTCCCATGCTAAGAAATATAACAAAACTCCTAAAAATAGAGTAAGATCAAAACAAAAGTACATCATTAGAACTACCTTGTCTGAAACCCTACTAGATAAATAATGAATGTCGTAGCTTTATATTAGAGCTATGAAGTGAATAGAAAAACACGAAATTATATTGTTGTTTCTGATGACGTCATGAAATAATATCATTGCGCCTTGACGTCAACAATAAAATCCGGGCTGCAGCGGTAGCTAGCAACCTAGTAAGAGACGATCACGTCCAATGTTAAGAAATATAAAAACCCATAGTTTCTAAAAAAGGAGTCAGATCAAAACAAAAGTACACCATTAGAACCGCCTTGTCCGAAACCCCTGAATAGGAAACTTTCTGTCCCGTGGCTTGAACAGAAATGGAAATATATTGGCTTGAAAATCAAGAAACGTGGCAGCTACTAAAACAATCTTCCTAAACGTGATATTTTTTTCTTTTTTTTTTTCTTTGTTTCCAGAGATAGATTGGCACTGGAACATCGTAGAGGGTTGTTCAATAGCTCATTTTAAAGGAAATTAATTGGGTTAAAAACCTTTTGTAACTAAAATAAATTATTTCTAAAAGAGAATAAATTTTTCCACCAAAAACTGCATTTTCGATGTCTTTTCACACTGCAGTCTTTCAAACATAATCGTATACCAGCGGTAAGATTTGAACCCACGCCTCCGAAGAGACTGGTGGCTAACACCAGTGCCTTGGACCACTCGGCCAGGTTTTACAGTAAAGAACGATCTCTCGCCCATAGTAACTGATATACGGTGGTTCAAGGGGTATTTTCCGGGTTTTATAGTAAAGAAAGAACTATAGCCTATAGTAGTTGAACTACAAAGCAAACCATTAGACTAATATGAAGGATGGGTCTAGTTAATTATTGATGGGAATTATGGAAGTTTAATCGGTATCGGCTGTAGAGATGGCAGAAACCTAGCAAAGAATAAATCATGGCACATTTTAGATTTAGTTAGCTGCCTGATTCTTTGAAGTTCGTCTCTTACTATTCCAAATAAGAAAAAGCCATAGGCTTTTTCCTGTTTGTAATCATAGTTGCAGCGGTGTACACTATTAGATCCAGATTGCAGCGGTATTATAATAAAGAACAACTTCTTCCCTATGCTAAATTTTATACGCCACTTAATTATTACATTAAAAGACGATTTATAATAAAGATCGAACTCTTCCCTATACTAACTTGCATACGCAACTTCACTATAGTTAAGATTACAGTATTTATATTATACATCATTATAAATTATAAAAGGTTCAAATGTTCGAAGATTATAGAGTTAAAAATTTTCCCACACCGGGAATCGAACCCGAGACTCTTAGGTGAAAGTTAACTGTCCTAGCCACTAGACCATATGGAACCATAAAGAAGTATGATTTAAGAGCCATATGCATATTATTATTTCACCATACCAATTATAGTAAGGCCATAACAAAATCGTCGACTTGCAACCTTACTTTTGACACATTAGTTAAATCTTCATCAGGCTTAAAATTTTTTTTGCTAGTTTTACATGAATCCGGGTTGCAGCGGTAGCTAGCAACCTAGTAAGAGACGATCAAGTCCAATGTTAAGAAATATAAAAACCCATAGTTCTTAAAAAAAGAGTCAAATCAAAACAAAAAGTACACCATTAGAACCGCCTTGTCCGAAACTTCTGCATAGTAAAATTTCTGTCCCTTGGCTTGAACAGCAAGGGAAATATATTGGCTTGAAAATCAAGAAAAGTGGCAGCTACTACAACATTCTGCCTAAACGGGATATTTTTTTCTTTTTTTTTTTCTTTTTCTTTTTCTTTTTTTGTATCCATTATAATAAAGAACGACCTCTTGCCTATACTAAATTTTATACGCCACTTAATTATAGTATAGGTTAGTAATTCAACAGATAGCTTGGCATTCGAACATCGTAGAGAGTTTTTCAATGACTCATTTTAATTACAATAAGGAACAAACTCTAGCCTATAGTAACTAAAATATAAAAATAAATTATTAAATAATTACAAAAATATCTTATTTGTCAACTGAAACTAGAATAATTCCTGAAAATTTTATTACAATAAAGAACGACACCTTGCCCATGTTAACTAAAACATAAATAGGGATTATGTAATTTCCATCAGTATCATGACTGTAGAGATGGCTGAAACCTAGTCTGGGTTGCAGCAGTACTGTCTTTCCCTTGGCTTGAACAGCAAGGGATATATATTGGCTTGAAAATCAAGAAAAGTGGCAGCTAGTACACCATTCTGCCTAAACGGGATATTTTTTCTTTTTTTTATAATTATATTAAGGATTCATTCCTTTATTCGATATTGATCCCTTACTACAGGCGGATTTGAACCCGCAAACCTCTAATCATAAGGCACAGTTTCATCCATTGTGCTTTAGTAAGTTATTCATTCATTTTATTACAATAAAGAAGCAAAAGCACTGGCATGTCAAAGAATGAAAATACAAAGATGGCCGTTCAACCCAGACCCAGAGTCATTCAAAGCCTTGCTTGAAGTGCACCTGAAAGAAGTTGAAAAGGAGTTTACATTAAAAGACGATCACTGAAATAACAAACCATTCCATACATTGGACTTAGTTAGCTACTTGATTGTTTGAGTTTCGTCTCTTACTATTTAAAAGAAGAAAAAGCCGTAGGCTTTTTCCTGTTTGTATTTATAGTTAAAAAACGAACTCAAGTCCAAAGAAACTGAACCCTCTGGTTCATTCATATTATCTTCATTATTTCAGCAAGAATGTAAATAAACAAGTTTCTTTTTTAAATTTTAAATTGAAAAGATAGTGCTTTTAATTCAACATATTTTTACATTAAAAGACGATCACTGAAATAACAAACCATTCCATACATCCGGGTTGCAGCGGTAGCTAGCAACCTAGTAAGAGACGATCACCTCCAATGTCAAGAAATATAAAACCCCCCAACTCCTAAAAAAAGAGTCAGATCAAAACAAAAAGTACACCATTAGAACCGCCTTGTCCGAATCCTCTATAAAGGAAACTTACCGCCCTTTGGCTTGAATAACAAAGAAAATATATTGGCTTGAAAATCAAGAAAATTGACTTTTACCACGTTATTCTCCACAAACGAGATATTTTTTTCTTTCCGCTTTTTTTTTCTGCTCAGCTAGCTGGGCACTGGAAAATCATAGAGAGCTGTATAATAGCTCATTTTAAAGGAAATTGCAACATCTAGTCACTTTTGTATTTAAAAATAAATTATAATAAAGATCCAACTCTTGCCTATACTAACTGGTATGGGTCGCTTAACTATAGTGTAGTCCGGGTTGCAGCGGTAGGTAGCAACCTAGTAAGAGACGATCACCTCCAATGTTAAGAAATATAAAACCCCCCAACTCCTAAAAAAAGAGTCAAATCAAAATTACAGTAAAGACCGATCTCTCGCCCATATTAACTGAGATATGGTGGTTCCAGGGGTAGCTGCAAGATATCTAGATTGTAGCGGTATCCGGGTTGCAGCGGTAGCTAGCAACCTAGTAAGAGACGATCAGTCCAATGCTAATTATGATAAAGAACAAATTATAAACTTAGTTAGCTGTTTGATTCTTTGAGGATCGTTTCTTACTATTCCAAAGAAGAAAAAACCGTAGGCTTTTTCTTGTTTGTAATCCGTGTTGCTTATAATAAGGAACAAACTCTTGCCTATTCTATCCTGTATAGGTAACTTAACTACAGAATATGCTTGTATATCCGGGTTGCAGCGGTAGCTAGCAACCTAGTAAGAGACGATCACGTCCAATGTTAAGAAATATAAAAACCCATAGTTCCTAACAAAGGAGTCAGATCAAAACATAAAGTACACCATTAGAACCGCCTTTTCCGAAACCCCTGAATAGGAAACTTTCTGTCTCTTGGCTTGAACAGCAAGGGAAATATATTGGCTTGAAAATCAAGAAAAGTGGAAGCTACTACAACATTCTGCCTAAACAGGATATTTTTTTTTCTTCTTTTTTCTTTCTTTTCCACAGATAGCTTGGCACTGGAACATCGTAGAGGGTTGTTCAATAGCTCATTTTAAATGAAATTAATAGGGTTAAAAATCTATAGTAACTAAAATAAATTATTTCTATATGAGAATAAATTTTTCCACCAAAAACTGCATTTTTGATGTCTTTTCACACTGCAGTCTTTCAAATATAATCGTATACCAGCGGTAAGATTTGAATTTATAGTAAAGAACGGTCTCTTGCCTATACTAAATCTCATAGGCCACTTTACTATAGTAAAGGTTATCCGGGTTGCAGCGGTAGCTAGCAACCAAGTAAGAGACGATCAAGTCCAATGTTAAGAAATATAAAAACCATAACTCCTAAAAAAAAGTAGGATCACCCGGGTTTATAATAAAGAACGACCTCTTGCCTATACTAAATGTTATACGCCACTTAATTATAGTATAGGTTAGTAATTCCACAGATAGTTTGGCACTGGAACATCGTAGAGAGTTGTTCAATGGCTCATTTTAAAGGAAATTAATGAGGTTGAAAATTTTTTGTAATTAAAACAAATTTTTACATTAAAAGACGATCACTGAAATAGCAAACCATTCCATACATTGGATTTCGCTACTTGATTGTTTGAGTTTCGTCTCTTACTATTTAAAGGAAGAAAAAGCCGTAGGCTTTTTCCTGTTTGTATTTACAGTTAAAAAACGAACTCAAGCCCAAAGAAACTGAACCCTGTGGTTCATTCATATTTTTTCGGGTTGCAGCGGTAGCTAGCAACCTAGTAAGAGACGATCACCTCAAATGTAAATAAATATAAAACACCCCAACTCCTAAGAAAAGAGTCATATCAAAAAAAAAAGTATACCATTAGAACCACCTTGTCCGAAACCCTTATTAAGAAAACTTACCGCCCTTTTGCTTGAATAACAAAGAAAATAGCTTGGCTTGAAAATCAAGAAAATTGACTTTTACCACGTTATTCTCCACAAAAGGGGTATCTTTTTCTTTCCGCTTGATTTTTTTTTTCAGCTAGCTGGGCACTGAAAAATCATAGAGAGCTGAATAATAGCTCATTTTAAAGGAAATTGCAACATCTAGTCACTTTTGTAATTAAAAATAAAATACTTTTTAAAGTAGAATCAATTTTGTCAAAAAAATTGTATTTTTGATGTATTTTCATGCTGCAGTCTTTTCAAAGATATTTCAATTTTGAAGCAATCAAACCGTTCATGGTAATGAACTCTATAGTAATAATAGCTACTTGTCTCAATAGTAACCGAAACTCCTGGAACCAAAATTTTCTTTTTTGGCTTAATCGCTAAAATTATTATGTAAACTGCAAAAATATCTTTGATGCCTAATCAGTAATAGTAATTTCTTAATTTAAACAACAAAAATACATGAAAATTTTATAATTAGTTTTACTTTTTGTCTCCTGGAAGAAAATTTTTTTTCATCTCAGTTCAAAGTTATTATTGTATCCTGGAACCAAACTTTTTTGGGTTTGTAACCCGTAAAGTACGTATCTCCATATTATTGTCTTATAATTGCAATTATTTCAGTCCAGAATCGCTAAACTTATTATGTAAACTGCAAAAATATTTATGGTGTCTAACCAATAATTCTAATTTTGTAATTCAAACAAGATAAATACCTGAAAATTTAAAAATTAGTTTTTTATGCTAGGTTTTAGATACTCGACACGGGGTATTGTGTACTTAATAATTTTAAACCTTGAAAAAATATGGTCTCACGGGAGTGGAAAAAAAGAAAGAATAACCAAAAAACTATCAAAATAGAGCAATCCAAATTTCTACTAATAGAAAACTTTACTACACAAAAAATAAAGCTAACATCCTGAAATATAGGAAAAGTTTATTTAAAAGAGATAAAAATGCCACCGAACGCAATAAAGCTCGAGAACGCGTAAGGATTGCTACTAAGATTTCTTGTGATCCAGAATTTAAGAAAATGAAATATGTCAGAACAAAACAGAGGTATGTTACGGATCAGGGGTATCGAGAAGGGAAAATTGAGACAGCCAAACAAAAGAGCAAGGAACGGTATGATAACGATATAGATTACCGAAACAAAAATAAGAAAAAAGTTGCTACCAGAATAATGGGTAGATACTGGGGTGACAAAATTACAATAAAGAACGACACCCAGCCCATGTTAACTGAAACATAAATAGGGATTATGTAATTTACATCAGTATCATGGCTTTAGAGATGGCTGAAATCTAGTAAAGAACAAACCATTACGGTAAAAAACATTTCATGTTAAAGATAGCAACCTAGTAAGAGACGATCACGTCCAATGTTAAGAAATATAAAATTAATTTTTTATATACAATATTGATCAATGACGTCATAGTCGTTGGATGTAGTTGGTATTACATAAAGGATCGATCATCGAATTTAAGCTGAAACTAAGTAAAGGACAATTATGCCTCCATATCTTCATAGTGATGTATAAAATTTCCCATTACATCTGTAAACTGTTCCACAGTTGCCGGTCCATACCTTGGAAGCTTTTCACTAAACATGCAACATTTCTTTTGGATATTACTATGAAGTTTTGCGAAAGCATCTCTAGTCCGGGTTGCAGCGGTAGCTAGCAACCTAGTAAGAGACGATCACGTCTAATCCGGGTTGCATCGGTATCTAGCAACCTAGTAAGAGACGATCACGTCCAATGTTAAGAAATATAAAAACCCATAGTTCCTAACAGAGGAGTCAGATCAAAACAAAAAGTACACCATTAGACCCGCCTTGTCCGAAACCCCTGTATAAGAAACTTTCTGTCCCTTGGCTTGAACAGCAAGGGAAATATATTGGCATGAAAATCAAGAAAATTGACTTTAACCACGTTATTCTCCCCACACGGGATATTTTTTTCTTTTTTCTTTTTTTTTCTTTTTCTTTGCCACAGATAGCTTGGCACTGGAACATCGTAGAGGGTTGTTCAATAGCTCATTTTAAAGGAAATTAATTGGGTTAAAAATCTATAGTAACTAAAATAAATTATTTCTAAAAGAGAATAAATTTTTCCACCAAAAACTGCATTTTTGATGTCTTTTCACACTGCAGTCTTTCAAACATAATCGTATACCAGCGGTAAGATTTGAACCCACGCCTCCGAAGAGACTGGTGGCTAACACCAGTGCCTTGGACCACTCGGCCAGGCTGCCTCTCATAAATAAATATATATATATGTGAATTTGGGATGCAGCAGTAACCGGGTTGCAGCGGTAGCTAGCAATCTAGTAAGAGACGATCACCTCCAATGTTAAGAAATATAAAACCCCCCAACTCCTAAAAAAAGAGTCAGATCAAAACAAAAAGTACACCATTAGAACCGCCTTGTCCGAATCCTCTATAAAGGAAACTTACCGCCCTTTGGCTTGAATAACAAAGAAAATATATTGGCTTGAAAATCAAGAAAATATTTTACATAAAGGACTGATATAGTTCATTATGGTACAGAACAAATCCGGGTTGCAGCGGTAGCTAGCAACCTAGTAAGAGATGATCACGCCCCATAGTAAAAACTAAAGTAACCCATAACCCCTGAAAAAAGATTCAGATCAAAACAAGAAGTACACTATTAGAACCGCCTTGTCCAAAACTTCTAAATAGGAAACTTACCGTCCTTTGGCTTGAATAACAAAGAACATATATTGGCTTGAAAATAAAAAAAAATTGACTTTAACGTACGATATTCTCCACAAACGCTATCTTCTATTCTTTCTGCTTTTTCTTTCTCCTCAGCTAGCTGGGCACCGGAAAATCATAGAGAGCCGTATAATAGCTCAATTTAAAGGAAATTGCTATATCTAGTGCCTTTTGTAATTAAAAATAAAGTTGTTTTAAAAGTAGAATCAATCTTTTCAAAAACTGCATTTTTGATGTATTTTCATACTGCAGTCTTTTAGAAGATATTTAATTTTGAAACAATCAAACAGTTAATGGTAATGAACTCTATAGTAATATTAGTTACTTGTCTCAATAGTAACAGAAACTATAAAGAACGAAATTTTGATACCAATGGATACAACAAAGCAAACAGTTGGTTATTACGAACTGTATGTTGTATAGTAAGAGCGACTCGTCTCAACAGTAAAACTTGCTACATCTAGTTCCTTCTGTAATTAAATAAAAAAAATTTTAATATTTCAGTAAGGACCGAAGTCTATCTCATAGTAACTGATGCAACAGGGAAAAGAAAAAGAGGTCTATTGTGTATATGACGTCATTATAATGATGAACTATTCCTTGCTTATACTAGCTTGCATAGGCAACTTAACTATAGTTAAGACTACAGTATTTGTATTATGATAAAGCAAAAAGTTTCATCAAGTTTACTCTTACCCATCAAAAGTTACGATCTTGAAAAAATTTGCATTATTTTCGAAAAGAGGAAATAACTACCCCTAAAAGTAATTGAATCTTAATGAATTATACAAAGGATCGTTGTAGTCATTACATAAAGAATCCATGTACTTCATAGATATAAAAATATAGTAATTCCTTTAGAGTTTAAACAAAAAATCTAACTGGTGAATTGAGAGTAATTTCTGAAAATTTTAAGTAGAATAATATTATTTCATGGATCGCTAAAGTTAATATGTAAACTGCAAAAATATTTATGGTGTCTGAGCAAAAATTCTAATTTTTTAACTAAAAACAGAAAAATACCTGAAAATTAGAAAATTAGTTTTGATTTTTGATAGGTTGTTGATACTTGACAGATGGTTTCATAGCTATTAACAAGTGACTTAAAATATCGTGATGAGTTGTTTAAATGAAAACAGTAGTGCCAACGGAAGTAATGTCAACAGCATTATAGGCCAGGGCTCACCAAAGGAGCATCACGGAGAAGAAACCCCTTCAGATACAGTTAAACTTATATCTAGTGACAAAAAAGATTTAATTATGAACAGCATTAAAACTATTATGTTTTTTGATGTATTGGAAAAATTTCTCACTGATAATGTCCAAGATTTCTATATCAGTGAGTTAAGGGACATCGCCATCCACGAAATTGAAGATGAAAAATGGCATAATGATCCAGACTGTTTTCAAAAGCATGTGGATCTGCACCTCATCGAAACCCTTTTACCCAAAACAGACGAAGCGGCCGAAAGAAAAGAGGCCAATAACGACAAAAATTATGAACATGGCATTGACGGAACCCAAGAAAAGGACCTACGAAGGACCTACGGAACCCAAGAAAAGGAACCCAAGAATCTACCCGAACAATCAAGAGCCACCACTAACAAGAGGGAAAGTGTGAAGAAAGAAAGTGAAGATTATAATAAGCATAGGACCAAAAAAGACAGAGTGGCCAAAGATGACGCTAGAACCCAAGCAGAGAAACCCAAAAGGAACGCTGTGGGAACCCAAGGCCCACACACTGTCAGAACCCATGCAGAGGGAGCGGCCAAAAAAGAAGGCCAAGAAAATATTATTGCAGTTTTAAACTGCATTAACAACTATGGAGCTCTAGAAAAAACCGTCATGGAAACTCTTATCAAAAATGAAATTAAAAAAATAGAAAAAACCTACAAGTTTCCCGAATGGATTGCAGTGCTAATAGCTTGTCTAAACAAGGCTACCGACAGTGTTCATTTTCACATAAAGAAATTTGAAAGAGCTGTAGCCCAAGAATTTTTCAGCAAACATATAGGAAAAAGTGTCAAAGAATTTTTACATAATAATTTTCAAAGGGAGGATCAAATAAAAATAGATAAAAAAAAATCCAAAGAATTGAAGAAAAATTGTTTCGATTGGAAGTTAAAAAAACAGAAGAGATTTTTGGTCAAATTATTCCAGAAGTCTTAGTTTCCAAAAGTTACATTAAAAGACGGTCAGTGAAATAACAAACCATTCCATACATTGGACTTAGTTAGCTCAGATCAAAACAAAAAGTACACCATTAGAACCGCCTTGTCCGAAACCCCTATAAAGGAAACTTACCGCCCTTTGGCTTGAATAACAAAGAAAATATATTGGCTTGAAAATCAAGAGAATTGACTTTAACCACGTTATTCTCCACAAACAGGATATTTTTTTCTTTCCGCTTTTTTTTCTCCTCAGCTAGCTGGGCACTGGAAAATCATAGAGAGCTGTATAATAGCTCATTTTAAAGGAAATTGCTACATCTAGTGCCTTTTGTAATTAATAAAAATAAAATACTTTTTAAATTTTTACATTAAAAGACGATCACTGAAATAACAAACCATTCCATACATTGGACTTAGTTAGCTACTTGATTGTTTGAGTTTCGTCTCTTACTATTTAAAAGAAGAAAAAGCCATAGGCTTTTTCCTGTTTGTCCGGGTTGCAGCGGTAGCTAGCAACCTAGTAAGAGACGATCACGTCCAATGTTAAGAAATATAAAAACCCATAGTTTCTAAAAAAGGAGTCAGATCAAAACAAAAGTACACCATTAGAACCGCCTTGTCCGAAACCCCTGAATAGGAAACTTTCTGTCCCTTGGCTTGAACAGAAAGGGAAATATATTGGCTTGAAAATCAAGAAAAGTGGCAGCTACTACAACATTCTTCCTAAACGGGATATTTTTTTCTTTTTTTTTTTATTTGTTTACAGAGATAGATTGGCACTGGAACATCGTAGAGGGTTGTTCAATAGCTCATTTTAAAGGAAATTAATTGGGTTAAAAACCTTTTGTAACTAAAATAAATTATTTCTAAAAGAGAATAAATTTTTCCACCAAAAACTGCATTTTCGATGTCTTTTCACACTGCAGTCTTTCAAACATATTATAATAAAGATCGAACTCTTCCCTATACTAACTTGCATACGCAACTTCACTATAGTTAATATAGTTAAGATTACAGTATTTATATTATACATCATTATAAATTATAAAAGGTTCAAATATTCGAAGATTATAGAGTTAAAAATTTTCCCACACCGGGAATCGAACCCGAGCCTGTTTTATAGTAAAGAACGAACTCTTGCCCTTAGTTACCTATGTCTCGTCAAATTAGCTAATTAATTTCACCTGATTTTGTTTTAAAATTACATTAAAAGACGATCACTGAAATAACAAACCATTCCATACATTGGACTTAGTTAGCTACTTGATTGTTTGAGTTTCGTCTCTTACTATTTAAAAGAAGAAAAAGCCGTAGGCTTTTTCCTGTTTGTATTTATAGTTAAAAAACAAACTCAAGTCCAAAGAAACTGAACACTGTGGTTCATTCATATTATCTTCATTATTTTAGCTAGAATGTAAATAAACAAGTTTCTTTTTTAAATTTTAAATTGAAAAGATAGTGCTTTTAATTCAACATATTAAAAGTTCTCCCCGACGGGGAATCGAACCCCCGTCTCCCAGGTAACAAGTGGCCATACTTACCATTAGACTATCGAACACTTATAAAATAAAAGTTACATATAAGATATGAAAACAATTTTTTAATCCGGGTTACATAAAGGCTCGATCATCGAATTTTTACATTAAAGAACGAACTTTAGTCCATATCCGGGTTGCAGCGGTAGCTAGCAACCTAGTAAGAGACGATCACGTCCAATGTTAAGAAATATAAAAACCCATAGTTCCTAACAAAGGAGTCATTACAATAAAGAAGCAAAAGCACTGGCATGTCAAAGAATGAAAATACAAAGATGGCCGTTCAACCCAGACCCAGAGTCATTCAAAGCCTTGCTTGAAGTGCACCTGAAAGAAGTTGAAAAGGAGTTTACATTAAAAGACAATCACTGAAATAACAAACCATTCCATACATTGGACTTAGTTAGCTACTTGATTGTTTGAGTTTCGTCTCTTACTATTTAAAAGAAGAAAAAGCCGTAGGCTTTTTCCTGTTCGTATTTATAGTTAAAAAACGAACTCAAGTCCAAAGAAACTGAACACTGTGGTTCATTCATATTATCTTCATTATTTTAGCTAGAATGTAAATAAACAAGTTTCTTTTTTAAATTTTAAATTGAAAAGATAGTGCTTTTAATTCAACATATTTTTACATTAAAAGACGATCACTGAAATAACAAACCATTCCATACATCCGGGTTGCAGCGGTAGCTAGCAACCTAGTAAGAGACGATCACCTCCAATGTCAAGAATTATAATAAAGAACGACCTCTTGCCTATACTAAATTTTATACGCCACTTAATTATAGATAAGGTTTTCCGGGTTGTTACAATAAAGAACGACACCTTGCCCATGTTAACTAAAACATAAATAGGGATTATGTAATTTCCATCAGTATCATGGCTGTAGAGATGGCAGAAACCTAGTTACAATAAAAGACGATCATTGGAATAACAAACAATTGCATACATTGGAATTAGCTAGCTATTTGATTGCTCGAGACTCGTCTCTTACTATTTCAAAGAAGAAAAAGCCGTAGGCTTTTTCTGTGTGTAATCAGTTTATTATCATAGACAGCGCGCTAGCACTGCCTGAGTAAAGAACGATGTTACAGTAAGGACCGAAGTCTATTCGTAGCATTGATCCGGGTTGCAGCGGTAGTTATAATAAAGATCGAACTCTTCCCTATACTAACTTGCATCGGCAACTTCACTATAGTGAAGATTACAGTATTTATATTATTGATCATTATAAATTATAAAAAGTTCGAATGTTCGTCACAGTAAAGAACGACTTTCCTTTGGCTTGAACAGCAAGGAAAATATATTGGCTTGAAAATCAAGAAAAGTGGCAGCTACTACAGCATTCTGCCTAACGGCATCTTTTTTTCTTTTTTTCTTTTCTACAGACAGCTTGACACTGAAACATCGTAGAGAGTTGTTCAATGGCTCATTTTAAAGAAAATTAATGGGGTTATCCGGGTTGCAGCGGTAGCTAGCAACCTAGTAAGAGACGATTACCTCCAATGTACAGAAATATAAACCCCCCAACTCCTAAAAAAAGAGTCAGATCAAAACAAAAAGTACACCATTAGAACTGCCTTGTCCGAAACCTCTATAAAGGAAACTTACCGCCCTTTGGCTTGAATAACAAATAAAATATATTGGCTTGAGAATCAAGCAAATTGACTTTTACCACGTTATTCTCCACAAACGGGATATTTTTTTCTTTCCGCTTGATTTTTCTTCTCAGCTAGCTGGGCACTGGAAAATCATAGAGAGCTGTATAATAGCTCATTTTAAAGTAAATTGCAACATCTAGTGCCTTTTGTAATTAAAAATAAAATACTTTTTTAAGTAGAATCAATTTTGTCAAAAAAATTGCATTTTTGATGTATTTTCATGCTGCAGTCTTTTTAAAGATATTTGAATTTTGAAGCAATCAAACATTTCATGGTAATGAACTCTATAGTAATAATAGCTACTTGTCTCAATAGTAACCGAAACTCCTGGAACCAAAATTTTCTTTTTTGTCTTAATCGCTAAAATTATTATGCAAACTGCAAAAATATCTATGATGCCTAATCAGTAATAGTAATTTCTTAATTTTATAATAAAGAACGACCTCTTGCCTATACTAAATTTTATAGGCCACTTAACTATTGTATAGGCTAGTACAGTTATTATATTTATCCGGGTTGCAGCGGTAGCTAGCAACCTAGTAAGAGACGATCACCTCCAATGTTAAGAAATATAAAACCCCCCCACTCCTAAAAAAAAGAGTCAGATCAAAACAAAAAGTACACCATTAGAACCGCCTTGTCCGAATCCTCTATAAAGGAAACTTACCGCCCTTTGGCTTGAATAACAAAGAAAATATATTGGCTTGAAAATCAAGAAAATAGACTTTTACCACGTTATTCTCCACAAACGGGATATTTTTTTCTTTCCGCTTTTTTTTCTGCTCAGCTAGCTGGGCACTGGAAAATCATAGAGAGTTGTATAATAGCTCATTTTAAAGGTAATTGCAACATCTAGTCACTTTTGTAATTAAAAATAAAATACTTTTTAAAGTAGAATCAATTTTGTCAAAAAAATTGCCTTTTTGATGTATTTTCATACTGCAGTCTTTTCAAAGATATTTGAATTTTGAAGCAATAAAACAGTTCATGGTAATGAACTCTATAGTAATAATAGCTACTTGTCTCAATAGTAACCGAAACTCCTGGAACCAAAATTTTCTTTTTTGGCTTAATCGCTAAAATTATTATGTAAACTGCAAAAATATTTATGATGCCTAATCAATAATAGTAATTTTTTAATTTAAACAACAAAAATACATGAAAATTCTAAAATTAGTTTTGCTTTTTGTCTCCTGGAAGAAAAATTTTACAATAAAGAACGACACCTAGCCCATGTTAACTGAAACATAAATAGGGATTATGTAATTCCCATCAGTATCATGGCTGTTCACATTAAAAGACGATCATTGGAATAACATACCACTGCATACATTGGACTTAGTTAGCTACTTGATTGCTTGAGGCTCGTCTCTTACTATTTCAAAGAAGAAAAAGCCATAGGTTTTTTCCTGTTTGTAATAATATTTATAATAAAGAACGACCTCTTGCCTATACTAACTTGCATACGCAACTTTACTATAGTTAAGATTACAGTATTTATATTTTTTTTATTACATTAAAAGACGATCACTGAAGTAACAAACCATTCCATACATTGGACTTAGTTAGCTACTTGATTGTTTGAGTTTCGTCTCTTACTATTTAAAAGAAGAAAAAGCCGTAGGCTTTTTCCTGTTTGTACAATAAAGAACGACACCTTGCCCATGTTAACTAAAACATAAATAGGGATTATGTAATTTCCAATAGTATCATGGCTGTAGAGATGGCTGAATCCTAGTTACAATAAAAAACGATCAGTGGAATAACAAAAATTGAATACCTTTGGAATTAGCTAGCTACTTGATTATTTGAGACTCGTCTCTTACTATTTAATTCTCCCCAAACGGGATATTTTTTTCTCTTTTCTTTTTTTTCTTTTCCACAGATAGCTTGGCACTGGAACATCGTAGAGGGTTGTTCTATAGCTCATTTTAAAGTAAATTAATTGGGTTAAAAATATATAGTAACTAAAATAAATTATTTCTAAAAGATAATAAATTTTTCCACCAAAAACTGTATACAATAAAGAACGACACCTTGCCCATGTTAACTAAAACATAAATAGGGATTATGTAATTTCCAATAGTATCATGGCTGTAGAGATGGCTGAAACCTAGTTACAATAAAAAACGATCATTGGAATAACAAAAATTATAATAAAGAACAACCTCTTGCCTATACTAAATTTTATAGGCCACTTAACTATAGTTTAGGCTAGTACAGTTATATTTAAAATCAATATGTTAAAATTTTCCATTAAAAGATGATCATTGGAATAAAAAACCATTACATACAATTGATTTAGTTATTTACTTGATTGTTTGAGGTTCGTCTCTTACCATTTCAAAAAAGAAAAAGCCTTGGGCTTTTTCCTGTTTGTAATCAATTAGAAATAATTCTATCTTTAAATCTAGCTAGTAACCTAGTAAGAGACGATCACGTCCAATGTTAAGAGATATAAAACCCATAACTCCTAAAAAAAAGAGTCAGATCTAAATAAAAAATATACCATTAGAACCACCTTGTCCAAAACCCCTATAAGGAAATTTTCTGTCCCTTGGCTTGAACAGCAAGGGAAATATATTTGCTTGAAAATCAAGAAAAGTGGCAGCTACTAGAACATTCTGCCTAAACGGGACTTTTTTTTCTTTCTTTTTTTCTTTTTTCTTTTCCACAGATAGCTTGGCACTGGAACATCGTAGAGGGTTGTTCAATAGCTCATTTTAAAGGAAATTAATTGGGTTAAAAACCTTTTGTAACTAAAATAAATTATTTCTGAAAGAGAATAAATTTTTCCACCAAAAACTGCATTTTCGATGTCTTTTCACACTGCAGTCTTTCAAACATAATCGTATACCAGCGGTAAGATTTGAACCCACTCCTCCGAAGAGACTGGTGGCTAACACCAGTGCCTTGGACCACTCGGCCAGGTTGCCTCTCATAAATAACTATATATGTGAATCGGGGTTGCAGCAGTAGCTAGCAATCTAGTAAGAGACGATCAGTCCAATGCTAAGAAATATAACAAAACTCCTAAAAATAGAGTAAAATCAAAACAAAAGTACATCATTAGAATTACCTTGTCTGAAACCCTACTAGATAAATATTGAATGTCGTCATAGTTTTATATTAGAGCTATGACGTGAATAGAAAAACACGAAATTATATTGTTGTTTCTGAAGACGTCATGAAATAATGTCATTGCGCTATGACGTCAATAAAATTACATTAAAAGACGATCATTGGAATAACAAACCATTGCTGACATTGGACTTAGTTAGATACTTGATTGTTTCAAGTTCGTCTCTTACTCTTTCAATGAAGAAAAACCCCTAGGATTTTTCCTGTTTGTAATCATATAGAATTTGAAAAACCAGCTCCAACTGACGTCATTACATAAAAGCTTGATTTAGTTCATTAAAACGTGGAATTATATAAGTACCATCAATGTCATGGTTGTAGAGATTGCTAAAGGCCTAGGAAAGAACAAAACCTGGGCATAGCAACTAAAAACTTTACAAAGGGCCGTGGTTCGTCCTTTACTAGGTTGCAGCTACTCCTGCAACCATGATGGTTGTAACATCTGGTTATGACATCACACATTACTTTTAACAAGTTTTCTATATTATAATAAAGAACGACCTCTTTCCTATACTAAATTTTATAGGCCATTTAACTATAGTATAGGCTAGTACAGCTATTATATTTAAAGTAAATATATTAAAATTTTCCACTAAAAGTCGGTCATTGGAATAAAAACCCAATACATATATTTGATTTAGTTAGCTACTTGATTGTTTGAGGCTAGTCTCTTACTATTTCAAAGAAGAAAATGCCGTAGGCTTTTTCCTGTTTGTAATCAATTAGAAAGAGTTCTACCTTTAAAATGAGTTACGTAGTTACATTAAAGGACGATCATTTGAATAACAAACCAGTGCATACATTAGACTTTGTTTACATTAAAGAACAAACTTCCAGCCCATTGTAGCTAAAATAAGATTATAATTAATGTTAAAGATTGATCAATGTAACAGTAATACAATTTTATAATAAAGAACGACCTCTTGCCTATACTAAATTTTATACGCCACTTAATTATATATCCGGGTCGCAGCGGTAGCTAGCAATCCGGGTTGCAGCGGTAGCTAGCAAGCTAGTAAGAGACGATCACGTCCAATGTTAAGAAATATAAAAACCTCTAACTCCTAAGGAAAGAGTCAGATCAAAACAAAAATTACACCATTAGAACCACCTTGTTCAAAACCCCTATTAAGGAAACTTATGACTCTTTGGCTTGAATAACAAAGAAAACATATTGGCTTGAAAATCAAGAAAATTGACTTTAACCAAGTTATTCTTCACAAACGTGATATTTTTTTCTTTCCACTTGATTTTCCTCCTCAACTAGCTGGGCACTGGAAAATCATAGAGAACTGCGTAATAGCTCATTTTATCTGGGTTGCAGCGGTAGCTAGCAACCTAGTAAGAGACGATCACCTCCAATATAAAGAAATATAAAACCCCTAACTCCTAAAAAAGAGTCAGATCAAAACAAAAAGTATACCTTTAGAACCACCTTGTCCGAATCCCCAATTAAGGAAACTTACCGCCCTTTGGATTGAAAAACAAAGAAAATATATTGGCTTGAAAATCAAGAAAATTGACTTTTACCACGTTATTCTCCACAAACAGGATAAATTATTCTTTCCGCTTGATTTTTATTCTCAGCTAGCTGGGCACTGGAAATATAATAAATAACGACTTCTTGCCTATACTAAATTTTATACGCCACTTAATTATAGTATAAGTTAGTAATTCAACAGATAGCTTTGCACTGGAACATCGTAGAGAGTTGTTCAATGGCTCATTTTAAAGGAAATTAATGGGGTTAAAAACCTTTTGTAATTAAAATTTACATAAAGGACCGATATAGTTCATCATAAATGGTGTTTCTCAATAAGTTTTTTTATATAATTATCCATTGTTATGTAAAATGCAGTAATTTTTGGAAAGTTTTAACAAAAAATTTATTTGTTAACTGAAACTAGAATAATTCCTGATAATTAAAATAAAATAATTTTATTTAATTGTAAACTGCAATTTTCCGGGTTGCAGCGGTAGCTAGCAACCTAGTAAGAGACGATCACCTCCAATGTAAAGAAATATAAAACCCCTAACTCCTAAAAAAAGAGTCAGATCAAAACAAAAAGTATACCATTAGAACCACCTTGTCCAAAACCCTATTAAGGAAACTTACCGCCCTTTGGCTTTGAATAACAAAGAAAATATATTGGCTTGAAAATCAAGAAAATTGACTTTTACCACGTTATTCTCCAAAAACGGGATATTTTTTCTTTCCGCTTGATTTTTCTTCTCAGCTAGGTGGGCACTGGAAAATCATAGAGAGCTGTATAATAGCTCATTTTAAAGGAAATTGCAACATCTAGTCACTTTTGTAATTAAAAATAAAATACTTTTTAAAGTAGAATCAATTTTGTCAAAAAAATTGCATTTTTGATGTATTTTCATGCTGCAGTCTTTTCAAAGATATTTCAATTTTGAAGCAATCAAACAGTTCATGTTAATGAACTCTATAGTAATAATAGCTACTTGTCTCAATAGTAATCCGGGATGCAGCGGTAGCTAGCAACCTAGTAAGAGACGATCACGTCCAATGTTAAAAAATATAAAAACCCATAGTTCTTAAAAAAAGAGTCAGATCAAAACAAAAAGTACACCATTAGAACCGCCTTGTCCGAAACCCCTGCATAGTAAAATTTCTGTCCCTTGGCTTGAACAGCAAGGGAAATATATTGGCTTGAAAATCAAGAAAAGTGGCAGCTACTACAACATCCTGCCTAAACGGGATATTTTTTTCTTTTTTTTTATAATAAAGAACGAACTCTTGCCTATACTTAATAAGCATATACTAGTTAATGATATAGTAATGATATGGTTTTATTGATAGCTGAATTACAAATTAAATAAAATGATCCTGGGTGGCTTTGAACCACCAACCTTTCGGTTTAAGGCCAAGCGTGCTTGCCACTTAGACTATGACATCAGTAATTAATTGTGTAAAATTAACAATATGATATCCGGTTTGCAGCGGTATCTAGCAACCTAGTAAGAGACGATCACGTCCAATGTTAAGAAATATAAAAAACCATAGTTCCTAACAAAGGAGTCAGATCAAAACAAAAAGTACACCATTAGAACCGCCTTGTCCGAAACCCCTGTATATTAAAATTTCTGTGCCTTGGCTTGAACAGAAAGGGAAATATATTGGATTGAAAATCAAGAAAAGCGGCAGCTACTACAACATTCTGCCTAAACGGGATATTTTTTTCTTTTGTTTCCAGAGATAGCTTGGTACTGGAACATCGTAGATAGTTGTTCATCCGGGTTGCAGCGGTAGCTAGCAAACTAGTAAGAGACGATCACGTCCAATGTTAAGAAATATAAAAACCCATAGTTCCTAACAGAGGAGTCCGATCAAAACAAAAAGTACACCATTAGAACCGCCTTGTCCGAAACCTCTAGAAAGGAAACTTACCGCTCTTTGGCTTGAATAACAAAGAAAATATATTGGCTTGAAAATCAAGCAAATTGACTTTTACCACGTTATTCTCCACAAACGGGATATTTGTTTCTCTTTTTTTTTCTTTTCCACAGATAGCTTTGCACTGGAACATCGTAGAGAGTTGTTCAATAGCTCATTTTAAAGGAAATTAATTGGGTTAAAAACCTTTTGTAACTAAAATAAATTATTTCTGAAAGAGAATAAATTTTTCCACCAAAAACTGCATTTTTGATGTCTTTTTTACAATAAAGAACGATCTCTTGCCCATAGTAACTGATATTACAGTAAAGAACGACCTCTTGCGTATACTCTCCGGGTTGCAGCGGTTGCTAGCAACCTAGTAAGAGACGATCACGTCCAATGTTAAGAAATATAAAAACCCATAGCTCCTAAGAAATGAGTCAGATCAAAACAAAAAGTACACCATTAGAACCGCCTTATCCGAAACCCCTGTATAGAAAAACTTTCTGTCCCTTGGCTTGAGAACAGCAAGGGAAATATATTGGCTTGAAAATCAAGAAAAGTGGCAGCTACTACAACATTCTGCCTAAACGGGATATTTTTTTCTCTTTTGTTTCCAGAGATAGCTTTGTACTGGAACATCGTAGAGAGTTTTTCAATAGCTCATTTTAAAGAAAATTATTTGATTACAAATCTATAGTAACTAAAATAAATTATTTCTAAAAGAGAATAAATTATTCTACGAAAAACTGCATTTTTAATACCTTTTCACCCTGCAGTCTTTCAAACAAAATCGTATACCAGCGGTAAGATTTGAACTCACGCCTCCGAAGAGACTGGTGGCTAACACCAGTGCCTTGGACCTCTCGGCCAGGCTGCCTCTCATAAATATATATGTGAGTTTGGGTTGCAGCAGTAGCTAGCAACCTAGTAAGAGACGATCAGTCCAATGCTAAGAAATATAAAAACCCAAAACTCCTAAAAATAGAGTCAGATCAAAATTAATTAATGATGGAATTAATCACAATGATGAAGATTATAGACATGCGAAAATTGAGACAGCCAAACAAAAGTTCAAGGAGCGTTATCACAATGATAAAGATTATAGACATGCGAAAATTGAGACAGCCAAACAAAAGATCAAGGAGCGTTATCACAATGATGAAGATTATAGACATGCGAAAATCGAGACAGCCAAACAAAACATCAAGGAGTGTTATCACAATGATGAAGATTATAGACATGCGAATATTGAGACAGCCAAACAAAACATCAAGGAGCGTTATCAAAATGATAAACTTTATAGAGAAGCAACAATTGAGCAGGCTAGACAAAAGATCAAGGAGCGTTATCACAATAATGAAGATCACCGAAAAATATATAAGAAAAAAGTTGCTACCAGAATAATGGGTAGATACTGGGGTGACAAAAGCTATAATGAAAAAATTAAATTCTCTGCGAGGTTGTACCGAAGAACGCATAAGGACAAAGGGAAAAATTACATTCAGAAATACAAGAAGATGGCAAAAATGCAGGCTGATCTTCGTAAATTGAGAAACATTTTACGCATGTTTTACCAGGATCACGAAAAGTATTCAAAATTACAGATTAAAATTCTCTTTGAAAGAGCGGATGCTGTTGAAAAGTCGGCTAGAAATGCTTAGGCGAAGCTTCATAGTAATATCCAAGAGAAATGTTGTCAGTTTAATGAAAAGCTTCCAAGGTATGGATTGGCAACTGCGGAACAGTTTATAGATGCAATGGAAAATGTTCGACAACACAGTGAATATACGGAGGCGTACTTCTTAGAAAATTCGTATATTAATTTTGGAAGGAGCAATTGCAGTTTATGTAGCAGCAATAAAAATATATATACAAGCATACCTATCAACAGCGAAGGAAAAGCAATGCTTTTCAATTATGGCGAAAACAAGCCTGTTAGGGTTATTAGTATATGTGTTTTTAAGACTAATGATTTAGAACAAATTCCTGGAACACCGACTCAAGAAAAAAGTATTTCTAACTGTGTTTTAAACATTTCTTTTAGTTTTTACATTAAAAGACGATCACTGAAATAACAAACCATTCCATACATTGGACTTAGTTAGCTACTTGATTGTTTGAGTTTCGTCTCTTTTCCGGGTTGCAGCGGTAGCTAGCAACCTAGTAAGAGACGATCACCTCCAATGTCAAGAAATATAAAACCCCCCAACTCCTAAAAAAAGAGTCAGATCAAAACAAAAAGTACACCATTAGAACCGCCTTGTCCGAATCCTCTATAAAGGAAACTTACCTCCCTTTGGCTTGAATAACAAAGAAAATATATTGGCTTGAAAATCAAGAAAATTGACTTTTACCACGTTATTCTCCACAAACGGGATATTTTTTTCTTTCCGCTTTTTCTTTCTGCTCAGCTAGCTGGGCACTGGAAAATCATAGAGAGCTGTATAATAGCTCATTTTAAAGGAAATTGCAACATCTAGTCACTTTTGTATTTAAAAATAAAATACTTTTTAAAGTAGAATCAATTTTGTCAAAAAAATTGCATTTTTGATGTATTTTCATACTGCAGTCTTTTCAAAGATATTTGAATTTTGAAGCAATAAAACAGTCCATGTAATGAACTCTATAGTAATAATAGCTACTTGTCTCAATAGTAACCGAAACTCCTGGAACCAAAATTTTCTTTTTGGCTTAATCGCTAAAATTATTATGTAAACTGCAAAAATATTTATGATGCCTAATCAGTAATAGTAATTTTTTAATTTAAACAACAAAAATACATGAAAATTCTAAAATTAGTTTTGCTTTTTGTCTCCTGGAAGAAATTTTTTTTTCATCTCAGTTCAAATTTATTATTGTATCCTGTAACCCGTAAAGTACATATCTCCATATTATTGTCTCATAATTGCAATTATTTTAGTTTTCAGTCCAGAATCACTAAACTTATTATTTAAACTGCAAAAATATTTATGGTGTCTAACCAATAATACTAATTTTGTAATTCAAACAAGATAAATACCTGAAAATTTTAAAATTAGTTTTGTTTTATGCTAGGTTTTAGATACTCGACACGGGATTTTGTGTGCTTAATAATTTTAAATCTTGAAAAAATATGGTCTCACGCGAGTGGAAAAAAATTTATAATAATATAATATAGAACGACCTCTTGCCTATATTAAACTTTAGAGGCCACTTAACTGTAGTATAGGTTAGTAAAATTTACATTAAAGAACGAACTTTAGTCCATAGTCCGGGTTGCAGCGGTAGCTAGCAACCTAGTAAGAGACGATCACGTCCAATGTTAAGAAATATAAAAACCCATAGTTCCTAAAAAAGGAGTCAGATCAAAACAAAGTACACCACTAGAACCGCCTTGTCCGAAACCCCTTTATAGGAAACTTTCTGTCCCTTGGCTTGAACAGCAAGGGAAATATACTGGCTTGAAAATCAAGAAAATTGACTTTAACCACGTTATTCTCCCCAAACGGGATATTTTTTTCTTTTTTTCTTTGTATCCAGAGATAGCTTGGCTTTGGAACATCGTAGAGGGTTGTTCAATAGCTCATTTTAAAGGAAATTAATTGGGTTAAAAACCTTTTGTAACTAAAATAATTTACAGTAAAGAATGATCGCTCATGCATAGTAACTGATATATGGTGGTTCCAGGGGTAGTTACTTGTGGTTCGTTTCTTACTATTTCAAAGAAGAAAAAGCCGTAGGCTTTTTCCTGTTTGTAATGATATAGCATAAAACGAATTCCAAGTTGTAACTGACGTCATCCTGGTTGTTATAGTAATCCGGGTTGCAGCGGTAGCTAGCAACCTAGTACGAGACGATCACGTCCAATGTTAAGAAATATAAAAACCCATAGTTCTTAAAAAAAGAGTCAGATCAAAACAAATTACATTAAAAGACGATCACTGAAATAACAAACCATTCCATACATTGGACTTAGTTAGCTACTTTATTGTTTGAGTTTCGTCTCTTACTATTTAAAAGAAGAAAAAGCCGTAGGCTTTGTCCTGTTTGTATTTATAGTTAAAAAACGAACTCAAGTCCAAAGAAACTGAACACTGTGGTTCATTCATATTATCTTCATTATTTTAGCTAGAATGTAAATAAACAAGTTTCTTTTTTAAATTTTAAATTGAAAAGATAGTGCTTTTAATTCAACATATTAAAAGTTTTCCCCGACGGGGAATCGAACCCCCTTCTCCCAGGTAACAAGTGGGCATACTTACCATTAGACTATCGAAGACTTATAAAAAAAAGTTACATATAAGATATGATAATAATTTTTTAATCCGGGTTACATAAAGGCTCGATCATCGAATTTTTACATTAAAGAACGAACTTTAGTCCATAGTTTATATTAAAGGACGATCATTAGAAAAGCTCACCATTGCATATATTGGACTGAGTAAGTTTTTCAGTTTAGAATCGCTTAAGTTATTATGTAAACTGCAAAAATATTTATGATATCTGAGCAATAGTTTTAATCTAAAAAAAAGTTTTACATTACATAAAAGATCGATGTGGTTCATTATAAATTATAAAAGGTTTAGAGCTTCTAATGTTCGAAGATTATAGAGTTAAATTACATTAAAAGCCTATCACTGAAATAACAAACCATTCCATACATTGGACTTAGTTAGCTACTTGATTGTTTGAGTTTCGTCTCTTAATATTTAAAAGAAGAAAAAGCCATAGGCTTTTTCCTGTTTGTATTTTTAGTTAAAAAACGAACTCAAGTCCAAAGAAACTGAAAACTGTGGTTCATTCATATTATCTTCATTATTTTAGCTAGAATCCGGGTTGCAGCGGTAGCTAGCAACCTAGTAAGAGACGATCACGTCCAATGTTAAGAAATATAAAAACCCATAGTTCCTAACAGAGGAGTCAGATCAAAACAAAAAGTACACCATTAGAACCGCCTTGTCCGAAACCCCTGTATAGGAAACTTTCTGTCCCTTGGCTTGAATAGCAAGGGAAATATATTGGCATGAAAATCAAGAAAAGTGGCAGCTACTACAACATTCTGCCTAAGCGGGATATTTTATAATAAAGAACGAATATTTTACCGATCATCTACTAATAACCATATATGACGTAATAAGTGACATGACGTAATATCTAAAACTTATTGTGTACTAATAACCATATATGACTTAATTAGCGACATGACGTAAAAATTGAAAAAATTGATTTTTATTTTATTTATTTTTTTAGTTCAGAATCGCTAAAGTTATAAACTGCAAAAATATTTATGGTGTCTGAACAATAGTTTTAATCTTTTAATTTAGACTAGAAAAATACCTGAAAATTTAAAAATTAGTTTAATTTTTTGTTAGGTTCTTGATACTTGATACGGGACATAAAAACTCAACTAATGGTTACATAATGGTTTCAATCAAGCAAGCTACACGCAAGTTAAAAAAAGAGTACTACCAAAAAAACAGAGATAGCATATCCGGGTTTATAATAAAGATCAAACTCTTCCCTATACTAACTTCCATACGCAACTTCACTATAGTTAAGATTACAGTATTTATATTTTTTTTACATTAAAAGACGATCACTGAAATAACAAACTATTCCATACATTGGACTTAGTTAGCTACTTGATTGTTTGAGTTTCGTCTCTTACTATTTAAAAGAAGAAAAATTATAATAAAGAAGGAATTCTTGCCTATACTAAATTTTATACGCCACTTAATTATAGTATAGGTTCGTAATTCAACAGATAGCTTGGTACTGGAACATCGTAGAGAGTTGTTCAATGGCTCATTTTAAAGGAAATTAATGGGATTAAAAGCCTTTTGTAATTAAAACAAATTATATTCATTACATTAAGAAATTGTAATCGGGTTGCAGCGGTAGCTAGCAACCTAGTAAGAGACGATCACGTCCAATGTTAAGAAATATAAAAAGCCATAGTTCCTAAAACAGGAGTCAGATCAAATTCAAAAGTACACCATTAGAACCGCCTTTTCTGAAACCCCTGTATAGGAAACTTTCAGTCCCTTGGCTTGAACCGCAAGGGAAATATATTGGCTTGAAAATCAAGAAAACTGACAGCTACTACAACATTCTGCCTAAACGGGATATTTTTTTTTCTTTTTTTCTTTTCCACAGATAGCTTGACACTCGAACATCGTAGAGAGCTGTTCAATATCTCATTTTAAAGGAAATTAGTTGGGTTAAAAATCTATAGTAACTAAAATAAATTATTTCTAAAAGAGAATAAATTTTTCCACCAAAAACTGCATTTTTGATGTCTTTTCACACTGCAGTCTTTCAAACATAATCGTATACCAGCGATAAGATTTGAACCCACGCCTCCGAAGAGACTGGTGGCTAACACAAGTACCTTGGACCACTCGGCCAGGCTGCCTCTCATAAATAATATATATGTGAATCTGGGTTGCAGCAGTAGCTAGCAACCTAGCAAGAGACGATCAGTTCAATGCTAAGAAATATAAAAACCCAAAACTCCTAAAAATAGTTACATTAAAAGACGATCACTGAAATAACAAACCATTCCATACATTGGACTTAGTTAGCTACTTGATTGTTTGAGTTTCGTCTCTTACTATTTAAAAGAAGAAAAAGCCATAGGCTTTTTCCTGCTTGTATTTATAGTTAAAAAACGAACTCAAGTTCAAAGAAACTGAACACTGTGGTTCATTTATATTATCTTCATTATTTTAGCTAGATTACTACTTAAGAACGACAAAGATGTAAATTCTCTCATTCTTGATTAGATAATGGCTAGATCGAAGCAAGCTATACGCAAGTTGAAAAAACAGTACTACACAAACAACAGAGATAGTAACTTGAAAAGAAAAAAGCAAAGGTATTCAACCGACCAGGGGTATCGAGAAGTAATAATTGAGAGAGCAAAACAAAACAGCGAGATGTTTTATCTCAATGATGAAGATTATAGACATGCAAAAATTGAGACAGCCAAACAAAAGTTCAAGGAGAGTTATCACAATGATGAAGATATACGCATCAAATATAAGAAAAACCAAAAGCAAAGGTATTCAACCGTCCAAGTGCATCGAGAATTACATTAAATTATATAAAGGAACGGTCTATTCAATTAAAAAAAGAAAAAAAAACCTGCTGTTGATGCGGAATATCAACATATTCCGATATGGTTGCAGCCACTTTTCTTGATTTTCAAACCAATATATTTTCCTTGCTTTTCACGCCAAGGGAAAGTTAGTTTCCTAACTAGGGATATTGAACAATGCGGTTCTAATAGTGCACTTCGTTTTTTGATCTGATCCTATTTTTAGTATATAAAGGATCGCTACTTTAAAATTTGTAAGTATAATCCGTATCATGGTTTTATTGATAGCTGAATTACAAACTAAAAGAAATCGAACCCAGCTGGCCTTGAACCACCAACCTTTCGGTTAACAGCCGATCGTGCTAGCAACTTTCACTATGACGTCATTAATTAAATTTGTAAAATTAACAATATGATCCGGGTTGCAGCGGTAGCTAGCAATCCGGGTTGCAGCGGTAGCTAGCAACCTAGTAAGAGACGATCACGTCCAATGTTAAGAAATATAATAGCCCATAGTTCCTAACAAAGGAGTCAGATCAAAACAAAAAGTACACCATTAGAACCGCCTTGTCTGAAACCCCTGTATAGGAAACTTTCTGTCCCTTGGCTTGAACAGCAAGGGAAATATATTGTCTTGAAAATCAAGAAAATTGACTTGAACCACGTTATTCTCCACAAACGGGATATTTTTTTCTTTTTTTCTTTTTTTCTTTTTTTGTATCCAGAGATAGCTTGGCACTGGAACATCGTAGAGGGTTGTTCAATAGCTCATTTTAAAGGAAATTAATTGGGTTAAAAATCTATAGTAACTAAAATTAATTATTTCTAAAAGAGAATAAATTTTTCCACCAAAAACTGCATTTTTGATGTCTTTTCACACTGTAGTCTTTCAAACATAATCGTATACCAGCGGTAAGATTTGAACCCACGCCTCAGAAGAGACTGGTGGCTAACACCAGTGCCTTGGACCACTCAGCCAGGCTGCCTCTCATAAATAAATATATATGTGAATTTGGGTTGCAGCAGTAGCTAGCAACCTAGTAATAGACGATCAGTCCAATGCTAAGAAATATAAAAACCCAAAACTCCTAAAAATAGAGTCAGATCAAAACAAAAGTACATCATTAGAAATACCTTGTCTGAAACCCTACTAGATAAATAATGAACGTCATCATAGTTTTATATTAGAGCTATGACGTGAATAGAGTGACGTCATAATTAGTATATAAGGAAAGTCAAAACTGAAAATTCTCTCATTCTTGATTAGAATAATGGTTAGATCAAAGCAGGCTATACGCAAGTTGAAGAAAGAGTACTACACAAACAACAGAGATAGTAACTTGAAAAGAAAAAAGCAAAGGTATTCAACCGACCAGGTGTATTGAGAAGTAATAATTGAGAGAGCAAAACAAAGGTATTCAACCGACCAGGCGTATCGCGAAGTAATAATTGAGAGAGCAAAAGAAAACAGCAAGATGTGTTATCACAATGATGAAGATTATAGACATGCAAAAATTGAGACAGCCAAACAAAAGATCAAGGAATGGTATGGTAATGATGAACATTACAGAGAAGCAAGAATTAAGCAGGCTAAACAAAAGATCAAGGAGCGTTATCACAATGATAAACTTTATAGAGAAGCAAGAATTGAGCAGGCTAGACAAAAGATCAAGGAGCGTTATCACAATGATAAACTTTATAGAGAAGCAACAATTGAGCAGGCTAGACAAAAGAGCAGGGAACGGTATGATAATGATGAAGATTACCGAAACAAACATAAGAAAAAAGTTGCTACCAGAATAATGGGTAGATACTGGGGTGACAAAAGCTATAATGAAAAAATTAAATTCTCTGCGAGGTTGTACCGAAGAACGCATAAGGACAAAGGGAAAAATTACATTCAGAAATACAAGAAGATGGCAAAAATGCAGGCTGATCTTCGTAAATTGAGAAATATTTTACGCATGTTTTACCAGGATCACGAAAAGTATTCAAAATTACAGATTAAAATTCTCTTTGAAAGAGCGGATGCTGTTGAAAAGTCGGCTAGAAATTCCTTGGCAAAGCTTCATAGTAATATCCAAAAGAAATGTTGTCAGTTTAATGAAAAGCTTCCAAGGTATGGATTGGCAACTGCGGAACAGTTTACAGATGCAATGGAAAATGTTCGACAACACAGTGAATATACGGAGGGGTACTTCTTTGAAATATAATAAAGAACGACCTCTTACCTATACTAAATTTTATACGCCACTAGTAATTCAACAGATAGCATGGCACTGGAACATTGTAGAGAGTTGTTCAATGGCTCATTTTGAAGGAAATTAATGGGGTTAAAATTATATAATAAGGAACGAACTCTAACCTATAGTAACTAAAATATTAAAATAATTAATTACATAAAACCTTGATTTAGTTCATTAAAACTGTGGATTATATAAGTTTCCTCGGTATCATGGTTGTAGAGATAGCTGAAACCTAGTAATTACAATAAAGAACGACACCTTGCCCATGTTAACTGAAACATAAATAGGGATTATGTAATTTCCATCAGTATCATGGCTGTAGAGATGGCTGAAACCTAGTTACGATAAAAGACGATCATTGGAACAACAAACAATTGCATACAATGGAATTAGCTAGCTACTTGATTTTTTGAGACTCGTCTTTCCGGGTTGCAGTGGTAGCTAGCAACCTAGTAAGAGACGATCACGTCCAATGTTAAGAAATGTAAAAACCCATAGTTCCTAAGAGAGGAGTCAGATCAAAACAAAAAGTACACCATTAGAGCCGCCTTGTCAGAAACCCCTGTATAGGAAACTTTCTGTCCCTTGGCTGGAACAGCAAGGGAAATATATTGGCTTGAAAATCAAGAAAAGTGGCAGCTACTACAACATTCTGCCTAAACGGGATATTTTTTTCTTTTTTTCTCTTTTCTTTCTTTTCCACAGATAGCTTGGCACTGGAACATCGTAGAGGGTTGTTCAATAGCTCATTTTAAAGGAAATTAATTGGGTTAGAAATCTATAGTAACTAAAATAAATTATTTCTAAAATTACATTAAAGAGCGAACTATAGTCTATAGTAACTGGAATCTGGGTTGCAGCGGTAGCTAGCAACCTAGTAAGAGTTACATTAAAAGACGATTATCCGGGTTGCAGCGGTAGCTAGCATTACATAAAGGCTCGATCATCGAATTTAAGCTGAAACCAAGTAAAGGACAATTATGCCTCCATATATTCACAGTGATGTATAAGATTTCCCATTACCTCTGTAAACTGTTCCACTGTTGCCGGTCCATACCTTGGAAGCTTTTCACTAAACATGCAACATTTCTTTTGGATATTACTATGAAGTTTTGCGAAAGCATCTCTAGTCCGGGTTGCAGCGGTAGCTAGCAACCTAGTAAGAGACGATCACGTCCAATGTTAAGAAATATAAAAACCCAGAGCTCCTAAAAAACGAGTCAGATCAAAACAAAAAGCACACCATTGAACCGCCTTGTCCGAAACCCCTTTATAGGAAACTTTCTGTCCCTTGGTTTGAAGAGCAAGGGAAATATATTGGCTTGAAAATCAAGAAAATTGACTTTAACCACGTTATTCTCCCCAAATGGGATATTTTTTCTCTTTTCTTTGTATCCAGAGATAGCTTGGCACTGGAACATCGTAGAGAGCTGTTCAATGGCTTATTTTAAAGAAAATTAATTGGGTTACAAATCTTTTGAAACTCAAACAAATTATTTTTAAAACAGGATAAATTTTTCCACTAAAAACTGTATTTTTGATGTCTTTTCAAAGATATTTGATTATTGAATCCGGGTTGCAGCGGTAGCTAGCAACCTAGTAAGAGACGATCACGTCCAATGTTAAGAAATATAAAAACCCATAGTTCCTAACAGAGGAGTCAGATCAAAACAAAATTTATAATAAAGAACGACCTCTTGCCTATAATAAATTTTATACGCCACTTAATTATAGTTTATAATAAAGAACGAACTCTTTCCTATACTAAATAAGCCACTATTCTTATTAAGGTTATATGACTTTTAGGGGTTGTTTCCCCCTTTTTTCAGTGATGGTATAATAAAGAACGACCTCTTGCCTACACTAAATTTATAGACCACTGAACTAGAGTATAGGTTAGTAAGGTTTACATAAAGGACTGATCCGGGTTGCAGCCGTAGCTAGCAACCTAGTAAGAGATATAAAAACCCATAACTCCTAAAAAAGGAGTCAGATCAAAACAAAATGTACACCATTAGAACTGCCTTGTCCGAAATCCCTACAAAGAAAATTTACCGCCCTTTGGCTTGAAAACAAAGAAAATATATTGGCTTGAAAATCAAGTTATAATAAAGAATGGACTCTTGTGTACGTATAATAAAGATCGAACTCTTCCCTATACTAACTTGCATACGCAACTTCACTATAGTTAAGATTAAAGGATTTATATTTTTACATTAAAAGACGATCACTGAAATAACAAACCATTCCATACATTGGACTTAGTTAGCTACTTGATTGTTTGAGTTTCGTCTCTTACTATTTAAAAGAAGATTATAATAAAGATCGAACTCTTCCCTATACTAAAAAACTTGCAAAGACAACTTCACTATAGTGAAGATTACATTATTTATATTATACATCATTATAAATTATAAATGGTTTGAATGTTCGAAGATTATAGAGTTAAAAATTTTCCCACACCGGGAATTGAACCCGGTCCTCTTAAAGAAAATATTAACTACCCTAGCCACTAGACCAAATTGAACTACAAAGAACTATGATTTAAGAACCATATGCATAATATTATTTCACCATACCAATTATAATAAGGCCAAAACAAAATCTTCGACTTGCAACGTCACTTTTGACACATCAGTTAAATCTTCATCAGACTTAAAAACTGTTTTGCTAGTTTTGCAGTAAAGAACAAACCTTAGTCCCCTGTTGCAGCGGTAGCTAGCAACCTAGTAAGAGACGATCACGTCCAATGTTAAGAAATATAAAAACCCATAGTTCCTAAAAAAGGAGTCAGATCAAATTCAAAAGTACACCATTACAACCGCCTTGTCCGAAACCCCTGTATAGTAAACTTTCTGTCCCTTGGCTTGAACAGCAAGGGAAATATATTGGTTACAGTAAAGAACAAACTTCCAGCCCATAGTAACTAAAATAAGATTATAATTTAAGACTCAAACAAGTAATTTGTTTTTATTGTAAAGAACGAATTCTTGCCTATACTAACTTTTATAGGCCACTTAACTGTAGTATGGGCTTGATAAAGTCAATATAATAAAAATTGCCCCCAACAGGTAATGAACCCCGGTTACCCGCGTGACCACCGGGTGTGATTACCATTGTACAATCAGAGACTTATGAAAAATATGTTACATATAAGACATGATACTAAATTCGTTAATACACTAAAAAATTATATAAGGAATCGGTCTGGTTAATTATAAGTGGGGATTATGCTATCCGGGTTGCAGCGGTGCTAGCATTCCGGGATGCAGTGGTAGCTAGCAATCTGGGTTGCAGCGGTAGCTAACAACCGAGTAAGACGATCACGCCCCATAGTAAAAAATGAAATAGTCCTAAACTCCTAAAACTAGAATTGGATAAAAAAAAATGAAGTACATTATTAGAACCGCCCTGTCAGAAACCCCTATATAGGAAACTTACCGTCCCTTAGTTTCAACAACAAGGAAAATATATTGGCTTGAAAATCAAGAAAAGTGACAGCTATTATGATATTCTGCATTCACGGCATCTTTTTTGGTTTTGGTTTTTTCCTTCTCAGCTATGTAGGCACTAGAAAAACCATGACGTAATAAGTGACGTGACGTAATATCTAACAGCGATTGTGTACTAATAACCGTATATGACGTAATGAGTGACTTGACGTAAGAGCGACCCGTATAGTAAGCGAACTGTATTGTAAGAGTGACCCGTCTCAATAGTAACCAAAGCTCAAAAAAACGGAATTTTAACATCAATAGATACATCAAAAGAATTGTGTTTTTATGCTTAATTTAAATATTTAAGTTTCATCAAGTTTACTCTGATCCATCAACAGTTACAAGCCTGAGAAAATTTGCCTTGTTTTCAAAAAAGCTATTATAAAACACGACCTCTTGTCTATACTAACTTTTATAGGCCACTTAACTATAGCATAGGCTAGTAGAGTTGTATTTATCCGGGCTGCAGTGGTAGCTAGCAACCTAGTAAGAGACGATCACGTCCAATGTTAAGAAATATAAAAACCCATAGCTCCTAAAAAAGGAGTCAGATCATTACATAAAAACTCGATCTAGTTCATTAACACTGGGGATTATATAAGTTTCAGCGGTATCATGGTTGTAGAGATAGCTGAAACCTAGCAAAGAACAAACCATGGCATAGTAACTTGAAATTTTACTAAGGGTTGTGGTTCACCCTTTACTAGGCTGCAGGTACCCCTGCAACCATGATGGTTGTGACTTCTGGTTATGACGTCAAGCATTATTTTATTTCGCATAATATCAGGGTTGCAGCGGTAGCTAGTCAAACAGTTGGTGGTAACGAACTGTATAGTAAGAGCGAATCGTCCCAATAGTAACTGAAACTCTAAGAAGCAGAATTTTGATACCAATAGATACATCAAAAGAATCAGATTTTTATGCTGATTTTAAATATATAAAGTTACGAACCTGAGGAAATTTGCCTTATTTTCATTACATAAAAGATCGATGTGGTTCATTATAAATTATAAAAGGTTCGAAATTATAATGTAAATTATAATGTTCGAAGATTATAGAGTTAAAAATCTTCCTATACCGGGAATTGAACCCGGGCCTCTTAGACAAAGCCAGCTATCCTATCCGCTAGACCATACGGAACTATAAAATAGTATGATTTAAGAACAATATGCATATTATTATTTCATCATACTAATCCGGGTTGCAGCGGTATCCGGGTTGCTGCGGTAGCTAGTAACCTAGTAAGAGACGATCACGTCCAATGTTAAGAAATATAAAAACCCTTAACTCCTAAAAATAGAGTCAGATCAAAACACAAAGTACACCATTAAAATCGCCTTGTTCGAAACCCCTTCTAAGGAAACTTACCACCCTTTGGCTTGAATAACAAAAAAAATATACTGGCTTGAAAATCAAGAAAATCGACTTCAACCACGTTATTCTCCACAAACAGGATATTTTTTTCTTTCTTTCTTCTTTTCCACAGATAGCTTGGCATTACAGTAAAGAACAAACTTCCTGCCCATAGTAACTAAAATAAGATTATAATTATTTATGTTAAAGATTGATCAATGATGCCATAATTGTAGGTTGTAGCCAGGTTGTCTCTTACTATTCAAATTAAGAAAAAGCCATAGGCTTTTTCCTGTTTGTAATAGAGTAATACAGGTTGCAGCGGTAGCTAGCAACCTAGTAAGAGACGATCCCCTCCAATGTTAAGAAATATAAAAACCCATAACTCCCAAAAAAAATCAGATCAAAATAAGAAGTACACTATTAGAACCGCCCTGCCCAAAATCCGGGTTGCAGCGGTAGCTAGCAATCCGGGTTGCAGCGGTAGCTAGCAACCTAGTAAGAGACGATCACGTCCAATGTTAAGAAATATAAAACCCCCCAACTCCTGAAAAAAGAGTCAAATCAAAACAAAAAGTACACCATGAGAACCGCCGTGTCCGAAACCCTTATATAGGATCCGGGTTGCAGCGGTAGCTAGCAACCTAGTAAGAGACGATCACCTCCAATGTTAAGAAATATAAAACCCCCTAACTCCTGAAAAAAGAGTCAGATCAAAACAAAAAGTACACCATTAGAACCGCCTTGTCCGAATCCTCTATAAAGGAAACTAACCGCACTTTGGCTTGAATAACAAAGAAAATATATTGGCTTGAAAATCAAGAAAATTGACTTTTACCACGTTATTCTCCACAAACGGGATATTTTTTTCTTTCCGCTTTTTTTTCCTCCTCCGCTAGTTGGGCACTGGAAAATCATAGAGAGCTGTATAATAGCTCTTTTTAAAGGCAATTGCAACATCTAGTGCCTTTTGTAATTAAAAATAAAATACTTTTTAAAGTAGAATCAATTTTTTCAAAAAAATTGCATTTTTGATGTATTTTCATACTGCAGTCTTTTCAAAGATATTTGAATTTTTAAGCAATCAAACAGTTCATGGTAATGAACTCTATAGTAATAATAGCTACTTGTCTCAATAGTAACCGAAATTCCTGGAACCAAAATTTTCTTTTTTGGCTTAATATAATAAAGAACGAACTCTTGCCTATACTAAATTTTATACGCCACTTAATTATAGTATAGGTTAGTACAGTTATTATATTTAAGGTCAATATATTAAAAATTTCCACTAAAAGACGGTCATTGGAATAAAAACCCAATACATACATTTGATTTAGTTAGCTACTTGATTGTTTGAGGCTAGTCTCTTACTATTTCAAAGAAGAAAAAGCCGTAGGCTTTTTCCTGTTTGTAATCAATTAGAAAGAGTTCTACCTTTAATGTAATGTAATAAAGATCAAACTCTTCCCTCTACTAACTTGCATACGCAACTTCACTATAGTTAAGATTACAGTATTTATATTTTTACATTAAAAGACGATCACTGAAATAACAAACCATTCCATACATTGGATTTAGTTAGCTACTTGATTGTTTGAGTTTTACTACTTAAGAACGACAAAGATCTAAATGTTCTCATTCTTGATTAGAATAATGGTTAGATCGAAGCAAGCTATACGCAAGTTGAAAAAACAGTACTACACAAACAACAGAGATAGTATCTTGAAAAGAAATACATAAAGGATCGATGTGGCTCACTATAAATTATAAAAGGTTTAGAGCTTCTAATTTTCGAAGATTATAGAGTTAAAATTTTTCCCATATCAAGAATCGAACCCATGCCTGCTAGGTGAAAGCCAGCTATCCTATCTGCTAGACCATAGGGGACTATAAATATGTATGATTTAAGAACCATATTATGTTTAAGAGGTAATTACTTGGAAAAAAAAAAAAAAAAAAAAAAAAAAAAAAAAAAAAAAAAACTGTCGTCCTAATCCAGCAATTGAGACAAATGTGCACTTGAACGAGGCTTTTACCTTACCCATCTATCCAACTACCTAGGACCAAACAGTATACCCGAACCGTCAACCAAATAGAAATGTCCAAGTCCATGCAAAGTCGTCATCAATAAATGTAAGTCGTTGTAAATTTACAAGCAAAAGCACCTTAAATCCAGAAAAATATTTCCAAGTAGAACCTTCCGTTTAGGGCTCAACAGAAGAAATACCACCTGCCTTAACGGGTTTCGAGGCTTTACTTTCTTTACCCGGCACGGTGGAGCCTCTACCATAAGATCTATATGGTAACCCTATGTCAGGTAAAACTTGTGAAATACATGAATACTAGTCAAGCTATTAAAAATTACATACAAAAAGTGTTTCAATGTTTCCTTAATAAAATCCCAGAGGTCACTGCCAGAAACCATTCTGGAACAAATGAAGACATGTCCAGATGTATCTTTTATTGGTATCTGGAACCAATTACCAATTTAAAGATCCTCAAGCTTGTTTGAAAACCACTACAAACTCAAACTTCCAAAAAAGAAAAGCGCAAGAGAAATTATATTAAAATACCATTCAGTATTTCTTTATAATTTTTTGTATATTTACTTAAAAGTTCATGATACATAAAACTAAATTTTTTGAATTGCCAACTAATGTATAATAAAGAACGACTTCTTGCCTATACTAAATTTTATACGCCACTTAATTATAGTATAAGTTCAACAGTTAGCTTTGCATTGGAACATCGTAGAGAGTTGTTTAATGGCTCATTTTAAAGAAAATTAATGGGGTTAAATACCTTTTGTAATTAAAACAAATTATTTTTATTACATGAAGAAATTCTAATTATATTCCTTAAGAATTTACAGTAAAGAACGATGTCTCTCCCATACTAACTGATATATGGTGGTTCCAGGTGTAATCCGGGTTGCAGCGGTAGCTAGCAACCTAGTAAGAGACGATCCAGTCCAATGTTAAGAAATATAAAAACCCATAGCTCCTAAAAAAGGAGTCAGATCAAAACAAAAATTACACCATTAGAACCGCCTTGTCCGAAACCCCTGTATAGGAAACTTTCTGTCCCTTGGCTTGAACAGCAAGGGAAATATATGGGGTTGAAAATCAATAAAATTGACTTTAACCACGTTAGTCTCCCCAAACGGGATATTTTTTTTTTTCTTTTTTTGTATCCAGAGATAGCTTGGCACTGGAACATCGTAGAGGGTTGTTCAATAGCTCATTTTAAAGGAAATTAATTGGGTTAAAAAACTATAGTAACTAATTACATAAAGGACGAATATAGCAAATCATAAATGGTGCTTGTCAATTATCCGGGTTGCAGCGGTAGCTAGCAATCCGGGTTGCCGTGGTATCCGGGTTGCAGCGGTAGCTAGCAACCTAGTAAGAGACGATCACGTCCAATGTTAAGAAATATAAAAACCCATAGTTCCTAACAAAGGAGTCAGATCAAATTCAAAAGTACACCATTAGAACCGCCTTGTCCGAAATCCCTGTATAGGAAACTTTCTGTTCCTTGGCTTGAAACAGAAAAGGAAATATATTGACTTAAAAATCAAGAAGAGTGGCAGGTATTACAACATTCTGCCTAAACGGGATATTTTTTTTTCTTTTTTTCTCTTTTCTTTCTTTTCCACAGATAGCTTGGCACTGGAACATCGTAGAGAGTTGTTCAATGGCTCATTTTAAAGGAAATGAATTGGGTTAAAAATATATAATAAATAAAATAAATTATTTCTAAAAGAGAATAAATTTTTCCACAAAAAACTGCATTTTCGATGTCTTTTCACACTGTAGTATTTCAAACATCCGGGTTGCAGCGGTATCTAGCAACCTAGTAAGAGACGATCACGTCCAATGTTAAGAAATATAAAAACCCATAGTTCCTAAAAAAGGAGTCAGATCAAAACAAAAAGTACACCATTAGAACCGCCTTGTCCGAAACCCCTGTATAGGAAACTTTCTTTCCCTTGGCTTGAACAGCAAGGGAAATATATTGGCTTGAAAATCAAGAAAAGTGGCAGCTATTACAACATTCTGCCTAAATGGGATATTTTTTTTTCTTTTCTTTTGTATCCAGAGATACCTTGACACTGGAACATCGTAGAGGGTTGTTCAATAGCTCATTTTAAAGGAAATTAATTGGGTTGAAAATCAATAGTAACTAAAATAAATTATTTCTAAAAGAGAATAAATTTTTCCACCAAAAACTGCATTTTCGATGTCTTTTCACACTGCAGATCACTGAAATAACAAACCATTCCATACATTGGACTTAGTTAGCTACTTGATTGTTTGAGTTTCGTCTCTTACTATTTAAAAGAAGAAAAAGCCGTAGGCTTTTTCCTGTTTGTATTTATAGTTAAAAAACGAACTCAAGTCCAAAGAAACTGAACACTGTGGTTCACTCATATTATCTTCATTATTTTAGCTAGAATGTAAATAAACAAATTTCTTTTTTAAATTTTACAATAAGGAACGAACTGTAACCCATAGTAACTTAAGTATTAAATCAAACAGTTTGTGGTCATAACAATGAGTTTTACAATAAAGAATGACACCTAGCCCATGTTAACTGATTATCCGGGTTGCAGCGGTAGCTAGCAACCTAGTAAAAGACGATCACGTCCAATGTTAAGAAATATAAAAACCCATAGTTCCTAAAAAAGGAGTCAGATCAAAACAAAAAGTACAACATTAGAACCGCCTTGTCCGAAACCCCTGTATAGGAAACTTTCTCTCCCTTGGCTTGAACAGCAAGGGAAAAATATTGGCTTGAAAATGAAGAAAAGTGGCAGCTATTACAACATTTTGCCTAAAAGGGATATTTTTTTCTCTTTTCTTTTGTATCCAGAGATAGCTTGGCACTGGAACATCGTAGAGGGTTGTTCAATAGCTCATTTTAAAGGAAATTAATTGGGTTAAAAATCTATAGTAACTAATTCACACACAAGAGCTAGTAAGGCAGGGGCATTATGCTATGTCGACACTAGTGGCAATGGGTCACCTAGGTTTTCCAATAGATCAACTGAAAACAGCGTACTACAATTTTATTCGACCCATTCTTGAATATGCGTGTCCCGTTTGGGGCCCGCAAGTTCGTCACATAGATTATTTAAGTGATGATTTCGAGGGGATCCAGGAACGAGCCGTAAAGTTCATTCTTTGCGACAAATATGTAGATTACAGCTCCGCTATGAAGTCATTTAAAATACCAAGCCTTCGTGATCGCCAATTTCAGCTGATGATTCGTTTTGACCAGTTTTTATTGTCTAGTCCTGTACATCGGACGATATTACCACCTGAAATGCCTGTCCGCGCAAATACCAGAAGCAAGATCAAGCTTATGCCCGTCTCGTGCCGCACAAACAGACTCAGTAACTCCTTTGTTCCTTTCTCTACAAGTGCTTTTAATAAAATGTAGTGAAGTGTTTTTCAAACAGCGCCTTTAGTGCATTTTTTTAATGTTTCTACGACAGCTGTTTTCATTAAACTTATTGTGATTCTGGTTTGACCAAGAAAGTCGGAAAATTACTATGACAGTCAGAATAGTCTAAGCAAAAATAGAAGGAACTAGAAAAAAAAGTCAGAAAGACTTATAGCAAGTCGGAAGAAAAAGGTCAGATGGAAGAAGCCTGGAGGAGACCAAAAACGTCAGAATAGCCAGATAGAACTTGGAAGAAATTAAATTAGTTAAAAAGGAATAGAGCAGCTCGGAAGGCCGTAAAGGAAATCAGAATGTGGTAAATGAAGTCGACGGGACGAAAGGAGGCTACAGGAGACCAAGATCGCCAGAAAAGCACTAGGAAAAGTCGGAATTAACTAAAACTAACTAGAGGAGACCAAGAACGTTGGAAAAAGACTCGAGCAAGACAGAGGGCAACAAAGGAAGTCATAAGCCAGCAAAGGAAGTCACATGGGACTAAAGGAGGCTTGAAGAAACAAAGAACGTCGAAAGAGGACTATGAAAGCCAGAATAGTCTAGAGAAAACTGCAAGACTCTAGAAAAGTCAAAAAGGAACAGATTATAGTAAGGAACCAACTCTACTGAATTAATAATAATTCATTCAATCTTGAAAATAACGAATTACAGCAGAGACTTGTATGTTATTATAAGTGAGCTACAAGTTTTAAAAAAGTCCACCAAGATTTGAACTCAGATCTCAAGATTCATTGTCAGGAGTGCTAGCCATTACACCATAAAACCTTAATATCAGAAATTGTTCAAACAGTATGTGATGCAGACATATTTTATGCTGAACCATGTTTCTTTTGCAATATTTAATGCGACATAGTCCAGGTTGCAGTGGTAGCTAGCAACCTAGTAAGAGACGATCACGTCCAATGTTAAGAAATATAAAAATTATAATAAAGAACGACCTCTTACCTATGCTAAATATTATACGCCACTTAATTATAGTATAGGTTATCCGGGTTGCTACAGTAAAGAACGATCTCTCATCCATAGTAACTGATAAATGGTGGTTCCAGGGGTAGTACACTTGAGGTTCATCTCTTACTATTTAAAAGAAGAAAAAGCCGTAGGCTTTTTCCTGTTTGTAATGATATAGCATAAAAGAAAACCCAAGTGGTAACTGATTACAGTAAAGAGCGATCTCTCGCTCATAGTAACTGATTTGTCAATTAGGTCTTTTTATACATAATTATCCATTATTATATAAAACACAGTAATTTTTGGGGGGATTTTATAATAAAGAACGAACTCTTGCCTATATTAACATGTATAGGCAACTTAACTATACTTAATAATTAGACTTATTTAGTCCGGGTTGCAGCGGTAGCTAGCAACCTAGTAAGAGACGATCACGTCCAATGTTAAGAAATATAAAAACCCCTAACTCCTAAACAAATATATTAAAGATCGAACTCTTCCCTATACTAACTTGCATAGGCAACTTCACTATAGTGAAGATTACAGTATTTATATTATACATCATTATAAATTATAAAAGGTTCGAATGTTCGAAGATTATAGAATTAAAATTTTCCCACACCGGGAATCGAACCCGGTCCTCCTAAGTGAAAGTTAACTATCCTAGCCACTAGACCAAATGGGACCATAAATAAGTATGATTTAAGAACCATATGCATATTACTATTTCACCATACCAATTATAATAAGGCCAAAACAAAATCGTCGAATTGCAACCTTACTTTAGACAAATCAGTTAAATCTTCATCAGACTTAAAAACTGTTTTGCTAGTTTTGCAGTAAAGAACGAGCCTTAGCCCATAGTAGCAGAAATAAGAATACCTAGGTTGCAGCGGTAGCTAGCAACCTATTAATTACATAATCTGGGTTGCAGTGGTAGCTAGCAACCTAGTAAGAAACGCACAATTAAAAGATGATCAATAGAAGAACAAACCATTGCTTATATTGGACTTAGTTTTTACATTAAAAGACGATCACTGAAATAACAAATCATTCCATACGTTGGGCTTAGTTAGCTACTTGATTGTGTGAGTTTCGTCTCTTACTATTTAAAAGAAGAAAAAGCCGTAGGCGTTTTCCTGTTTTCCGGGTTGCAGCGGTAGCTAGCAACTTAGTAAGAGACGATCACGTCCAATGTTAAGAAATATAAAAACCCATAGTTCCTAACAGAGGAGTCAGATCAAATTAAAAAGTACACCATTAGAACCGCCTTGTCCGAAACCCCTGTATAAGAAACTTTCTGTCCCTTGGCTTGAACAGCAAGGGAAATATATTGGCATGAAAATCAAGAAAATTGACTTTAACCACGTTATTCTCCCCAAACGGGATATTTTTTTCTTTTTTCTTTTTTCTTTTTCTTTTCCACAGATAGCTTGGCACTGGAACATCGTAGAGGGTTGTTCAATAGCTCATTTTAAAGGAAATTAATTGGGTTAAAAACCTTTTGTAACTAAAATAAATTATTTCTAAAAGAGAATAAATTTTTCCACCAAAAACTGCATTTTTGATGTCTTTTCACACTGCAGTCTTTCAAACATAATCGTATACCAGCGGTAAGATTTGAACCCACTCCTCCGAAGAGACTGGTGGCTAACACCAGTGTCTTGGACCACTCGGCCAGGCTGCCTCTAATAAATAAATATATATGTGAATTTGGGTTGCAGCAGTAGCTAGCAACCTAGTAAGAGACGATCAGTCCCATGCTAAGAAATATAACAAAACTCCTAAAAATAGAGTAAGATCAAAACAAAAGTACATCATTAGAACTACCTTGTCTGAAACCCTACTAGATAAATAATGAATGTCGTAGCTTTATATTAGAGCTATGAAGTGAATAGAAAAACACGAAATTATATTTTTGTTTCTGATGACGTCATGAAATAATATCATTGCGCCTTGACGTCATAATCCGGGTTGCAGCGGTAGCTAGCAACCTAGTAAGAGACGATCACGTCCAATGTTAAGAAATATAAAAACCCATAGTTTCTAAAAAAGGAGTCAGATCAAAACAAAAGTACACCATTAGAACCGCCTTGTCCGAAACCCCTGAATAGGAAACTTTCTGTCCCTTGGCTTGAACAGAAAGGGAAATATATTGGCTTTAAAATCAAGAAAAGTGGCAGCTACTACAACATTCTTCCTAAACGGGATATTTTTTTCTTTTTTTTTTTCTTTGTTTACAGTAAAGAACGATCACTCATGCATAGTAACTGATGTATGGTGGTTCCAGGGGTAGTTACTTGTGGTTCGTCTCTTACTATTTCAAAGAAGAAAAAGCCATAGGCTTTTTCCTGTTTGTAATGATATAGCATAAAACAAATTCCAAGTTGTAATTGACGTCATCCTTGTCCGGGTTGCAGCGGTAGCTAGCAACCTAGTAAGAGACGATCACGTCCAATGTTAAGAAATATAAAAACCCATAGTTCCTAACAAAGGAGTCAGATCAAAACAAAAAGTACACCATTAGAACCGCCTTGTCCGAAAACCCTGTATAGGAAACTTTCTGTCCCTTGGCTTGAACAGCAAGGGAAATATATTGGTTTGAAAATCAAGGAAATTGACTTTAACCACGTTATTCTCCCCAAACGGGATATTTTTTTCTCTTTTCTTTTTTCTTTTCCACAGATAGCTTGGCACTGGAACATCGTAGAGGGTTGTTCAATAGCTCATTTTAAAGGAAATTAATTGGGTTAAAAATCTATAGTAACTAAAATAAATTATTTCTAAAAGAGAATAAATTTTTCCACCAAAAACTGCATTTTTGATGTCTTTTCACACTGCAGTCTTTCAAACATAATCGTATACCAGCGGTAAGATTTGAACCCACGCCTCCGAAGAGACTGGTGGCTAACACCAGTGTCTTGGACCACTCGGCCAGGCTGCCTCTTATAATTTGGGTTGCAGCAGTAGCTAGCAACCTAGTAAGAGACAATCAGTCCCATGCTAAGAAATATAAAACCCAAAACTCCTAAAAATAGAGTAAGATCAAAACAACAGTACATCATTAGAACTACCTTGTCTGAAATCCTACTAGATAAATAATGAATTTCGTCATAGCTTTATATTAGAGCTATGATGTGAATAGAAAAACACGAAATTATATTGTTGTTTCTGATGACGTCATGAAATAATATCATTGCGCCATGACGTCAATAAAATCATTACTCCGTGACGTCATTTTTATCCGGGTTGCAGCGGTAGCTAGCTACCTAGTAAGAGACGATCACGTCCAATGTTAAGAAATATTAAAACCCATAGTTCCTAAAAAAGGAGTCAGATCAAAAAAGAAAGTACACCATTAGAACCGCCTTGTCTGAAACCCCTATATAGAAAACTTTCTGTTCCCTGGCTTGAACAGCAAGGGAGATATATTGGCTTGAAAATCAAGAAAAGTGGCAGCTACTACAACATTCTTCCTAAACGGGATATTTTTTTCTTTTTTTCTTTTTTTCTTTGTTTCCAGAGATAGCTTGGCACTGGAACATCGTAGAGGGTTGTTCAATAGCTCATTTTAAAGGAAATTAATTGGGTTAAAAACGTTTTGTAACTAAAATAAATTATTTCTAAAAGAGGAAAAAGTTTTCCACTAAAAACTGCATTTTTGATGTCTTTTCACACTGCAGTCTTTCAAACATTACATTATTATAATAAAGAACGACCTCTTTCCTATACTAAATTTTATAGGCCGCTTAACTATAGTATAGGCTAGTACAGTTATTATATTTAAGGTCAATATATTAAAATTTTCCACTAAAAGGTGGTCATTGGAATAAAAACCCAAAACATACATTTGAGTTAGTTAGATACTTGATTGTTTGAGGCTAGTCTCTTACTATTTCAAAGAAGAAAAAGCCGTAGGCTTTTTCCTGTTTGTAATCAATTAGAAAGAGTTCTACCTTTAATGTAATGTAATAAAGATCAAACTCTTCCCTATATTTATAATCCGGGTTGCAGCGGTAGCTAGCAACCTAGTAAGAGACGATCACGTCCAATGTTAAAAAAATATAAAAACCCCAAACTCCTATGAAAAGAGTCAGATCAAAACAAAAAGTACACCATTAGAACCGCCTTGTCCGAAATCCCTATATAGGAAACTTACCGCCCTTTGGCTTGAATAACAAAGAAAATATATTGGCTTGAAAATCAAGAAAATTGACTTGAACCACGTTATTCTCCACAAACGGGATATTTTTTTCTTTCTTTCTTTTCCACAGATAGCTTGGCACTGGAACATCGTAGAGAGTTGTTCAATGGCTCATTTTAATGGAAATCTCTAGATCTAGCGCTATTTGTACTTAATTTCTTTTAAATTAATTATTTTGTACGAAAAACATCATTTTTTATATACAATATTGATCAATGACGTCATAGTCTTTGGATGTAGTTAGTACATAAAGTCTCGATCATTGAATTTAAGCTGAAACTAAGTAAAGGACAATTATGCCTCCATATATTCACAGTGATGCATAAGATTTCCCATTACATCCGTAAACTGTTCCATAGTTGCCGGTTCATACCTTGGAAGCTTTTCACTAAACATGCAACATTTCTTTTGGATATTACTATGAAGTTTTGCGAAAGTATCTCTAGCTGACTTTTCATCAAAATCCATTCTTTCACAGATAATTTTAATCTTTAATTTTGAATATTTTTCGTAATCCCGGTAAAACATTTGTAAAATTTTTCTCAATTTACTAAGATCAGCCTGCATTGTTGCCACCTTTTTGGACTTCTGAATATAATTTTTAATTTTGTCCTTAATGCTGCGTTCTTTGCAGCTTGTGTAAACTGCAAAAATATCCATGGTATCCGAGCAATAGTTTGAATATTTCAATCAAGCTAGAAAAATACCTTAAAATGTTAAAATTAGTTTTATTTTTGGTTAGGTTCTAACTACCCGATCTGGGATTTACTATGTATTTTCAGACCAAAAAATTCAATTTTTTAATATATTTTATTTTTTCAGTTTAGAATCGCTAAGGTTGTTATGTAAACTTCAAACATATTTATGATATCTGAGCAATAATTTTAATCTTTTCATTCAAACTAACAAAATACCTGAAAATTAAAAAATTGGTTTTATTTTTTGTTAGGTTATGGGTACATGATACGAGTCTTAAGAAGTGTTAATTAGATAAGAATATTATTTCTTGTTTTGTAATAAGATGCCTTTTAAACGAGTTATACGTAATTTAAAAAAAAACAGTACTATGCAAAAAACAGAGACAACATCTTGAAAAGAGAAAAGTAAAGGTATTCAACCGACAAGGCGTATCGAGATGCGAAAATTGATAGTGACAAACAGCGTTATTATAATGATCAAGTTTATAGACACGCGAAAATTGATAGTGACAAACAGCGTTATTATAATGATGAAGTTTATAGACACGCAAAAATTGATAGTGACAAACGGCGTTATTATAATGATGAAGTTTATAGACATGCGAAAATTAATAGTGAAAAACAGCGTTATTTTATGATTATGAAATTTATAGACATGCGAAAATTGATAGTGAAAAACAGCGTTATTATAATGATGCAGATTATTGACATGCAAAAACTGACAATGAAAAACATGTTTATTATAATGATGAAGTTTACAGACATTAAAAAATTACGATAACAAAACAAAAACGCAAGAAACGGTATGATAATGATTAACATCACTGAAACAAACATAAGAAAAAAATTGCTACCAGAATAATGGGTAGATACTTGGGTGACAAAAGTTATAATGAAAAAATTAAATTCTCTGCGAGGTTGTACCGAAGAACACAAAAGCACAAAGGGAAAAATTACATTCAGAAATACAAGAAGATGGCAAAAATGCAGGCTGATATCCGTAAATTGAGAAACATTCTACGCATGTTTAACCAGGATCACAAAAAGCATTCAAAATTACAGATTAAAATTATCTTTGAAAGAGCGGATGCTTTTGAAAAGTCGGCAAGAAATGCTTTGGCAAAGCTTCATAGTAATATCCAAAAGAAATGTTGTCAGTTTAATGAAAAGATTCCAAGGTATGGATTGGCAACTGCGGAACAGTTTATAGATGCAATGGAAAATGTTCGACAACACAGTGAATATACGGAGGCGTACTTCTTAGAAAATTCGTATATTAATTTTGGAAGGAGCAATTGCAGTTTATGTAGCAGCAATAAAAATATATATATGCAAGCATACCTATCAACAGCGAAGGAAAAGCAATGTTTTTCTTTTATGTCGAAAACGAGCCTTTTAGGGTTATTAGTATGTCTTTGTAAGACTAATGATTTAGATCAAATTCCTGGGACACCACCTGAAGAAAAAAGTATTTCTAACTGTGTTTTAAACAGTTCTTTTAGTTCTACTGAATATTTGGCACAAAATGCTCTGTATTGTAGAACAGACTGTCCTGAAAAGTACAAGACCACTATTGAAAAATGCTCTGAAACTAGATCTGACAAGGAAATTATGATGGCTGTAATCACCTTTAACAATCTGAGTAAACATTCAAAACCAAAAATTTGGCAGCAGGTTACTCGGCAATGTCATCCTGATATCTGCAAGCTCTATCTGACGGATATTGAATTATGTCAAATTCTTTTTGAAATCCTTGAAAATAATATAGCATTAAAATTTTCAACTGACAAAGGGGTTAATTTCTACCTTGGCCGCTTGGATTATTGTGAAATCAATTACAGGGACACAAGAAAGCATGGCCATTTGTTATACTGTAGCCCAAATGAGAGATGTCAGAGCTATTTGCGTTCTCTAAGGGCACTAGCTCCACATTTTCCTGTCTTGACCTGTTTCATTAATAGCGTATATAAGGTAGTATCAAAATCTAAGATTATACAACATATTAATCTACTAAAAGTCAAGGGCTCGTACAAGGAACTAAGTCATTATTTAGAAGAAGTGTCAAGTAGACTCTGTCGTAATAGTCAAGACGTCATCTACGGTGATAGCAATATTAGAGTTTATGTGGATGAAAATACTATAATAAAATTATTTGGTGAGAGCCTTGATAAGGTAGCTAACATCAGGGATGTATACCCCACAATGCACTGTGACAGTTGCGAGCAGATAAAGACAAAATACCAATTGAAGAGTCTAAGATTCCTTTCAAATAAGAAAGGTTTTGATGTAATGTTGGCCACGATTTTAGAACACCTCCAACAGGACATACTCAAAGATGACAGAGAACAGCTAATTCATTGTACAGGTTGGAAAGAGGATGTCATAGATTCATTCTCTGTCTGTGATTACTGTGCTGGGAAAATGTTGAAAAGTCAGGAGAATGTCCGAACAGTATTAAATAACCTTCATATCGACTGTACACCGGAATGTATAGTGTTTAAATAATTTTGAAATGGTTTACAGTAAAGAACGATCTCTGGCCCATAGTAACTGATATAAGGTGGTTTATATTATCCGGGTTGCAGCGGTAGCTAGCAACCTAGTAAGAGACGATCACGTCCAATGTTAAGAAATAAAAAAACCATAGCTCCTAAAAAAGCAGTCAGATCAAAACAAAAGTACACAATTAGAACCGCCTTGTCCGAAACCCCTGTATAGGAAATTACAGTAAAAAACGATCTCTTACCCTTAGTAACTGATTACATAATTATAATAAAGAACGACTTCTTCCCTATGATAAATTTTATACGCAACTTAATTATCTGCGGTATTACAATAAAGAACGACACCCAGCCATCAAGTAATTTCCATCAGTATCATGGCTGTAGAGATGGCTGAAATCTAGTAAAGAACAAACCATTACGGTAAAAAACATTTCATGTTAAAGATAGCAACCTAGTAAGAGACGATCACGTCCAATGCTAAGAAATATAAAATTAATTTTTTATATACAATATTGATCAATGACGTCATAGTCGTTGGATGTAGTTGGTATTACATAAAGGATCGATCATCGAATTTAAGCTGAAATATAATAAAGAACGATCTCTTGCCTATACTAAATTTTATACGGGACAGGTGAGAAAAAACATGTTTCCGGGTTACAGCGGTAGCTAGCATTCTAGCAAGAGACGATAACGTCCAATATTAAGAAATATAAAAACCCATAATTCCTAAAAATAGAGTCATATCAAAACAAAAAGTACACCATTAGAACCACCTTGTCCGAAAAACCTGTATAGGAAACTTTCTGTCCCTTGGTTTGAACAGCAAGGGAAATATATTGCCTTGAAAATCAATAAAAGTGGCAGCTACTAAGGCATTCTGCCTAAACGGCATCTTTTTTTCTTTCTTTCTTTTCCACAGATAGCTTGGCACTGGAACATCGTAGAGAGTTGTTCAACAGCTCATTTTAAAGGAAATTAAAGAGAATTACTCGGTTATTTATAGTAATTTCTTCTCATTTTGGGTTTCATTTATTTATCGGTGCTGATTTGTTGTAGCTTCACGCTAGGTAGATTATTCGATTTTATTTTTTGCTGATTTTTGGTTTAATGAAGTTCTTTACTTTATTACATTAAGAAACGAATTCGTGGTCATAATAAAGGGTTGCGTAATGGCTCATTTTAAAGTAAAGTACTCTATATAGAAACCTTTTGCAATAAACAAAAATAATTATTATTATAAAATAAACGTTAAGATATTTAAAAAAAAACTAACTATAGGCCATAGTAACTAATTTAATTTTAAAAAGAAATTACATTAAAGAACGAACTGTTGCACATAGTAAACGATAAAATTGTTTAGTGAAGGTAGCGAAGAAAAGAAAATTTAGCCTACACTAACTAATTTACTTTTCAAACATAAGAAACAACGGCAGAATCCTACATTACATTAAAGGACGAGTACTGTACATTAAACAGTTCTGGGTAACGAACTGTATAGTAAGACCGACCCGTCTACATAGAAACATAAACTCTAAAAAATTGAATTGTTTACTCTAGACCATCAAAAGTTATTTGCCTAGGAAAATATACCTTACTTTCAAAAAAGGGACCCCCCCCCCCCTTAGTCATAGGATCTTAATGAAAATCACACCATCAGATTCTGCGTATCAGAGAACCTTTTGTAGGGGTTTTAAGCTCCTATCTGCAAAAATGTGGAATTTTTTATTTTTTGCCAGAAGAAAGATCACGGATAAGTTTTTATTTGTTGTTTTTTCACCATGGCGATTGTAGCAACCTAGAGGTCCTAGAATGTTGCGTTCAAATGGAAATTGAAAGTTCTAGTGCATTTTTTTATTAAAAAAATTAAATTTAAAAATATATTTTACAAAAGAACCACATTTTTGATGTCTTTTCATACTGCAGTCTTTTCATAGATATTTGATCTCTGAAGCAATTAAAGAGTTCGCGACGAACTGTTTAGTAAGAGTCACTTGTCTTAATAGTAACCGAAACTCCAAAAAGTGGGCTTGACATTATTTTTGGACTTATTCCTCATCAATCGGTTCATAATTCTAATTTTCAAAAAGAAAAAGATACTAAAACAGCAAACTTTTATATGTTCGCTATAGTATATATTAAGCTTTTGCATATAATGTATTTAGGCTACATCTGGTCAAATTAGAAGGGCTGAAAATACAACTCAGGCAGCAGTGGTTACTGTATTTGGAAAGAGAACTGAATGGGAATCGAATGTAATATTTTTCCAATCGGAATTTTGATACCAGTAGATACATCAAAAGAATCGTATTTTTATGATGATTTTTAAGTATGTGCGTTTCAACAAGTTTAGTCTTAGCCAGCAAAAGTTACAAGCCTAAGAAAAATTGCCTTATTTTTGACAAAAGGGGAAAACAAAAAAAATTCGTATGTCCTCAGTTCAGGGTCAATAAAGTTATTATGTAAGCTGCAAAACTATTTATGATCTCCGAGAAATAATTTGAATCTTTCAATTCAAACTAGAAAAATACAATAAAATTCTTAAATTAGCTTGATTTCTTTTTAGGTTCTAACTACCCTACTCCCCGACTTAATGTGCATTTCCACACAAAAAAATAATTCTTTTTATTTATTTTTCAGTTCAAAATCGCTAAAGCTATTATGTAAACTGCAAAACCATTTATGATATCGGACCAATAATTTTAACCTTGTAATTGAAACTAGAAAAATGCCTGAAAATTTCAAAATTAGTTTTATTTTTTATATAAGAATCGTTCAGGTTCATTACTAATTTAGATTAATTAGATTTTATAAAAAAATTACGTATCTTCCTTTACTATAATGTTTTTTTCTAATGATCGTCTTTGGTATAAAATTATTAAGTATACTTAAATTGCCTATTGATGTTAGTATAGGTAATAGTTCGTTCTTTAAAAAAAACAATAAAATAAGCTAATTAAAACAATTTCGAGAATTTTAATAGTTTTAATTAAAAATTAAAATTATTCCTCAAACATCATAAATATGTTTTCAGTTTACAAAATAACTTTAGCGTTCCTGAACTTAGAACAAAAATAAAATAAAATAATCTTGTCATAAGATAAATGTGTATAAAATAATGCACTCACTTAACTGAAAACTAAAATGAAAAAGTTGATTTTATGTTTGGCAATATTCATTAAATGACACGTCAGGTAGCTAGAACCTAACAAAAAATAAGACTAATTTTAAAAGTTTCACGTATTTGTCAAGTTTTAGTTAAGAAATTAAAATTATTGCTCAGAAACCTTATCCGGGTTGCAGCGGTAGCTAGCAACCTAGTAAGAGACGATCACCTCCAATGTTAAGAAATATAAAACCCCCCAACTCCTAAAAAAAGAGTCAGATCAAAACAAAAAGTACACCATTAGAACCGCCTTGTCCGAATCCTCTATAAAGGAAACTTACCGCCCTTTGGCTTGAATAACAAAGAAAATATATTGGCTTGAAAATCAAGAAAATTGACTTTTACCACGTTATTCTCCACAAACGGGATATTTTTTTCTTTCCGCTTTTTTTTCCTGCTCAGCTAGCTGGGCACTGCAAAATCATAGAGAGCTGTATAATAGCTCATTTTAAAGGAAATTGCAACATCTAGTCACTTTTTTATTTAAAAATAATATACTTTTTAAAGTAGAATCAATTTTGTCAAAAAAATTGCATTTTTGATGTATTTTCTTACTGCAGTCTTTTCAAAGATATTTGAATTTTGAAGCAATCAAACAGTTCATGGTAATGAACTCTTTAGTAATAATAGCTACTTGTCTCAATAGTAACCGAAACTCCTGGAACCAAAATTTTCTTTTTTGGCTTAATCGCTAAAATTATTATGTAAACTGCAAAAATATTTATGATGCCTAATCAGTAATAGTAAGTTCTTAATTTAAACAACAAAAATATATGAAAATTTTATAATTAGTTTTACTTTTTGTCTCCTGTAAGAAAATTTTTTTTCATCTCAGTTCAAAGTTATTATTGCATCCTGGAACTAAACTTTTTTTGGTTTGTAGCCCGTAAAGTACGTATCTCTATATTATTGTCTTATAATTGCAATTATTTTAGTTTTCAATCCAGAATCGCTAAACTTATTATGTAAACCGCAAAAATATTTATGGTGTCTAACCAATAATACTAATTTTGTAATTCAAACAAGATAAATACCTGAAAATTTAAAAATTAGTTTTTTTTATGCTAGGTTTTCGATACTCGAAACGGGGTATTGTGTACTTAATAATTTTAAACCTTGAAAAAATATTGTCTCACGCGAGTGTAAAAAAATAAAGAATAACCAAAACAATATAAAAACATAGCAATCAAAATTTCTAATAATAAAAAACTTTAATACACAAAAAATAAAGCTAACATCCTGAAATATCAGAAAAGTTTATTTAAAAGAGATAAAAATGCCACCGAACGCAATAAAGCTCGAGCACGCGTAAGGATTGCTACTAAGATGTCTTGTGATCCAGGATTTAAGAAAATGAAATAAGACAGAGCAAAACAGAGGTATCTTACGGATCAGGGGTATCGAGAAGGAAAAATTGAGACAGCCAAACAAAAGAGCAAGGAACGGTATGATAACGATATAGATTACCGAAACAAACATAAGAAAAAAGTTGCTACCAGAATAATGGGTAGATACTGGGGTGACAATAGCTATAATGAAAAAATTAAATTCTCTGCGAGGTTGTACCGAAGAACGAATAAGGACAAAGGGAAAAATTACATTCAGAAATACAAGAAGATGGCTAAAATGCAGGCTGATCTTTGTAAATTGAGAAACATTTTACGCATGTTTTATCGGGATCACGAAAAGTATTCAAAATTACAGATTAAAATTCTCTTTGAAAGAGCGGATGCTGTTGAAAAGTCGGCTAGAAATTCTTTGGCAAAGCTTCATAGAAATTCTTTGGCAAAGCTTCATAGTAATTATCCAAAAGATACAGTAAAGAAATTCTTTGGCAAAGCTTCATAGTAATTATCCAAAAGATACAGTAAAGAACGATCTCTCTCCCATACTTACTGATTATATGGTGGTTTTACAGTAAAAAACGATCTCTCTCCCATACTAACTGATATATGGTGGTTCCAGGTGTAGTTATTACATCCGGGTTGCAGCGTTACCTAGCAACCTAGTAAGAGACGATCACGTCCAATGTTAAGAAATTTAAGAACCCCTAACTCCTGAGAAAAGAGTCAGATCAAAACAAAAATTACACCAATAGAACCACCTTGTACAAAACCCCTATTAAGGAAACTTATCACTCTTTGGCTTGAATAACAAAGAAAATATATTGGCTTGAAAATCAAGAAAATTGACTTTAACCACGTTATTCTCCACAAACGGGATATTTTTTTCTTTCCGCTTGATTTTTCTCCTCAACTAGCTGGGCACTGGAAAATCATAGAGAGCTGTATAATATCTCATTTTAAAGGAAATTGCAACATCTAGTCACTTTTGTAATTAAAAATAAAATACAATAAAAAACGAACTCTAGCCTATAGTAACTGAAAGGTGCGTATGGGGCTATGTCAATTGAAACTAGAATAATTCCTGAAAATATTAAATAAAATAATTTTATTTAACTGCAAACATATTTATAGTGTTTTATTACTAATATTAATTTTTTAATTCGAACCGGAAAATATAATAAAGATCGAACTTTTCCCTATACTAACTTACATACGCAACTTCACTATAGTTAAGATTACAGTATTTATATTTTCCGGGTTGCAGCGGTAGCTAGCAACCTAGTAAGAGACGATCACGTCCAATGTTAAAAAATATAAAAACCCATAGTTCCTAAAAAAGGAGTCAGATCAAAACAAAAAGTAGACCATTAGAACCGCCTTGTCCGAAACCCCTGTATAGGAAACTTTCTGTCCCTTGGCATGAACAGCAAGGGAAATATATTGGCTTGAAAATCAAGAAAATTGACTTTAACCACGTTATTCTCCCCAAACGGGATATTTTTTTCTTTTTTCTTTTTTTTTTCTTTTCCACAGATAGCTTGGCACTGGAACATCGTAGAGGGTTGTTCAATATCTCATTTTAAAGGAAATTAATTGGGTTGAAAGTCTATAGTAACTAAAATAAATTATTTCTAAAAGAGAATAAATTTTTCCACCAAAAACTGCATTGTTGATGTCTTTTCACACTGCAGTCTTTCAAACATAATCGTATACCAGCGGTAAGATTTGAACCCACGCCTCCGAAGAGACAGGTGGCTAACACCAGTGTCTTGGACCACTCGGCCAGGCTACCTCTCATAAATAAATATATATGTGAATTTGGGTTGCAGCAGTAGCTAGCAACCTAGTAAGAGACAATCAGTCCCATGCTAAGAAATATAACAAAACTCCTAAAAATAGAGTAAGATCAAAACGAAAGTACATCATTGAAACTACCTTGTCTGAAACCCTACTAGATAAATAATGAATGTCGTCATAGCTTTATATTAGATTAGAGCTGTGACGTGAATAGAAAAATCATTACGCCGTGACGTCATAATTACTACTTAAGAACAACAAAGATGTAAATTTTCTCAGTCTTGATTAGAATAATGGTTAGATCGAAGCAAGCTATTCGCAATTTGAAAAAACAGTACTACACAAACAACAGAGATAGTATCTTGAAAAGAGAAAAGCAAAAATATTCAACCGACCAGGCGCATCGAGAAGTAAAAATTGAGAGAGCAAAACAAAGGTATTCAACCGACCAGGCGTATCGAGAAGTAATAATTGAGAGAGCAAAACAAAGGTATTCAACCGATTTTATAATAAAGATCGAACTCTTCCCTATACTAACTTGCATACGCAACTTCACTATAGTTAAGATTACAGTATTTATATTATGCATCATTATAAATTATAAAAGGTTCAAATGTTCGAAGATTATAGAGTTAAAAATTTTCCCACCCCGGGAATCGAACCCGAGCCTGTTAAGTGATAGTTAACTATCCTAGCCACTAGACCATATTGAACCATAAAGAAGTATGATTTAAGAGCCATATGCGTATTATTATTTCACCATACCAATTATAATAAGGCCAAAACAAAATCGTCAACTTGCAACTTTACTTTTGACACATTAGTTAAATCTTCATCAGGCTTAAAAAATTGTTTTGCTAGTTTTACATGAAAGAACGAACCTTAGTCCATATACAATAAAGAACGACACCTTGCCCATGTTAACTAAAACATAAATAGGGATTATGTAATTTCCAATAGTATCATGGCTGTAGAGATGGCTGAAACCTAGTTACAATAAAAAACGATCATTGGAATAACAAATTATGATAAAGAACGACCTAATGCCTATACTAAATTTTATACGCCACTGAATTATAATATAGGTTAGTAATTCCACAGATAGCTTGGCACTGGAACATCGTAGAGAGTTGTTCAATGGCTCATTTGCAGGGAATTAATGGGGTTAAAAATATTATATTAAAATTACAATAAAGAACGAACTCTTGCCTATACAAACTTGTATAGTGGGATATAAGGATCGATCATAAATGGTGTTAGTCAAGACGATCTCATGTAGTAGTTATTAAAATTCACTCTATAAAGAGGGTACCATATTATCATACTGACTTTGCCTTTAAGATTTAGGCCATTTGTTGAATAAAGCAACTTGTTCTCTTGAAAATTAATATCGTACTGCATCTCTCTTGGAATATCATTTTGATTTAATGTAATCATTCCACAATTCTAAAAAAATTATATGTCGCTATCGGAAATTAATTGTCTAATTTGAAAGATTAAGAGAAACAAGATGCTGAATGACGTCATGACAAGCGAGTCTATTTTGGCTGCAAACCAGGCGCATTTAATGACGTCATCTCATGCTCATAAATGACGTCGCCTAACGACAGTTTCTAGTAATTTTTACGATTAGTATTTTATATACCGCAAAGCAAACAATATATTATGTCAACTGATGATGTTTCAAAGATGAACCAGGAAAAACAAATCAAAATTAATATTCCAATAGGAAGTGTCAGATATGGCGTTAAAAACAAGTTAAGAGGCATCGCTGTCATATTTCAAAATGATATATTTTAATCAGACTCAGAGAATTTGGAAACCAGGTTTCCTTTGCGTCATATGAACTCCTCCTGCTCTGAGCTAAAGAATACTTTGGAAGATGTAGGATTTGAAGTCAAATTATATTAAGGAATCATTCCTTCATTCGATATTGATCCCTTACTACAGGCGGATTTGAAACCGCAAACCTCTAATTATGAGGCACAGTTTTATCCATTGTGCTGTAGTAAGGTATTCAATGATTTGATTTTTCCACAAAACTGTGTATATACGGATAAATAGATTTTGATAAATGTACTCTAATGGCAATATTCAATTGAATCGTTTTAATTACATAAAGGACCGATACATCTCATCATAATTGGTGTTTGTCAATTATTACATTAAAAGAGGATAATTGGAATAAAAAATTATTGCATACATTAGACTTAGTTAGCTACTTGATCGTTTGAGGTTCGTCTCTTACTATTTCAAAGAAGAAAAAGCCGTAGGCTTTTTCCTGTTTGTAATATTTTCCTTTTTGTTTTATAAAAAGAACGAACTCTAGCCTATACTAACTAAAATGTTTAATACATTATTACATAAAAGATAGATACACTTCATTATAATCCGGGTTGCAGCGGTAGCTAGCAATCCGGGTTGCAGCGGTAGCTAGCAACCTAGTAAGAGACGATCACGTCCAATGTTAAGAAATATAAAAACCCATAGTTCTTAAAAAAAGAGTCAGATCAAAACAAAAAGTACACCATTAGAACCGCCTTGTCCGAAACCCCTGCATAGTAAAATTTCTGTCCCTTGGCTTGAACAGCAAGGGAAATATATTGGCTTGAAAATCAAGAAAAGTGGCAGCTACTACAACATTCTGCCTAAACGGGATATTTTTTCTTTTTTTCTTTTTTTTTCTTTTTTTGTATCCAGAGATAGCTTGGCACTGGAACATCGTAGAGGGTTGTTCAATAGCTCATTTTAAAGGAAATTAATTGAGTTAAAAATCTATAGTAACTAAAATAAATTATTTCTAAAAGAGAATAAATTTTTCCACCAAAAACTGCATTTTGATGTCTTTTCACACTTTACATTAAAAGACGAGCACTGAAATAACAAACCATTCCATATATTGGACTTAGTTAGCTACTTGATTGTTTGAGTTTCGTCTCTTACTATTTAAAAGAAGAAAAAGCCGTAGGCTTTTTCCTGTTTGTATTTATAGTTAAAAAACGAACTCAAGTCCAAAGAAACTGAACACTGTGGTGCATTCATATTATCTTCATTATTTTAGCTAGAATGTAAATAAACAAGTTTCTTTTTTAAATTTTAAATTGAAAAGATAGTGCTTTTAATTCAACATATTGAAAGTTCTCCCCGACGGGGAATCGAACCCCCCTCTCCCAGGTAACAAGTGGACATACTTACCATTAGACTATCGAAGACTTAAAAAATAAAAGTTACATATAAGATATGATAATAATTTTTAAATCCGGGTTACATAAAGGCTCGATCATCGAATTTTTATCTGGGTTGCAGCGGTAGCTAGCAACCTAGTAAGAGACGATCACGTCCAATGTTAAGAAATATAAAAACCCATAGTTCCTAACAAAGGAGTCAGATCAAAACAAAAAAATTTTATAATAAAGAACGACCTCTTGCCTATACTAAATTATATAGGCCACTTAACTATATTATATCCGGGTTGCAGCGGTAGCTAGCAACCTAGTAGGAGACGATCACCTCCAATGTTAAGAAATATAAAACCCCCCAACTCCTAAAAAAAAGGGTCAGATCAAACCAAAAAGTACACCATTAGAACCGCCTTGTCCGATACCCCTATAAAGGAAACTTACCGCTCTTTGGCTTGAATAACAAAGAAAATATATTGGCTTGAAAATCAAAAAAATTGACTTTAACCACGTTATTCTCCACAAACGGGATATTTTTTTCTTTCCGCTTGATCTTTCTCCTCAGCTAGCTGGGCACTGGAAAATCATAGAGAGCTGTATAATAGCTCATTTTAAAGAAAATTGCTACATTTAGTGCACTTTGTAATTAAAAATAAAATACTTTTTAAAGTAGAATCAATTTTGTCAAAAAAATTGCATTTTTGATGTATTTTCATACTGTAGTCTTTTCAAAGATATTTGAATTTTGAAGCAATCAAACAGTTCATGGTAATGAACTCTATAGTAATAAAATAATAGCTACTTGTCTCAATAGTAACCGAAAATCCTGGAACCAAAATTTTCTTTTTTGGCTTAATCGCTAAAATTATTACGTAAATTGCAAAAATATTTATGATGCCTAATTAGTAATAGTAATTTTTTAATTTAAACAACAAAAATACATGAAAATTCTAAAATTAGTTTTGCTTTTTGTCTCCTGGAAGAAATTTTTTTTCATCTCAGTTCAAAGTTATTATTGTATCCTGGAACCAAACTTTTTTTGGTTTGTAAAACGTAAAGTACGTATCTCCATATTATTGTCTTATTTATAATAAAGAACCAACTTTTGCCTATACTAAATTGCATAGGCAACTTAACTATAGTTAAGATTATATTTTTTATATTGTGACAAAAGCAAAATGAGCAAAACTTTGCAAAAAATTTTTAAACTGCATAAATATGTAGTATATTTATCAAAAATTTCACTTCAATAAAAGAAATTAGATACATTCCTAAAAATGTTTAAATGAGTTTTATTTTATTACATTAAGGAACGAACTGTAACCCATAGTAACTGAAGTATTAAACGAAACAGTTTGTGGTCATAATAAAGAGCTGTGTAATAGCTCATTTTAAAGGAAATTGCTGTATATAGAAACCTTTTTGTAATTAAAAAAATAATAATTATTATAAAATAATTTTTACGATATGGTAAAGAACTAACTCTAGGCCATAGTAACTAATTTAATTTTGAAAAGAAGAAATTACGGCAGACACCTAAATAGTAGTATAAGTAAGCTACATTTTATAAAAAGGGTCCACCGAGATTTGAACTCAGATCGCAGGATTCAAAAACCTAAGTGCTATATATATACAAAGTCTAAAGCCTACTGCGTCATTGGCGCTTTACTGAAAACCAATTTTATTAAAAATATTTTCTTTTGTACTTAATATTGAAAATAAACATTAAAATTATAGTAAAATTTTGAAGTGATGAGCTTTCAACAACTAATATCACTATGCATCAGATATTCAGTTTAATTTATTAGTTCTTTCCTAGGATTTTACAAAACGAATATAGTTTCACTACAAACAAGAATTTGGATACTATCCCTTTCCGTATCTGTAAACAAAACCCAAAAGCCCACTGCGTCATTGGCGCTTCACTGAAAACAAATTATATTAAAAAAATTTTATTTTAAAGTTATTACAGCATTGAAAATAAAAATAAAATTAGAGTGAAATAGATTATTGAACTGATGGATCTTTCAACAACTAATATCATTATATATCAAATATTCAATTTGATGTTGTTCATACTTTCCAAGATTATTCAAGACACATTTAATTTTCTGTAAAGCACAAATGGCACAGTAGGTTTTAAACTTTTACAGGGAGAGAAGGAGGCAACACCCAAACTCTTGTTTGTAGTGATTTTTGTTCGTTTCAAGCTTGATTTGCATATTCAATTTAATTTTCACTCATTTTAAGATTTGTTTATTCATTTACATCTATATCTATTGTATTTTTGTTTGCATTGATTGTTTATTTAATTTTTGTTCGTTTTAAGTTTCATTTATACTTCAATAGCAATTTTTTTTTTTAAGCTTGATTTTCATATTCAATCCAAGCATTACTCGTTTTAAGATCTATTTATTCGTTTATATTACTACTTGTTGTATGGTTTTTCCTATGATTGTTTATTTAATTTCTGTTCGTTTTGGGTTTCATCTATTCTTTAATAGTAATTTCTGGTCGTTTTGAGTTTGAATTTTAACAGATATTTGTATCTGCTGAGCTTAAGTATAAAATGGCCTTTACTTTTTTTTGAAAAACTTATTTTTCGGAAATTTTTTTTAAAATTATTTTTTGTTCGTTTTTTATTGCAAAAAATTAAAGTTTTTAAAAATTCATTATTTCAAAATCAAACTTAAAAAGAAAAATCTAATGTTCATCAAAGTATCAAAACTGGTATCAAACTAACAATATCAAAGTGAAAAAAGTTTGCCCCCTTTGAAATGAGCCCCCTTTGAAGCTTATTCGACGACCATTTCTATGTAAAGTGCGTCTGGGAAAAAATAAATGGAGTGTGGGGGGAGGCTAGCTGCCCTCCAATCACTTTTTACTCTTAAAAAGTGAATTATAACTTTCAATTTCCAATCAAATGATCCCTCTATGAAGTTTATACGAGCATCCCTTCCACAACAACCATATATACCCTCAGGGTATAAAGTACAACGCCTACCCTCGGGTCCTGGGGGCTGTGTCGACACTGGAGTTATTTATATTTTAAATATTTTTAAAAAAATGTCTATCTCAAAATTTTTATCTGATGCATTTAGGGCGTGGAGGGGGGGGGGGGCTATTTGCGCTCCAATCTCTTTTGACTCTTAAAAAGTGAACGAGAACTTTCAATTTCCAATCAACTGAACCGCTCTCCAAAGTTTATACAAGCATCCCTTCCATAAAAACGATATACGCCCCCAGAGCATTACTTTCAACGCCTGCCTCAAGGCCATGGGGGGTTGCGTCGACCAAAGGTTTTTTCTTATTTGACCTTTGAATAATTTTAATGAAATGGCAATTTTAAAAATTTTATCGGATAGGCTTGGGGAAAAAAGGGTATGTGCGGGGGAGGGGGGGGGAGTGGAAGGGTGGGGCTAGTTGCCCTCGGATATCTTTTGAATCTTAAAAAGTGAACTAGAACTTTCAATTTCCAATCAAATGAGCCCTCTCTGAAGTTTATACGAGCATCCCTTTCATAAGAACCATACACCCCCCCCCCAAGACAACACTTACAACGCCTACCCCCCGGGCCCTGGGGGGTTGTGTTGACAACGGAGTTTTTGTTATCTAATTTTTTAACAATTTAAAAAAAACTGGCTATCTCAAAATTTCTAGCCGATGGCTTTGGGGGAAAAGGGCGTTGGGGGGGAGTTGCCCTTAAATCTCTTGACTCTTAAAAAGTGAACTAGAACTGTCAATTTCCAATAAATGAGCCCTCTATGAATTTTATATGAGCATCCATTTCCTAAGAACCATACATGCCTTTTGGGCATAACTTAGACCGCTTTCTCCCGGGCCCTGGGGGTTTGTATTGACTCCAGAATTTTTCTTATCTGACCTTTGAACTATTTTTTTTTAACAAAATGTCTATCTCAAAATTTTCATCGGTTGGGGGTTGGAAAAAGAATTATAAAAAAGAACGACCTCCTGCCTATATATACTAAATTTTATATGCCACCTAATTATAGTATAGGTTAGTAATTCCAAAGATAGGTTGGCACTGGAACATCGTAGAGAGTTGTTCAATGGTTCATTTTAAAGGAAATACAATAAAGAACGACACCTTGCCCATGTTAACTAAAACATAAATAGGGATTATGTAATTTCCAATAGTATCATGGCTGTAGAGATGGCTGAAACCTAGTTACAATAAAAAACGATCATTGGAATAACGAAAATTGCATACCTTTGGAATTAGCTAGCTACTTGATTATTTGAGACTCGTCTCTTACTATTTAAAAGAAGAAAAAGCCGTAGGCTTTTTCCTGTGTGTAATCAGTTTATTATCTTAGGCAGCGCGCTAGCACTGCCTGAGTAAAGAACGATGTGGGCACAATGTGTTTTTTTTCCGGGTTGCAGCGATAGCTAGCAACCTAGTAAGAGACGATCACGTCCAATGTAAAGAAATATAAAAACCCATAGTTCCTAACAAAGGAGTCAGATCAAAACAAAAAGTACACCATTAGAACCGCCTTGTCCGAAACCCCTGTATAGAAGACTTTCTGTCCCTTGGCTTGAACAGCAAGGGAAATATATTGGCTTGAAAATCAAGAAAATTGACTTTAACCACGTTATTCTCCCCAAACGGGATATTTTTTTCTCTTTTCTTTTTTTTTCTTTTCCACAGATAGCTTGGCACTGGAACATCGTAGAGGGTTGTTCAATAGCTCATTTTAAAGGAAATTAATTTGGTTATAAATCTATAGTAACTAAAATAAATTATTTCTAAAAGAGAATAAATTTTTCCACAAAAAACTACATTTATGATGTCTTTTCATACTGCAGTCTTTCAAACATAATCGTATACCAGCGGTAAGATTTGAACCCACGCCTCCGAAGAGACTGGTGGCTAACACCAATGTCTTGGACCACTTGGCCAGGCTGCCTCTCATAAATAAATATATATGTGAATTTGGGTTGCAGCAGTAGCTAGCAACCTAATAAGAGACGATCAGTCCCATGCTAAGAAATATAACAAAACTCCTAAAAATAGAGTAAGATCAAAAAAAAAGTACATCATTAGAACTACCTTGTCTGAAACCCTACTAGATAAATAATGAATGTCGTAGCTTTATATTAGAGCTATGACGTGAATAGAAAAACCCGAAATTATATTGTTGTTTCTGATGACGTCATGAAATAATATCATTGCGCCTTGACGTCAATTAAATCATTACGCCGTGACGTCATAATTACTACTAAAGAACGACACAGATGTAAATTCTCTCATTCTTGATTAGAATAATGGTTAGATCGAAGCAAGCTATACGCAATTTGAAAAAACAGTACTACACAAACAACAGAGATAGTATCTTGAAAAGAGAAAAGCAAAGGTATTCAACCGACCAGGCGCATCGAGAAGTAAAAATTGAGAGAGCAAAACAAAGGTATTCAACCGACCAGGCGTATCGAGAAGTAATAATTGAGAGAGCAAAACAAAGGTATTCAACCGACCAGGCGTATCGAGAAGTAATAATTGAGAGAGCAAAACAAAACAGCAAGATGTGTTATCACAATGATGAAGATTATAGACATGCAAAAATTGAGACAGCCAAACAAAAGATCAAGGAGCGTTACTGGGGTGACAAAATCTATAATGAAAAAATTAAATTCTCTGCGAGGTTGTACCGAAGAACGCATAAGGACAAAGGGAAAAATTACATTCAGAAATACAAGAAGATGGCAAAAATGCAGGCTGATCTTTGTAAATTGAGAAACATTTTACGCATGTTTTATCGGGATCACAAAAAGTATTCAAAATTATAGATTAAAATTCTCTTTGAAAGAGCGGATGCTGTTGAAAAGTCGGCTAGAAATTCTTTGGCAAAGCTTCATAGTAATATCCAAAAGAAATGTTGTCAGTTTAACGAAAAGCTTCCAAGGTATGGATTGGCAATTGCGGAACAGTTTATAGATGCAATGGAAAATTTTCGACAGCACAGTGAATACACGGAGGCATACTTCTTAGAAAATTCGTATATTAATTTTGGAAGGAGCACTTGCAGTTTATGTAGCGGCAATAAAAATATATATACAAGCATACCTATCAATAGCGAAGGAAAAGCAATGTTTTTCAATTATGGCGAAAACGAGCCTGTTAGGGTTATTAGTAAATGTGTTTGTAAGACTAATGATTTAGAACAAATTCCTGGAACACCGACTCAAGAAAAAAGCATTTCTAACTGTGTTTTAAACAGTTCGTTTAGTTCAACTGAATATTTGGCAAAAAATTCTCTGTGTAGTAGAACAAACTGTCCTGAAAAGTACGAGACAACTATTGAAAAATGCTCTAAAACTAGATCTGACAAGGAAATTATGATGGCTGAAGTCACCTATAACAATCTGAGTAAACATTCAAAACCAAAAATTGGGCAGCAGGTTACTTGGCAATGTCACCCTGATATCTGCAAGCTCTATCCGACGGATATTGAATTATGTCAAATTCTTTTTGATATCCTTGAAAATAATATAGCATTAAAATTTTCAACTGACAAAGTGGTTAATTTCTACCTTGGCGGCTTGGATTATTGTGAAATCAATTACAGGGACACAAGAAAGCATGGGCATTCGTTATACTGTAGCCCAAATGAGGGATGTCAGAGCTATTTGCGTTCTCTAAGGGCACTAGCTCCACATTTTCCTGTCTTGAACTGTTTCATTAATAGCGTATATAAGGCAGTATCAAAATGTAAGATTATACAACATATTAATCTACTAAAAGTCGAGGGCTCGTACAAGGAACTAAGTCATTACATAGAAGAAGTGTCAAGTAGACTCTGTCGCAATAATAGTCAAGACTTCATTTACGGTGATAGCAATATTAGAGTTTCTGTGGATGATGTATAGTAAGAGCGACTCGTCTCAATAGTAACAGAAACTCTAAAAAACGGAATTTTAATATCAATAGATACATCAAAAGAATCAGATTTTTATGCTGATTTTACAAACATAATCCGGGTTACAGCGGTAGCTTGCAACCTAGTAAGAGACGATCACGCCCCATAGTAAAAACTAAATTAACCCATAACTCCTAAAATTAGAGTCAGATCAAAACAATAAGTACACTATTAGAACCGTCTTGTCAAAAACTGTCTATTTAGGAAAACTTACCATCACTTGACTTGAATAACAGGGAAAATATACTGGCTTAAAAATCAAGAAAAGTGGCTGAAACCACGATATTCTCCACAAAAGGCATCTTTTTTCTTTCCTTTTTTTTCTCCTCAGCTAGGTGGGCACTGGAAAATCATAGAGAGCTGTATAATGGCTCATTTTAAAGGAAATTGTTACACCTAGTGCCTTTTGTAATTACAAATACAATGGTTTTTAAAATATATCAGTTTTGAAGAAAAACTGCATTTTTGTGTACAAACTTGGTAAATGATGTTATAATCGTATATAGGTTATAATTATAATAAAGATCGAACTCTTTTTATACTAACTTGCATAGGCAACTTCACTACAGTGAAGATTACTGTATTTATATTATACATCATTATAAATTCTAAAAGGTTCGAATGTTCGAACATTATAGAGTTAAAAATTTTCCCACGCCGGGAATCGAACCCGAGCCTCTTAAGTGAAAGTTAACTATCCAAGCCACTAGACCGAATGGGACCATAAAGAAGTATGATTTAAGAACCCTATGCATATTATTATTTCACCATACCAATTATAATAAGGCCAAAACAAAATCTTCGACTTGCAACCTTCCTTTTTGACACATCAGTTAAATCTTCATCAGACTTAAAAACTGTTTTGCTAGTTTTATTACATTAAAACACGGTCACTGAAATAACAAACCAGTCCATACATTGGACTTAGTTAGCTACTTGACTTTTTGAATTTCGTCTCTTACTATTTCAAAGAAGAAAAAGCCGTAGGCTTTTTCCTGTTTGTATTTATTGTTTAGTTACATTAAAGAACGATCTGTAGTCCATAGTAATTGATTATAATAAGAGACTAACCTCAAAGAATCAGGCAGCTAACAAAGTCCAATATATGGAAGGGTTTGTTCTTCTTGTTGTATAGTAAAGAGCGAACTCAAGCCCAGTTCTTCCAGAAGAGGAATCGAACCCCAATCTCCCGCGTAAAAAATGGATATGCATACAATTGTACCGTCAGAGACTCATCAAATAGAAGTTACATATATGACATGATAATAAATTTTTTAATACAAAAAAATATAATAGAGAACGACCTCTTGCCTATGCTAAATTTTGTAGGCCCCTTAACTATAGTATAGGCTAGTACAGTTTTATTTAAATTCAATATATCAAAAATTATAATAAATATCCGGGTTGCAGCAGCAGCTAGCAACCTAGTAAGAGACGATCACGTCCAGTGTTAAGAAACATAAAAACCCAAAACTCCTTAGAAAAGACAGTTCAAAACAAAAAGTACACCATTAGATTACATTGAAAGACGATCATTGGAATAACTAACAATTGCATACATTGGAATTAGTTAATAAAGGACAAAAGGAAAAATTACATTCAAAAATACAAGAAGATGGCAAAAATGCAGGCTGATCTTCGTAAATTGAGAAAAATTTTACGCAGCGGTAGCTAGCAACCTAGTAAGAGACGATTACGTCCAATGTTAAGAAATATAAATTACACTAAAGAACGAACTTTCGTCCTTAGTAATTGAAGCATTATCTGTGTTTACAATAAAAGACAATCATTGGAATCCGGGTTGCAGCGGTAGTTGCTACTTGAAAGATTCATGGCCTTTGATTACTCTCTCTTTGTTCAAAATTCAATAGACTTGACTCATAGATTAAATAAAACTCGACGTTCCCACTAGATAATACCAAAATGTTTGATTATTTTGATTTTATTATAGCAAGTACAGAAGGTTTTGCCTGAGTTCAGGAAAACATAATTTTTTTAACAAAAATTATTCCAAAAACACAAAAATAAAAATTGAAGTCCACACTAAAGGAATTTTCCCAACATGTTAATTCTTTTTCGTTGAAGTACTAGAAAAAGAAATAATTAGTATATCTAAAAAAAAAGATAAATCGTTTTAAACGACTAAAATGAATATGAAATAAATATAAATCTTAAAATATCATTATCTTTGAGAAACATACGTTTCTTTTTTTTATTCTTTTGATAAGGTTTCCCGGCATTGTAACCTTTAACCGTGTCAATATCTTTTTAACGTACGATTTTTAATACTTCTACCGGTCGATCTATAAAAATAATGATACTGCTAAATCATTACTTATGCACTAAGCTTCCTGATTCCAACACTGCCACGGACACTCCCCCTCCTTTCGAATATCTTCATTGCCTCCTTGTTTAAACCCGCCCACGAAGTTCCAATGTCCTATAAATATTTCTTGATGACGTCCTCCCACGCCAGATAGTGATGACCTCCAGATTATTTTCACAAAATAAAAGTTTGCTATAAAATTACTCTTAAAGGAACTAGAAGAATAGATCACTAGGTATAACTTCTGCTAAGAGATCATTCCACAGTCATGGCGACAATACGTCAATAATGGCTCTCTGTTCGTTGTTCGGACGTTCCTGCAATAGGTAGGCCAGGAGAGTATCACCATCTGAGCAGATTTCGTCGTCATAGATATGCCATGTATGAGCTCCAATGGTTCTTCTGATTGAGAATAGTGGAGACTATATAAGAGGAGCTGGTCAGCAAGGGAGGTTCCAGAAATACTTGACTAGTCAATCATATCAAGCTATTCTGTCTAATTTTTAAAGTACGATTCTTTTGCATGTCTTATGAACAGACGAGACTCCAACAAATGTACCTGTAAAGTCTCATAGAAAATTGGCTTTTTTAGATACTCCTGGCTGTGAGTTTCCCGTCGAAAATAGTCTTGACGAGTAATACTTTGGTGAGCAAACTTTGTCGGTTTAGGTCTGCCACGTTTTTTCCTCTGATGAAAGGTTGTCAAAGCAATATCCAGGGGGACTATTAGTCTTTACCCCCCCTCCCCCCTGTTAGTTTTATCCAAATCGAAACTACTTAACACATAGAATCAAATTTTTGTTATATTATTCAAAAAAAAATTGGGGCCACTCCCACCACAGATACAAAAACCTATATATAGAACTGAAGCTCTTTAATGTAGTTGTAAAAAACGGATATATACGCCACGTCAGCGTGCTCAAGGCTAAACATACTTTCCAGATGTTGTCACTCTACATCTTTGATTTGAACTCACTGAAGAGAAAAAATGTGATTTGTCGGGATTATAGTATGCTTTACCAGGCAAAGAAACTATTTCATATATTTTGAGACAATTTAAGTATCTAGTTCTGATTTCTTTTCATCAGTTTGGTTAAAAAGTAAAAAAAGTGAAGAGAATTAAGGGGACAAACTAAAGAAAAACTTACCATAATGCTCCAAAAACTGTTATTGCATCACTTGCATGTTTCTTACAGTTATAGACCGAATATCTGTTATACATTCCCCAGATGCTAGTAATATATTTGGCGCTGTATACTGGAGTGCTAACCACTGAAAAAAAAACAGTAAAAAAAAAGAGGTATTAATATGCGTAATAGATAACTTAAAGGCTGTACAGAAGTAGCTTTTTCAAAAAAGTATTGCACGTTCCTTTTTAGACATAATATGCCAAAAACTTACGAGTCTCCGATCAAGCGATAGAAAAGATACGTGACACAGCCCATTGGCCATATCATAAAATCGGACACTGTTCGTTACTATGAATTTTCGTACGGGCTTTTGTATTTACTCGAGACTCAACTTGGCCTAACTCATTTTGATGGCAGATTGATTCTTTTTTAGTTGGTCTATTTTGTATAAAAACATACATCAAAATGACCTTTCGAATAGATTGTAGTGGAATAGGTTGTACATTATAATACTTCTATCATACCTATATCCTAAATTTAATATCGCAGAAGGCCACGGTAAGGTTGGGCCATAGAAACGCCTCTTGACGATCATGTGGGTAAGAATACTATAAATATGACAAAAATAATATTGTTATTTCAATGTGTTCCGAGTATTGTTGTACTGTATTCATTTAGTAACAACATTATAAAGCGAACTTCTACTATCTCCCTAAGAAAATTACAATTTGTTTTTATAATTAGATGTCCAAAATGTAGAATAAGCTTAATTTTACTATTATAAAGGGGGCGAAAGCATATCCATTTTAAGCTTAAAACCAACGATATAGTTAATCTATTGAAGTTTTCATAAATAGATTGAAAACTCTTAAAAACGGTGACGGACCAAAATGAAAATTATACCCTCGGAGTCATAATGGTCGACAATTCTAAACTGGAGGATTGTGGACCTCCATCTTGAATTTGAATGAAATCCTATTTTAGCTTAAGTAAAACTTGATCTTTCCCTTTCCCCCTTTTTTTTTGCGAGGGCCGCCAGGTGACTTAAAAGTGCATGGAGAGGGTTGTGAATTTGAAACTTAATGCTTTTATCTACCCACAAGCGGTTTTGTTAGAACTAAAGTAAACTGCAATTTTTTAACAAAAGCTGCATCTTCTGGTGTTATTTCTCTAGTGACACCATAGGAAATGGTGAATACATGACGCTAGTTATGGCGACGAAAGATAAAGCCAAATGTAATAAAAATAAACAAAAAGATCAAAACATCCTAAATATCTAATGAATAAAAGAAATACTACAGGGGTTAGAGAAAAAGACAGAAAAAAAAACCCAAATAAGAATAAAGCAATATATGAATAAGACTAATAATATGAATGAAGACTTTTTAAAAAAACCATCATACAGTATTATTATTTGAAATCATAATTATGAAGATTAATTTAGAATCATATCAAATAGTTTTAGATCATTTAAGGAAAGATGAAAGCTTGAAAAAATTATATCAACCTAGTTCATAGAAAAAAAATAATATATGTTAAATCAATAAAAACTGTAAAGAAGAATTCAAAGAAAATCCTAACAAAGAGCAATAGCTTCAAAAAAATGGGACAGTACATACTAGGCTAGATCTAAAAGTTCTGTTTTTAATAATATTTTAAAGCTCAGAGGAACCATTTGGCTAAGAATCATTTAAAATAATTTAGGATAGAATAAAATTCATTATTCGAAGAGCAACCAATTTTCGTAAGTTTTTTTTTGTAAGAAACAAGGCGCAGGGATGAATGAGAAATTAATGCTTGGGTAGGAACTGATAAAAACTAGGTACTACATCTGTAATTCCAGCCTTCATCTCCCACGATCGGGTCGGTATTTTAATTTAAGACCTTCTACCAGGTACTATATTCCTAAACCCCCTCCCCCCCTGGGATCTGCCCCTGCACAAAGTATATATAGACAAAAATAAATCTTGTCTGTTCATAAAATCCTGTTAAAATACTAAAAAATTTGTCAAGGGATATTCCGGCTTCAGAATCTTTAGCAGTGCCTAGTATAGTACGTGCTCTGCACGTGTGATATGACGTCTCTGTCTAAGGTTGTCAAGGTAGAAGTTCGTACATAATTTGTAACCTTTGTGTGGTTTCCAGAACCCGTCTAATTTTTTTTTAAATTTTTCTTTCAAAATTTAACTTTTTTAGTTTTTTTTCAATAAAATTGCCTTAAAAAATATACTTTAGTAGTGACACATGACATAAAAAAAATCATAAAAAGAGTGTCTAAAAAATTAAGTGCTAAATAATAAGATGTTTTACACACTATTTTAAATTCCTTTAATGGCTGACTCAAGAATTTTTTGCTTTAGATATTTTATTATTAGCGATAAGATGATGCAAATAGTAGTTTAGCATTTTCAAACGCAGCAGGAATTGAACCTAAAGATTCGGACCCGAAAATCTAAACTTTAAACATATGATGCGACAGGGGGATAATCCTACCCAGAAATGTATAAAACGGATTGTCCATAAATACACTTTTTGAATACCCCCTCGCAAAGACTAAACACGGGCACATCAATGTTTTAACTTATGTTCAAAAGGTTTTTATTTTTTTATTATTTTACTAATATCATGTTAGAATTTTTATATGTAATATTGTTTGATTTTGGATTGAAATAGTATCCCAGGATCCTGTGGATCTTTTTTGTGGCCTTACTTTTCAACTGCGGCCGTCAGCATATTAAATAAAAAAAACAAATTTTTTAAACTGAAAGTAGGGAATAACATTAAATCTTAAAAGGACCATAAATGCGGCTGTATATGAAAGGGACTGTCCCATCCTCAATACCTCGCTCTTTACACTAAATTTTTTTATTTTTTGAAAAAATCAATTTACGATATAAATTCAAACTTTAGCGTATAGAACAAGGCGTTGAGGAGGGGACAGCCCCTTTCATATGCGGCCTAAGTTCTGGTCATTTAATGTTTTAATGATGCTCTTTACTTTCAGTTTGAAAAACTTGTTTTTTTTGTTTAATTTCTGATCGTTTTTTAGTTAATGCAACTTTTATTTTGGCTCCCCGTCATTGAATAAATAAACAAAATTTGCATAAAAATTTTACTTTGCTTTTGCTAAATGGATGTCTCTAAATTTAGTTATAACGTAATTTACAAATCAACTTACGTAACTAACGTCTATATTCGTAAACTTTTCTTCTAGCGAAAAATACAAAGTTGCAGATTTTTGCCGATATGAGCTTGAAACCTATGTAATAGAGTTTTCTGATACGCTGAATCTGACGGTGTGATTTTCATTAAAATTCTTTCACTTGTAGGGGATTTTTCCCCCCTCTTTAAAAAATCAGGTAAATTTTCTCAGGCTCGTAGCCTTTGATGAGTAATACTAAACTTAATAAAATTTACATATTTAGAATCAGCATTATAAACCCATTCTTTTGATACATTTATTAACATCAAAATTCCGTTTTTAAAAGTTTCGATCACTATCGAGCCATATTGTTTGTTTTGTTATCGTTTTTTTTATTAAGTATATGTTACTACGTATATGAGGAGGTTCTCCCCTAAGTCAATACTTTGTTTTTAAGATAAAAGTTAAAAACAAATTTAATTAACTAACTCCTGAATCAAAACGGCCGGTTAGTTAGAATAGATAGCTTTTGTTAAATCACTAAAAAAACTGTAGCGTAAAGAGCGAGGTATTGACTTGGGGGAGAACCCCCTCATATACGTTATAATTTCTGTTCGTTTAAAGTTCAAATGTTGCTTCTTCTTTTCAGTTGAAAAAAACTTGTTTTTTTTAATTTAATTTCTGATGGTTTTTTTAATAATGTTTGGAAATCCGATGCCCCCTTCATAAAAATGTCACCTATGCCAAATAAACTACCTCCAAAGAAAACTTCTCCCAAGTAGTCCCCTCCTCCCACCCCCGCCTCCAGAAAAAAAAATCCTTCCTGAAAATGTCTGTATACTTCCCAATAACCAATAAATAATGCTGGCAAGTCCGGCGCCCCCTTCATGGCAATTTCCCTTCCCCCATGAAAACTTACTTCATGGACAGATCCTGCAACGTAACCCCGACCCACCCCCTTCCCCCCCTCACTACCATAAAAAAACCTCCTGAAAACGTCTGTATGCTTCCCAATAACCAATACTATATGTTAACATTGGGTAAAGTTCATAATTTTTAGCCCTCCCCCGGGGACTTCGGGGGATTAAGTCATCCTAAAAGACATATTTATCATATTTTCGACTATGCTGAACAAAATGGCTATCTCAAAATTTTGATCGGATGACTTTGGAAAAAAAATGAGCGTGGGAGGGGGCCTAGTTGCCCTCCATTTTTTTTGTCACTTAAAAAGAGCACTAGAACTTTTAATTTCCGTTCCAATGAGCCCTCCCACGATATTCTAGGACCACTGGGTCAATACGATCACCCCTGGAAAAAAAAAACAAAAACAAAAAAACAAATAAACACGCATCCGTGATCTTTCTTCTGGTAAAAAATCCAAAATTCCACATTTTTGTAGATAGGTGGGTGAAACCTCTATAGTAGGGTTCTCTGATACGCTGAATATGATGGTGTGATTTTCATTAAGGTTCTATAATTTTTAGAGGGTCTTTCCTCCTATTTTTGAAAATCAGCCAAATTTTCTCAGGCGCGTAACTTGATGAAAGTTATATATTTGAAATCAGCATTGAAATCTAATTGTTTTAATGTATCTATTGTTATCAAAGACCCGTTTTCTAGAGTTTTGGTTACCATTAAGCTAGGTGGATCCTTATTTACAGTTCGTTACCCCGAACTGTTTGAGTGGTATGCACCTTCTACGCTGCATGAGCTCCACGTGGCATTGGCATTTTTGGCAGTCTATAAAAACATGTTTGTTTCCATTTTGTTTGTAAGTAATACAAAGACCAGTTGTTATAAATAAACATTTGGAAAAAATAGCAAACAATAAAATCAACAGCATTAAAAAAATGCACTGTTAAAAAATTGTTAATGTTAACTAAATTAAAAATTAAGTTGTAAGCCTCATAATAGACGAGTCAGTATGACTAATTAAGTAATAATCTTTAAAAATTACAAAAAATACACTCCTGGGAAACCAGTTTTTCTATATGGTGATTTAAATTGTATGATTTTCTAGAATAAGTAAGGTGTTATAAGTAAGATAGAATAAGTGTGTTAGACTTAACACAGCGTTTTATGCTGTCCAAGGGAACGAGACACGAAGACTCGTAAATCGTGCATTTCCTATCAAAATTGATTACAAAGTGTTATTTCTTATTGAATTTACAATATTTAAGCTGCTGTTTTTTTGAGTTTAGGGTGGAGGGAAGGTGCCTAGGTTAGGTTACGTATTTAATATATGCTATGCCTTACCCCCACCCCCCTAATGTAGAAATATATGGCCTAAATTTGATTATAATCTTTTATATATGAAACCTATTTTATTATTTTCATAAGCTTTAACAAAACTTTAATTTTTATAACGTCCCATATTCGGATAAGGTCTCTTAAAAACTCTTTGATATCTCTTTGAACATTAGGGGGGAGGGGATGGGAGAGCATTGCTTATATTAAAATCATAACTTAATATTACCCAACCAAGAGACCATTTTTCCCCTAAACAAAAAAAAATAAGAATTTAAATAATGTCAAGGCAGTGACAAACCATTGTTTGCAATCCAATTCTCCATTTAAAGAAACCCGTTTGACTAGTTTCTTAAGCATCTTCTATATACAATATATCGCTTGGTTTCCAGATAATTCAATTGTACCGAATTCCTTACATATTTACTATTTATAAACATATATGCGCTTAAATTTTTACCATTATTTTTTTATGGGCTGCTTCTTTTTTAACAAACTAACTCTCCCCTTTGTTCTAGGAAGGTATAAGAGCATCCACACATCAGGACCATTAGTGTCAAGACAATAAAAAAATCTGCCACTGCATCAAAAATCATAGCATAGAGACGTCAGTACATAGATAGTTACAGTTTCTACCCATCAGAATCTTAACAGTCATAACATCAACACGTCAGTTCATCGACAGTCACAATCGTTACGCGTCATACAATAGACATTCATAAATTAGACAAATCCTTCTTAATTTCGACAATAAATTCATCAGGATAATAGTAGTCATAACCTTGACACTTGAGGACATAGACAGTCACAATCAATATATATAAGAACATTGACAGTCAGAACATCAACACGTCAGTATATCAACAGTCACAAGTGCTACCTATGAAGATGTCAACAGTTATAACATTAACGTGTCAGTTCATTAACAGTAGCAATCTCGATCTCCAACAGTTATGACTGTTGATACTCTGATGTGTCATTGTTCTCACAGATTTCCCTTATTGGCAAAATCACATTTAATACTTGTGCTAGTTGTTTAAAATGATAACATCTTCTCTTTTCCATTCTAGTCATTTCACTCCTTTTCAGACAGCAACAGTTCTTAGTCCATTCTTCTTTGAAATATTTCCATAGGCTAGGCTAGACTAACTCATCTAGGCACCATAGAAACCCACACTAGGCCGAGGGAAAATCAGACGGACGGGTAAATGTATAGGCTAGAGGCTATTGAGAAGAACACATTAAGAAAATGCTATTCTATTTCATCAGAGTTGATTCAATTCACAGGTACACAGGTTAAAATAATATAGATGCACTGGCAGCATGCAAGGTAAATATACAATTTAAGCTACAGAGTTCTATATTAGGAGGGGTTGGGGGAAAATTAAAGTGCAGTTGCAATAAAATATTCTTTTTAGGAAAATAAAACCACAATCATTCTATATGTGATAAAGTAAGAAATGATTTCTAAATATATTTTATACTCAAAGTCCCTTACCTCGCATATTTACAAAAGGAAGATATTCAGTAGCAACTGTAATGCCCATGCCACATCATAGTCACATCTATAAATAAAGAAAGCCAAACGCCATGAATGACATGGCAATTTTCTTGATTTTACATTACACTCTTATTTTAAAAGCAAAAAAATTTAAATTGCAAGAAATTAGTTTACTGAGTTTGCACCAACCGTAATTTGTGTCCAACTGATCTGAATGAATGACAAGTTCCCTTTAATTTTGTCAGCGTCATTTTCCATATAGAAAACTCACTGTTATAAAGTTCCGTCTTGACTTAAAACGTGTGCCTTAACCATTGACCCTGATTGGTCAGTCAATAAATATATGCTTGAAAGTTGAGAAAGGGTCAATTCCAGAAATTACGAACGGCGAACGTAATTGGCACTGTAGTCGTGCGTAATTTTGATTTTATAGAAAAGTGTGACTATAATGTAGCACAGGCATGAGACTACTGTTTGTATTTTTATGATTACTGACATTTCAAGTTCTCTGTGGAACAATCTTTTCATATTCTTTGTGTACCGGGAGTAAAACACGATATATTTGAAATACCAAAATAAAGTCCCTTCTTTAATTTGGACTCCTATAATTAAGC